>NW_027187419.1:22891266-22920986 GCF_028583685.1 Petaurus breviceps papuanus | reverse complement strand
GGGGGGGGGGGAGGGAAGTTGGAAGCACTCACTTTTGAAAAGGTATGGGATCAAAGTAGATAATACAACAAGTGGAGGTGGGATAGGAGGGAAATATTGTCAGTCTTTTACAATGTAACAACTATGTTATTGTTTTGCATTAGCCACATATGTATAACCTATACTGAACTGCTTATCTTCCCAGTGAGGGTAGCTGAAAAGGGAGGAAGGGAATGAATCTGGAATTCAAAGTTTTAAAATCAAATGCTCAAATATATATACTATTATTAATACTATTTTATATGTAATTGGGAAATAAATAAGGTATACAGGCACTGGGGCATGGAGATCCACCATGCCCTACTGGGAAAGTTGAAAGGGATATAGGAGAAAATATGGGAGAGAGCAGATTGGAAGAGGGGATATCCTGTGGGACTGCTATTTTGGGGCGATGGGTAGGGGAAAAAATGGGGAGAAAATTTGTAATTGAAAATCTGGCGGAAATGAATGATGTAAATCAGAAGTTAATAAAGCATTTGAAAAATGGAGGAAAAAAAAGAATGGAACTTAGACTTTCAGCCATAGGAGAAAAACAAGGGCAAGAGGATACTGAAGACATGTTTTATCTATTTCTATATTTTTCCTAGGGAAAGACCCCTTTCCAGAAAGCTTAAATGACAAAAACTTGGTTTTTTCAATTGTCAGTTTCTGTGTACCTCTAGAATAATTATTGTGATTGAATTATGTAATCAATATGTTCAAATAACTAATCTGGCTAATTTCATAAGCTGAATTAACTCCTTGTTTGACCAATTGGGTTTTTTTGTTGAATTGCTTACCCAATTCAATGAAAATGTACAAACCAGTGATACACATAGACTTAAGCTGAGATACTAATGTGTATGGCATTGTTTCTAGATAATTAAATACTTTTGAGAAGTGAAACATATGTGTCTTAATAATGGATTTCTGTATTTTTGGTTTGTGCTTCAAAGTTCACCAAAGTAATTGAATATGTACACATTTTGAATAAAAGGATAGAATATTAAAAGAAAAACCAATTTAGTTGTATGTATGATATTATTTTCAAAGTATATTAAAATTATGCTCATTTTAATCATCTCAATTCACATAGACAAACTGGGCTTCAATCCAAATGCTTCTTTTCTGCTGGGTATTTGTGGAAAACACTTTTATCAGTTACTTGCTACTTTCTAAAACAGCAATAATATAATTTGACACACCTCACCTGTCCCCTGAACCAAAACATCTTCACAGAGCATTTTATAAATACATACTTGTCTCTTTGGTTTCCCCATGGATTATCCTTAGTTCTATTATATTCTCTGAGTATTACAGAGAAGGAAAACTCAGCATATTTTGGATCTTTCATTGATTTAACTATGCTTGATCAGAAAGATTACAAAAAAAAAGCACCTCAATGGGCAGGGGGGAATCCAAGATGGCTGAGAAAAAGCAGCAACTCACCTGAGCTCATAATGACATAAAACCATTCCTGGAGTGGCAGAAGCCACAAAAGGACAGGGTGAAATAATTTCCAAGCCAAAGACAACTTAGAAGGTGAGAAGAAAAGGTCTGTCACACCTGGGTGAGAGTATAGCACAGTCCAGCATAGGCTGTGCCAGCTCAGACCAGGCTCCAGCAAACCAGGAGCAGGCCTTGAGAGTCACTCTATCTGGTAACATAGAAGCTGTTTTCAGAGTTCTCAGCCCACAGGTAGTAAGGGAGTCAAAGAGCTGATGAGAGGGACAATGCAAGGGTCTCTTTGCTGGCACCGGGGGCAGTAGTTTATTGTTTTGCCCATACTCAGATCTTGGTCACAATCCTGGGTAGCAGTCCCAGGGCAAGGAGGAACACTAGCACAGCAGAGCTTATGGGCCGCAGTAGAACAGGGCAGAAAGGAGTATTTATGGTCACTAATAGACCAGAGCACAGGCCAGAGAGTGATAAACACCTCTCCTTCGATCATACCACCTTGGAAGAACTGAAAACTTACAGTTCCCTAGAAGTTATCTCTGACAACAGTTGTACAAAAACCCTGAAGCTTAGGACAGTATATCATTCACCCTGGAAGCAGAGCCTCACTTTAACAAAGAGTTAAAAGTGAAGAAATAGTCTGGAAAAATGATCAAACAACAGAAAAAATAATTCTGACCACAGAATTGTCCTATGGTTTCACCTATGGTGACAAGGAAGATCAAAACACACTCTGAAGAAGATAACAAAGTCAAAGTTCCTACATACAAAGCCTCCAAGACATATGTGAATTGGTCTCAAGCCATGGAAGGGCTCAAAAAGTATTTTGAAGATCAAGTAAAAGAGATAGAGGGAAAATTAGGAAGAGAAGTCAGAGTGATATAAGGAAATCATGAAAAAAGAGTCAACAGCTTGGTAAAGGAAACACAAAAAGTACCGACGAAAGTAACACCTTAAAAACTAGATTACAGGGGCAGCTAGGTGGCACAGTGAATAGAGCACTGGCCCTGGAGTCAGGAGGACCTGAGTTCAAACCTGGCCTCAGACACTTAACAGCCACACAAAAAAAAAAACTAGTCGTGTAACCTTGGGCAAGTTACTTAACCCCAATTGTCCTCCAAAAAGAAAAAAAAAAACTAGATTAGGAAACAGAGGGAGTCAAGATGGAAGGAGTAGAAGCTAGTTCTCCATGGAGCTCTGGCTTCCACCTCCCCCAATTCATGTAAAAGGGGAGTCTGAACAAACTTTGGAGCTGCAGAACCCACAAAATGACACAAAGAAGCTAACCTCCCACTGAGTACAGCCCTGCAGGCTGGCAGGAATAGGCCAGCACAGCGCTCTGGGAGCTGACCCCAGCCCCACACTGGAGGTTTTAGCTCTAGGGTGGCCCAACCAGCCACCAGCTGGAGGGACTTCAGATCGCCAGCAGCTGTGGTGGTTTCCAGAATCATTAAACCATTAGATGCCAGGGACAAAGTGAGAGGTCAGTGCAGTGTGGACTTTGGGACCTGGGAATTAAGAGTGTGATCTGACCTTGGGCCCACTGTGAGAAACAGCCAAGGCTCCACTGCCTTGCAGCTGCTGCCACGTGGAAGCTTCAGCTCCTAGCCTATAGAATGTAGGGGGACCAAGCTGCCAGTCTGAGGGGTAATTGCTCTTGCTTTAACTGGCTTGGGTCTGGATTGCAGTCTAGGGTGGAGGTTCTGGAGTGTGTGACCAGCTTGCAAGAGCATGTGGAGGCTTCAGAGAGGGCACCCAACTAATACCATCAGCAGCTGAGAAAACCCCAGTGTTTGGGATGAAGCTCCCCTGTCTGGTGGCAGAGTCCTACTGTGGAAAAAAGCCTAGGGGTCAAGTGACTGAGTAGCAACATAAGCAGGCAAAGGAAGCAAAATAAACAGAGCAACCCAACTTTACACTCCTATTTTGGTGACAAAAAACATCAAAACATGAAACAGGAGCAAGACAGTGAAGTCAGAACTCCTGCACCAAAAGCTTCAAAGATAAATATGAGCTGGTTACAGGCCATAAAGGATGTTAAGAAGCAAATAAGAGAAGCAGAGTAAAAATTAGGAAGAGAATTGAGAGTGATGCAAGAAAATTATGAAATGAGAGTCAGCAGCCTGACTAAGGAAAATAACACCTTAAAAAGCAGACTAACTCAAATTGCAAAAGAGACTCAAAAACTCACTGAGGAGAATCATTACTTCAGAATTAGACTGGAGTAAATGGAAGCTAGTGACTTTATGAGAAATCAAGATGCTGTTAAACCGATCCAAACAAATGAAAGAATAGAAGGTAATGTGAAATATCTCATTGGAAAAAATACTGACCTGGAAAATTGATCCAGGAGAGATAATTTAAAAATTATTGGACTCCCTGAAAGCCATGATCAAAGAAAGAACCTAGAAATCATCTTCCAAGAAATTCTTAAGGAATACTGCCCTGAGGTTTCAGAACAAGAGGGCAAAATAGAGGTTGAAAGAATCCACTGATCACCTCTTGAAAAAGACCCCAAAAAGAAAACTCCTAGGAATATTATAGCAGGTTCTGGAATTCCCAGATAAAGGAGAGAATATTACAAGCAGCCAGGAAGAAACAATTTGAATATTGTGGAAACACAATCAGGATTACACAGGATTGGGGCGGCCAGGTAGCACAGCGAGTAAGAGCACTGGCTCCAGTGTTGAGAAGACCTGGAGATCAAGTCCCGGGCACAGAGACTCAGCACCACACCCAGAAATAATAACTGGCCATGTAACCTTGAGCAAGTTACTTAACCCCAATTGCTTTAAAAAAAAAAAAAGGATTACACAGGATCTGGCAGTTTCTACACTGAGGGATCAAAGGGCTTGGAATATGATATTCCAGAAGTCAAAGGAGCTGGGATTAAAACTAAGAATCACCTACCCAGAAAACCTGAGTATCATGTTTTGGGGGAAAATATGGCTATTCAGTGGAATAGAAGACTTTCCAGCATTCTTAATGAAAAAAACCAGAGTTGAATAGAAAATTTGACATTCAGATACAAGAAGCAAGAGAAGCATGAGAAGGTAAACAGGGAAAAGAAATCATAAGGAACTTATCAAAGTTGAACTATTTATATTCCAACATGGAAAAATTATCATTGTAACTGATGAAACTTTTCTCAGTATGAAAATATTGAAGGGAATATATATATATATAGATATAGATATAGATATAGATATAGATATAGGAGGGTATTTGGGCATGTGAATACACATGTGAATGTGTGTATATATGTTTACAGGTATACATAGAGAGAACAGGATTAATTTAATAGGAAGGGATGATACTTAAAAGGTGAAATTAAGAAGTGAGAGAGGAATATATCTAGAGAAGATGGGGAGAGACAGAATGGGGTAAACTATTTCATATAGAAGAGGCAAGGGAAAATGGTTAAAATGGGGGGGAAGAATAGGAAAGCAAAAAGGCAAAACCTTATTCTCATTGAATTTGGCTCAGGGAGGGAATTAAATACACACTAAATAGGGTATCTCACCCTACAGGAAAGTAAGGGGAAAGGGAATGAGAGGGGGGATGATAGAAGGGAGGGCAGGCTAGGGGGGAGGGAAATTGGAAGCACCCACTTTTGAAAAGGGATGGGATCAAAGTAGAGAATAGAACAAGTGGAAGGTAGGTTTGGAGGGAGGGAAATATAGTAAGTCTTTTATGATATATCTACTATGGTAATGTTTTCCATAGCTACACAGGTACAACCTATACTGAATTGCTTATATTCCCAGTAAGTGTAGGTAACAAGGGAGGAAGGGAATGAATCTGGAATTCAAAGATTTAAAATCAAATGTTTAAAATATATATATATATATTATTATTATTATTATTATTTTACATGTAATTGGGAAATAAGATATACAGGCACTGGGGCATAGAGATCCACCATGCCCTACTAAAAAAGTTGAAGGTGGTGTGGGAGAAGATATTGAAGAGAGCAAATTGGAGGAGGGGATATCCTGTGGGACTGCTATTTTGGAGTGGTCAGTAGGGGAAAAACGAGGAAAAAATTTGCAAATCAAAATCTGGCAGAAATGAATGATGTAAACCAGAAGTTAATAAAGCATTTGAAAAAAATACTAGATTAGGCCAAATGGTAAAAGAGATACAAAAATCAATGAGGAGAAGAATACATTGAAAAGCAAAATTGGCCATATGGAAAAAGAGGCACAAAAATTCACTGAAGAAAAAAAGTAGAATTGGACAAAAGAAAAAGGAGGTTCAAAAGCTCACTGAAGAAAATAATTACTTCAAAATTAGAATTGAGCAAATGGAAACTAATGACTCTATGAGAAATCAAGAAATAATAAAACAAAACCAAAAGAATGGGAAAAAAAATGTGAAATATCTCATTGGAAAAATAACTGACCTAGAAAATAGATGAATGAAAGATAATTTAAAAACTGCTAGACTACCTGAAGGCCATGATAAAAAAAAAGCCTAGACTTAATTTTCCAAGAAATTGTCAAGGAAAACTGCCCTGATATTCTAGAACCAGAGGGTAAAATTGAAATGGAAAGAATCCACCAATCACTTCCTGAAAGGGATAACAAAACGAAAACTCCCATGAACATTATAGCCAAATTCCAGAGTTCCCAGGTTAAGTACAAAATTTTGCAAGTAACCAGAAAGAAATAATTCAAAGCCACAGTCAGGATAGCAAAAGATTTAGCAGCTTATACATTAAAGAATCAGAGGGCTTAAAATACAATATTCTGGAAGGCAAAAGAGTTAGGATTACAGGGAAAAATCACCTACCCAGCATAACTGGAGGAAATAATCTTTCAGGGAAAAAAAATAGATGTTCAATGTACTAACAGAGTTTAAGTATTCTTGATGAAAAGGCCAGAGCTGAATAGAAAATTTGCCTTTCAAATATAAGACTCAAGAGAAGCATAAGAAGATAAATAGGAAAGAGAAATCATAAGGTAATTCATAAGATTTAACTGTTATATTCCTACATGGGAAGAAGATACTTGTAACTCATAAGTACTTTCTCTTTATTGGGGCAATTAGAAAGAGTATATATGGATGGATACACAGGTGTGACTTGAATATGAAAGGATGATATCTAAAAAAATAAAATTAAAGGGTGAGAAAGGAATGAACTGGGAGAAAGGGAAAGGTAAAATGGGCCAAAATACCTAACATAAAGGAAGCAAGAAAATACTTTTACAGCTGAGGGGGAGGTAGAGGAGGTGAGAGGGAGGGAGTGAACATTATTCTCATCAGAATTGATTCAAGGAGGGAATAATATAAACACTATCTTACCCTACAGGGAAATAGCAGGGAAAAGGGATAAGAGAAATGGGCCATGTGATAGAAAGGAAGGCAGATTGGGACTGGTGATAGAAGCAAAACACTTTTGATAAGGAATAGGGTGAAAGGAGGGAGAATAGTATAAAGAGAGGGGGAAATAGGATGGAGGAAAATTCAGTTAGCAATCATAACTGTGAAAAAAATGTGAATTAAGTTTCTCTTTGGCATCATTTCTCAAACATATAGAGAACTGAGTGAAATTTATAAAAATAAGAGCCATTCCCCAAATGGTAAATGATCAAGAGGTATGATTAGTTTTCAGATGAAGTAATCAAATCAGATAAAGTAACCAAAGCTACCTGTAGCAATATGAAAAAAAAAATGTTCCAATTTACTATTTATTGGATAAATGGAAATTACATCAATTCTGAGATACTACTTCATGCCTTTTAGATTGCCTCTAATAGGACAGAAAAGGAAAGTGAGAAATGTTGGAAGGGATGTGGGAAAAATGAGACAATTAATACACTGTCGAAGTTGTGACCTGATTCGACCATTTTGTAGAATTATTTGGAACTATGTCCAAAGGGCTATAAAACCATGCATACCCTTTGATCCAGCAATACCACTATTAGGTCTGTATCCCAAAAGAGATAAAAAAAGAAAAGGAAAAGGACCTATCTGTACAAAAATATTTATAGCAGCTCTTTTCTAGTGGCAAAAAAATTGGAAACTGAAGAGACACCAATAATTGGGGAATGGCTGAACAAATTGTGTTATGTGATTGTGATGGAGTATTATTGTGCTATAAGAATGATGATGCAAAAAGGGGGGCAGCTATGTGGCATGGTGAATAAAGCACTGGCCCTGGAGTTAGGAGGACCTGAGTTCAAATTTGGCCTCAGGCGTCGGCCTTCTACACTTACCAGCTGTGTGGCTCTGGGCAAGTCATTTAACCCTGATTGCCTTGACCAAAAAAAGAAAGGAGGAAAAAAGCAGAAATGATTAGCAGGATGCTCTCAAAAAAAAAAAACCTGTAAGACTTACAGGAGGTGATGCAAAGTGACTTGTACCATGTACATAGTAACAGAAATATTGTTAAGATGATCACCTCTGAATGATTTAGCTATTCTTAGCAATACAATGATCAAAGAAAAAACTGAAGGACTTTTTATGAAAATTTCTTTCTGTTCCCACAGAAAGAACTGTGCCTGAATACAAACTGAGGCATACTTTTTTAAAACTTTCATTTTTTTCTTGTTTTTTTTTGTCTATGATTTCTTTTACTACATTTCTAATATGAAAATATGTTTTGCATGACTACACACGTATAACCTATATTGACTGGTTTGCCTTCTTAATGAAGGGGGTGTTGGGAGGGAGGGAAGGGGAGAATTTGGAACTCAACATTTTAAAAAACAAACGTTAAATTTGTTTTTAATATATTTGGGAAAAATAAAACGCTAAAAAAAAGTTTAAAAAAAGATAATGTGAGAGACTTCACCTCCAGACTTCAGATTCCAAGTTCTAGTAAAGTGTCCCCTGTCACCTCCTTCTGACAGATTGTCTGACACCCTTATCATCTGTGGGCTGAGAACTCTAGAAGCAGCTGCTGCTGCTAATACATCTGCCTCTAGGCCTGCTGTTGGCTTCTCAAGGCACAGGCTGTGTTGTACTGTACTCCAAGCCTGACCACCCCCCTGATAAAATAGACTTTTCCTGCTGACCTACCAAGTTGTCTTGTACTCACAATATGTTTCATTTCTACCTTATTTTTGGTTCTGACACTCCAGAATTCAATTTGAGACCTCATTTTAAAGAATTTGGAAGAGTTTAGGTGAGTTCCTACCTTTACTCCATCATCTTGGCTCTACCTCACCCCTAAGGACAATTTTAGTAGAAAGCAAGCATCTTGAAATGAAGACTTTTTTTCTTTGCATCTTTTTATTAAAAAAAAAACCTAGGGGAAGCCATATTTTGAGATGTAGGTGGAAGGGAACAGAGACAAGAGTCACCAGTGTTTTTACCCTTGTCTATCCAGTCTAGAGAAGACATTAGTACTGACTCAAAGCAAAGGATAAGGAGGGGCTGGGAGGAGGGATATTTTCCCCACCAGAATCATCAATCAATTAACTCCTTTTCCTTTTGAGGAAGGAATTAGAGTCCTGGAGATATTTCTCTCTCCATGAAAGATAAGAACCAAAATTGCTTACTGATGGTTAAAAAATATGAGAATTGAACTGAGAGACTCCAGAGATAGTGGTTAAGAGAAGGGTTCAAAAGATTTGAAGTAGTTCATAGATGACATTAGAGTGTGAGCTTCTTAATGGCATGGACTTGTCTTTGCTTCTTTTTGCATCCTGATTTCTTAGCTCTTTACCTGGCACAGAGTATGGTGCATAATAAATGTTTTTTGACTCACTAACCAGCAGAAAAGTTCAATGAAGAATCTGAACATAAGACTTTTAAGAAGAGTCAAAAGCAAGCATAATTGTAGCCTGGGCTCTCTTATTTTCTGGTGCAATCTGATTTTGATGGAGAGAGCTTCATAGTTACTGACCAAGATACCTGACTGAGGAGGTAGGGAAATAGGTTCATAGCCAGTAGAGGAGACAGCTAACCAAACAAAACTGTGTCCCTCCTCTCAAAGGAGTAACTTACTAATCAGAGAACTTCTAGCAAATGGAGAACGAAACAGTAAGTGATTCTGAATTTATTACCTTAGCTGAGGTATCCTAGGTGGAGAAGATCACTAAGCTTTCCAGCAGGAAGGAGGTATTAACCATACCCTTTATGGTATTAGGTGACCTAACAATAGAAAAGAAACTTAACCCCTGGGGTAGAGAAGGACCAGCAGAAAGCTATGCCTGGAAAGAAACAGATTCAGGAAAAGGTAGCAGAAGAAATGAAAACATCAGCAGAAGAAATCAGCAGCTTTGCATTATTAGAATCCCCACCTCTATCTCAGTTTATATAGTATTTTAGGAAAATTAGATACCATTGGATTTTCTTCTTTTTAATATCTTTGGTAGTATCATTCTTTATTTTCTCTTTCCTTATACTCCTTGATTACTCATTTTCTGAATCCTTCCTCTATGATCATAGTTTCACTGATAGCTGGACCTCAAAGCAGTCCTCTGTGTCTTTTATACTGGGAAATTCATAGTTCACCAGCCTCAGTTTCTGCCTCAAAGTGATTTCTTCTGGAAGGACAGAATGTCCCCAGCTGGATACTGGACTTCAGAATTAGTTTCCCAGTTCTCTCTTTTCCTTTGTTCTCTGGCTAAGCTGGCATCATTGAGTTCTGCCCCGCTGATTCCCTTACATGAGGAAACTTCTGCTTTCTGGTTATACTTAGAGGGAGAAAGGGTATAATTGAGTTCTGTTACAAGCCCATGAATCAGCCTAAATCTACCAGAGCATGGAGGATGTAGTTGGGGGGTGTGGAAGGTGATACAGAGTTGAGCTATTAAGGATTAGCAATTACCCTTCTCTACAATTAGTTCTTTTCATTGTTAGCTCATCTGGTTATCTTAGACTTGGAGAAAGATGAAATTACTTCATTTCTTGTGCATAATTCCTGTTTTAGAGAGGTTTGAATAGTTGTGAGGATCAGAGAAAATATCTAGTCCTTCAGCTTATTAGCAAAATGATACAGAAGAGAAAAATTAGACATAAACAAGAAATTCTGTCATTTTAAAAAAATTAGAAATGATGTTTTTAGTCAATGTTTTAGTCAATGTCATCACTACATTTTGATATTCTTCTAGTACATTTAGTGTCTTCCATTAGAATCTTCAGTATTTTCAGATTTTCGTTGTCTCCATAAATGAAGTACTATTAGACTATACATTCTTTGAAGGTCATATTGTCTTATCTATACTTGTATTCCTGTATCTTCCATAAAATCTTGCACTATCCATGGCATATGTTGGGCAATTAACAAATGCTCATTAAATGTTGAATTTCCTTGGGGTGGCTAGGTGGTACAGTGAATAGAGCACTGGCCCTGGAGTTTGGAGGATCCAAGTTCAAATCCAGTCTCAGACATGTAACACTTACAAGCTGTGTGACCTTGGGCAAGTCACTTAACCCCAATTGCCCTGCCTTCCCCCCTCCAAAAAAAAATGTTGAATTTCCTTACCCCTCAAAAAAAAGATGTAATATAGTAAAGATACAATATAATAAGATATCATACTTCCATAGAGCTTTGCATCTTACAAAGGACTTTTCTCCCAATATTTTAGAGTACTGCATGCAGGGATTCTCATCCCATGTCACTGACAAGAAAGCTGAAGTTCAAGGGGTACTCAGGACTCGCTCAAGGATGAATATCTAAAAGTAGCAAAGCTCTGACTCAGATTCAGTTTTTGGTGAGTCCAGGTTTAGTGCTTTTCTCCTTCTCTAGTACTCTTTCTGATGGGGATCTTTCCTATACCCTCATTGCTTTGCTGTTTGTGAGTACTTCAGAGCATCCAGACAACATTTTATATTAATTGCTATTTTCATTATCTTTGAAACACTTTTTCCTCTCCTTGGACATGGCATTGTTGTGCCACATATATGTTTTTCTTCTGATCCATTTTTTTTTAATCTTACAAGTTCATATAACATATTTAAAAGAACAATTAAGGTCAAGGCTATTGAAATCATGGTACACAAACAATGTCTTTCATTCTTATTTTGGAAGAAGGAAGTTATCAAAATAGAATATTTTGCTACATTGAAAACTTAGTTTTTGTTTCTATAGGACTAACAAAATAAAATATAATGATAATAATAACTAGTGTTTATATAACACTTAAGGCCTACACAGTGCTTTATATACACTATATCAATTTAGTCTTCAAAATAACCCTGTGAGTTAGGTGCTATTATTATCCCCTTTTTATAGTTGAGGGAACTGAGCCTGACAGTAATTCAGTGACTTGCCCAATGTTACAAAATTAGTAAATGTTAGAAGCAGTATTTGAATGCAATTATTCCTGACTTTGGTGTACCTGGGTAGACAGAATGCTGGGCCTAGAGTCAAGGAAGACTTATCTTCCTGACTTCAAATCTGGCCTCAGACACTAACTAGCTGGGAGGCCTTGGGCAAGTCTTTTTGCCTCAGTTTTACCATCTGTAAAAATGAGTTGGAAAAGGAATTGCTGAACCCTTGTAGTATCTTTGCCAAGAAAATCCCAGATGGAGTCACTAAGAGTCAGACATGACTGAAATGAGGAAAAGCAACTTCCTGACTCCAAGTCTACTGCTAAGGCTTCTGTACCACCAGATAGAGTCTTTTACATTGTTTACTGGCAGCAGCTACAGGTTCTGACTCAAGTGGTCCTCAGGAGCTGGGGATCACTCAAATTAGTTTCCTATTGGCTTTGTATCATATGATGAAGACTACATCTAAATGGAGACATCTGATTTGACACAGCTATCCCAAGACTGAAACTAAACTTCAACCTTAGTAGAAAAACAAAACAAAAACCAGTACTGATACTTCCACTCCTCCTAGCAAAGGAAAGGGATGTGACCCATTCAGTGGTTTCAGCAGTAATAGCATTCATCATCCGCTACAAAATATAGCTTTGTAGAACCTGAGTCTTTATATATTTGAAGGAAAACATGTATTATGGAGAAGTGCCTTATCCAAAAGAGAAGCTGAAGCTCATTTTTCATACAAGCTTCATATGGCTATTACCAAGCATGAAGAGAGAGTAAACCAGCTGTCTTCACTTGCTCACATGGGCGCAGCAGAAATTGAATTCTGGCTCACCTATTTACTAAGAACTCTTCGGGTCTCAGTTGTCTCAACTGTTAATTGAGGAAATGGGGCAAAATGACCTATGAAATTCAATCTAGCTCAGAATCCTGTGAACTAGCTCTATTCTGGCTCAAAACTGACTTGTAGCCACATGTGAATATCAGTTCATTCTATAATGTAATAGGAGGAAAATAATAATTCATTCAATTGAATGATAATGGTTTGGTCTAGACGGTGGGGGGGGGGGGGGGGGGGGGGGGGGGGGTGGAAGGGAACCTATAGCCTTGAGGTCACGTGTGACTCTCTAGGTCCTCAAGTGTGACCCTTTGACTGAATCCAAACTTCACAAAGCAAATCCCCTTAATAAAAGGATTTGTTAAAAGATTGTGCCCAAGGACTTAGAAGACTAAAAGTGCCTCCAAGGTCACAGGTTTCCCCCCCTTGGTCTACACTCTACATGAAGTCAAAACAATTAGAATGATGATGGTTGCTTTGTTGTTGTTTTCAATTAAATCAGTCACTTATTTTGACCTTGTAAGAAGGTCACCTTGTGACATTGTAAGAATAGCAAGGTATCATTGTTGCTGCAATTTCCCCAGAAGCCATGAATAGAGAGTTTATATCAAGGAAGTAGTCAAAATGGCTAATTTAACACTCAGTAGTCTCCTTTAGACTTTTATTAGATGACTTCTTCCATGTTAGAATACCTGGTTTCTTTTGCCATATTTCTTGTTTAAGTGTTTTCTTCCCTCTATTTCTTAGGGCTTCCTATTTGGTCTTCTTCAAGCTATATCCATGCTTTATTATATTTTCTCTTTTTAAAACTGTGGCCTAGTAATGCTATTTCTTCTTCAGTTTGGTATATCATATGTGAGACAGTGTGTGTGTGTGCATGCTTTAGCAGGAGCTGTACAGTGGGAATCCAAGAAGGTTCACCTTTTTGTTTCCTCTTTTCTTCTGCCTTTTCTTGGCCTACTTTTCTGGTAGTTTCAAAAGGGCATTCTCCTTTCATTTTTTCTATCTTTTCACTTCTCTCCTTTTCCTATTTTTCTGTCTTCTAGATACCCATTCCTTCCTTTTCAAAATAGGTATCTTCTAAGGGATAATAGCTACTGCCTAACAGCTCTTGTCTTCCTGACTCCAGTGTTCAGCAGGAGTAGTCATTATTTCTGCCTCCTGCTGAAGACCTGAGTAGAAGCAAAAACCTGCTTCCCGTCCATGGATGACAAACAGCAGGGGGTGTCCTCCAGCCAGCTTCCTGAGTACGTCTGTACATACAACACAATTAGAGTGTTGCCTGAACAAGCATCTAGCTCAGCACCTGAGATAAGTTTCCCTGGCATTTCAGCTTTAATAAAGGCCTCAAACCTTATATTTATATAGCGCTTTTATCTGCAGAGCTCAGGGCACTTCACAAGCATTAACTAATTAATCCTCCTAATCTCATCACCTTTTCCAGTCCTTTTTCCCAAATGAAAGTTACCTGCTGGTTGGTGTTATTATTTCCCATCTGCTTTCTCTGGTCTGGAAGAGAAGCAGTCCAAGCAATCCCACAGCAGTGAAGAGGATTTTGTGTGACCCTTGTTATTACATTCAAACCAGCCTTAGTCTTAGAAATCCAAAGCTCTCTAGCCTGCTAGTCAAGTTGACATCTCAGGGTGGGGGGTGAGTACATGGGCTAAAACTAAGAGCAGATATTGTGGTAGGTCCCAGAAAATCAAACATGAATATGGGATAAGTTTAAAAGGGCACTATGGTATTGAAACAATGCCATAAGTCAAGTCAACAGCATTTGCTAAACACCTACTATGTGCTAAGTACTTTTCTAATAGCTAGGAATACAAAGAATGGTTAAATCAATCCCTAAAGGACCTCACAGTCTAATGAAGGAGACAACAAAAAACAAATAACAAATACAGCAAATAACCATGTATATAAAAGGTGTATCAAAGTTAGCTACTTGAATTGGGGATACTAAGGATGATAATTATAACAGTGATGATGATGATGGTGGTAACTGACATTTACATAGCACCTTAAAATTAGTTAGTTAGTTGGTATTGGAGGCAGAGAGCAAAATTTGTGCATTGATCTTTGATTTTTCTTTCTTTTTTTTTCCAAATGCTTTATTAACTTCTGATTTACATCATTCATTTCCACCAGATTTTGAGTTACAAATTTTCTCCCCATTTTTCCCCTACCCACCGCCCCAAAATAGCAGTCCCACAGTATGTCCCCTCCTCCAGTCTGCTCTCTCCCATATTTTCTCCCATACCCCTTTTGACTTTTCCAGTGGACCTCCATGCACCAGTGCCTATATATCTTATTTCCCAAAATGTAAAATAGTATTAATAATAGTATATATGTATACATATATATTTGAATATTTGATTTTAAAACTTTGAATTTCAGATTTATTCCCTTCCTCCCTTTTCAGCCACCCTTACTGGGAAGATAAGCAATTCAGTATAGGTTGTACATGTGTGGCTAATGCAAAACAATAACATAGTAGATATATTGTAAAAGACTTACTATATTTCCCTCCCTCCTATCCCACCTCCCACTTGTTCTATTCGCTACTTTGATCCCATCCCTTTTCAAAAGTGGGCACTTCCAACTTCCTTCCCCCCCAGCCTGCCCTCCCTTCCATCACCCCCCTTTTATCCCCTTCCCCCCCTACTCTCCTGTAGGGTGAGATACCCTATTTAGTGTGTGTTTCATTCCCTCCTCAAGCCAAATTCAATGGGAATAAGGTTGACCCATTCCCTTTTGCCTTCCTACTCTTCCCCTCCTTTGTAACCATTTTCCCTTGCCTCTTCTATATGAGAAAGTTTACCCCATTCTGTCTCTCCCCTTCTCCTCTCATTATATTCCTCTCTCACCTTTTAATTTCACCTTTTAAGTATCATCCCTTCCTGTTATATCGGTCATTGCTCACTATCTATGTATACCTGTAAACATAAATACACATTCACATATGTATTCATATGCCCATATACACTCACACACACACACAAACACATATATATTTCTATTCCTTTCAACTACTGAGAAAAGTTTCATAAGTTACAATTAACGTTTTTCCATGTAGGAATGTTAATAGTTCAATTTTGATAAGTTCCTTATGATTTTTTTTTCCCTGTTTACCTTCTCATGCTTCTCTTGTTTCTTGTATCTGAATGTCAAATTTTCTATTCAACTCTGGTTTGTTCAGCAAGAATGCTTGAAAATCCTCTATTCCACTGAAAAACCACATTTTCCCCTGAAACATGATACTCAGTTTTGCTGGGTAGGTGACCCTTGGTTTTAATCCCAGCTCCTTTTACCTGCAGAATATCATATTCCAAGCCATTAGATCCCTCAATGTAGAAGTTGCCAGATCCTGGGTTATCCTGATTGTGTTTCCACATTATTCAAATTGTTTCTTCCTGGCTTCTTGTAATATTCTCTCCTTAATTTGGGAATTCCAGAACCTGGCTATAATATTCCTAGGAGTTTTCTTTTTGGGATATTTTTCAGGAGGTGATTGGTGGATTCTTTCAACCTTTATTTTGCCCTCTAGTTCTAAAACATCAGGGCAGTTTTCTTTGAGAACTTCCTGGAGGATGATTTCTAGGTTCTTACTTTGATCATGACTTTCAGGTAGTCCAATAATTTTTAAATTATCTCTCCTGGATCGATTTTCCAGGTCAGTGGTTTTTCCCATGAGATATTTCACATTGCCTTTTATTCTTTCATTTGTTTGGATCTGTTTAACAGCATCTTGATTTCTCATAAAGTCATTAGCTTTCATTTGCTCCAGTCTAATTCTGAAGCAATGATTCTCCTCAGTGAGCTTTTGAGATTCTTTTTCCATCTGGCAAATTTGGCTTTTTAAGGCATTCTTCTCCTCATTGCCTTTTTGAGCCTCTTTTGCCATTTGAGTAAGTATGTTTTTTAAGGTATTATTTGCCTCAGTCAGGCTGTTGACTCTCGTTTGATAATTTTCTTGCATTGTTCTCATTTCTCTTCCCAATTTTTCCTCCACTTCTCTTATCTGCTTCTTAAGGTCCTCTATGGCCTGTAACCGGCTCGTATTTTCCTTTGAAGATTTTGGTACAGGGGTTCTGACTTCACTGTCTTCCTCATGTTCCATGCTTTGTGGCTTTTTGTCCCCAAAATAGGAGTGAAATATTGGAATCTTCTGTCCACTTCGTTTCCTTTGCCTGGTCATGTCACCCCTCAGTCACTTGACCCCTGGGCTTTTTGCCACAGTAGGACTGCCACCAGACAGAGGAGCTTTCATCCCAAATGCTGGGGTTTTCTCAGCTGCCAGAGATATTAGATGGGTGCCCTTTCTGAGGTCTCCATGTGCTCTGGCAAGCTGGATATATACCCCAGGACCTCCACCCTAGAGTGCAATCCAGATCCAAGCAGGTTAAAGCAAGAGTGATTACCCCTCAGACTTGTGCTTGGTCCCCCTATGCTCTGCAGGCCAGCAGCTGAAGCAGCCATGTGGTGCTGGCTGTGCCAGTCTCAGTGGCTTCTCACCCTGGAGGCAAAAGCCACGCACTCCGATTTACTGGTCCCAAAGTCCAGACTGCACTTACCTCTCACTTTGTCCTTCTAATCTATGTGTTGATAATTCTGGAAAGGCCACAGCTGCTGCTGATCTGGAGTCCCTCCAGCTGGTGGCTGGTCAGGCCCACCCTGGGGCTAATGCCTTGGTTGGGGCTGGGCTCAGCTCCCAGAGCTGAGATGGCTGATTCCTGCTGGCCTGCCGGGCTGTCCTCAGCAGAAGGTTACATTCTCTGTGTCATTTTGTGTGTTCTGAAGCTCCAAAGTTTGTTTAGAGTCCCCTTTTCACATCGATTGGGAAAGGTGGAAGCTGGAGTCACGGTGAGGTCGTGCTTCTACTCTGCCATCTTGGCCAATCTTTGATTTTTCAATTTAACATTCCTGAAAGTAATATTCATGTATATTTAGGATGACATATTAGAGATAAATTAGATTTGTTCTCTTATGTCTAAAAATTAAAAAGAGAACAATGAAGAGAATTTTCAGAGTCAATTTAGAGACAATATAAGAAAAGATTTCCTGGTAATTAAGGATGTGCAAAACCAGGATGAACTTCGTTGGCAGGTAATGGGTTCCTTCTCACTAGAGGTCTTCAAGTATGACCCACTGTCAACAATCTTAGTAGAATGACATCTTTTACAGGTATGAGCTCAACTTGATGACTTTTAACACCCTCTCAGACTATGGGATACCATCAAGTTAAGTGGAAGACCAGAGTCTGAGAAATATGAAAAATAACTTTGAAACATGAGACAATATAGATAGCGAAGGATAAACAGATGCTTTATATCTATTGGCTTTTTTCTTTCATTTTCTATATTGAAGGGAAACACCATTAGTGTCCTCCCTTGTGTCTTCATGATGATGTAGCAATGACCCTGGGTTCTAGAATGCTATGCCGACAGAGTAAATTCTGATACTTGCTACCATTTTGAAGAGGCTTCCAGATAGATCTCAGTGTAGACTTTGTGTATCTTCTATGAACTAATCTCAATATTTGGAGGATGTTGCAAGAGGGTTGTCCCCTGGAGAATCAACATTTTTATCCACAAAGGCTCATGATATAGTCTATTAAGTTTTAGGGATTGTAATCTGCATCATTAGAGGGGCTACCCACAACAACCTGAAAAACAACCTATACCTGAAAATTTGAAGCTTATAGAGGACAACATCAAGAAAAAATATGTGTCTGGGTTGTTGTTTTCTTTTTTTTTTGAGGAGTATTGCTGGTATCATTTTTATTTCATGCTTAAGTTAGTTCTTAATGTGTTTTTTTTTCACATCTTTCTAAGCATAGTACCTGCACTTTTACTCCTGCCTTTCTCCTCCACAATGATCAGAAGGTAGCCTAAGATTATTAGATCACTTTCTGTGATTGATAGGCAAGGAGTCAGTTAGTTGCTACCAGTCCTAATTTCAGAATTCTTCTGTAAATATAATCTTAGGACTAGTGACATAAATGTTTTACTTCTTGCAATTCCTACATATTGCAAAGAAACGTTAAACTAACAAGCACAAAAAAGTGAGTGCCCTTAGACATGGCGGATCATTCATTGGAACGGTTCTCTCCCTGAGGGATAATGCAAGTCTAGAGAGAGGAAACTGGCTGACCTTGCCCAATTAAAGCAGGACATGATGCAGGAAGAATGGGCAGCCCTGACAGGATTGTGCTTTAGGGATATGTGTTACTATGCCACAGTCTTGGCTGTGTCAACAAGTATTACTCTAGTTGCTATTTCATAGGATCCATCTAGGAAGGAAGCAAAATACTGTAAAAAAAATAATATAAGAAGGAAATATGAATTGCATTTTAATTTTTAAATGAATTGAGAACTAGAATCTCCCTTTAGAATCCCATTACCTCTAAGGCTTGTATGTATTTGCTCCCTAAAACCTGACAAGTAGTGCCAGATAATGGTAAGGTTTTCTAATAGGGAAGTTATATTCCCTAAGGAAAAGCACCAGTGCTGCTGCTGAGATTTTTCTAATATCTCTGCCTCAAGTATGATTAATAGAGTTTCATAATTCTTGGGTTTGAAGCAGACAGCAGCAGTCCCTAGAAGACTTAATGTTGAATTGGAAGCATGTACCCCTTATATGTTATTATATGCCTTTACTTTTTAATTTTTTTAAAGTGTCATATGCTCATAGATTTGGAAAGCATTATGTGATCATAGAATTTAGAGGTCAAGAAGGCCATGTGGTTCAATCCCTTCATTTTACAGATGAGTCAACCAAGGCCCAGAAAACTTACATGACTTGCTCACTTAGTAAATAAAAGGCTAGGATTCAAATCCAAGTCCTTTAACCAAGTTCAGTGTTCTTCCCTTTGTGCATTGCTGTCTGAAAGGTCATCTAGTTTAACTCATGTTTGAACAGGGAATCCCTCTATAATAACCATTACAAGTGATACCTTGCATCCATTTTAGTATTAGGAAATACACTGCTTTAATAGACAGTCATTTCCCCTTTTCACTGGCTCCTTTTTATACTATTTCCCGGCTTCAAGCCAAAATTTCCCTCCTTGTGACTTTTACCTATTGCTCCTAATTGTGCTCTGTGGGCCAAGAAAAACAATCCTAATCACTCCTCCTTACCGCAATCCATGAAATACTCAAAGATAACTATCACTTCCCCCTAAATTCTCTAGGCTCTATAACTAAATATCATCAGTTGCTTCAGTGGGTCTTTGGCTTTATTTGTAGTCTACTTACCATGCTGATCACCTTCCTTTGGATATATTCTAGCAGGTCAATGTCCTTCCAAAATGTGCCTCCTAGAATTGGATACTACTTGATACATGGCAGATTGTGGAAATTATACCTCTATTTAATATAAGCTAAACTCACATTCAATTTTTTATTCTGGTTCTTACTTAGCTTACAATGCACATGTGCGTACACACACTTATACACACATACACACACACACAAAACAAACATGTTTTATACAGGTAGTGTTATCTAGAATATATTGCGAATAACCCAATCAAGATATTCTCTCTTTAAATGAAGTTCTACTATTTAAATACTACATAAATTATTGAAAGAAGGGAAAATAATACCAAAATTGAACATAAAATAAGTGAGATATTTGTGGCTTAATCTTTGATGCCTTTCCAATTTCATTATTCTGGAAAAAAATGTCAAAAAAGAAAAAGATTTACTAGACTGAATATTACAGCATGTAAACATTCAAAGATGCTAAACTCTTGCAAACATCTGAAAAATTGTGATTGAGGAATCCATAACTTCAAGTATCCATGAAAATATTGATTTTTTTTCTTTTCATTCTGTAACTCAGTTGACTACTTTAGGTTTTAATCCATGTAGTTACTCCTTATAATTTGTATATACATTAGACCTATATTTCATTTTAGTTGCCCCAAAATCTTATGCCTCCACTTTATTGTAAGCATAGCCAAAATAAATGTTTCAAAATGCATAATTACTTAAAAGCCAAGCATTCCCATTATTTGAGTAAAATGTTTTAAATAAAGATCTGTTTATAAATTGGGTTTTTATCCATTTAAGGAACACCTTAGTAAATTCTCATATAGCTAAGACACAAATGGTTTCAAAAACTCAAATAAACTGAGGTATTTTGGTACATTCTGCATATTGTTATAAGAGAAAAACTACAAAATATAACTGATAATAGATTTAGTAAGGGGAAAAAAGCAGAGGAAGAAGAAGAAGAAGCCAAATCATTAGGATATGTCATTAGGTCAATTCATTGGGCTTTCCAACAAGATGGCTAAGCCAAAGAGCTAATATTTAAGTCTAGCTATCCTTATTCAACTCAAAATTTCAAAAAACAAATAAAATGAAGTAAAGAAATAACAGAAAGCAAAAGATGAGTAATTGATGAAAGAATCCTTCATCCCAAGGGTGTGAGGGTGGGGAGAAAAATGAAATAGAAAGTGACAAAAGATTAAAAAATAAAAAATAATTTAATACAACTAATAATACCATTGAAAAGTGAAAGAAATTAACTCAAAAATCCTTTATAAGAGAGAAGATACCCCAGTAAATATTATTATATAAACAGGAATGATAATGGAACAATGTCAATAACCCCTTGAATCATTCAGAAAAGTAATAAATGGACAGAAATTAATATTAAAAATTAGATATCTTAAAAAGAAAATGAAAAAGAAAGCAAAGGAAGAGACAATGTGGGGCCATAGAAAGAGTGTTGTGTTTGAAATCAGAGACCCTGGTACAATTCTTGAATCTTCTACTTACTGTATGTGATCTAAGACAAGTCATTTAATTTCTGTAAGCTTCATTTTCCTCAACAGTAAAATGAAGACGTTGAATTAGATGATACAGAATGCCTTTGGTGTATCTAAAGCTACAATGTTATAGCAGACCGTTTAAAACAAATGATGGAGAATTTCTCCAAAAACAATATACTTTATGAAAAAGGACAAATTTTACAATTAAAAATGTAGAAGTAAATTAAAAATTGAAAGAACAGAGTCAAAAGATCACAAGATTAGAAAAAAATAGCAAATACAATTGATGTTAAAAATAAAATGTATAGGAAAAAATCTAAGGATCATCAATTTTCCAGAATAAACAACATTTTTCCCAATGAGATATTTTATATTTTCTTTTATTTTATCATTCTTTTGATTTTGTTTGACTTATTCTTGATGTCTCATTCCACTTGTCCAATTCTAATTTTTAGTGAATTGTTTTCTTCAGTTAGCTTTTGTATCTTCTTTTCCATTTGGCCAATTCTACTTTTTAAGGTTTTGTTTCCTTCAGTGTACATGTCTTTCCATTTTTTAACTGTATTTTTAAAGGAATTGTTCTGTTTTTCTTCTACCTCTCTAATTTGAACTTTAATATTCTTCTTGAGCTCTTCCAAGAAGGTTTTTCAGGCTTGAGACCAGTTCATATTCTCCTTTCAGATTTCAGATGTAGGTATACAATGCTATCCTCTTCTGAATTTGTTTTAATATTCACTGTCTCCATAATAAGTATCTATGTTCTTTGATTTTTTTTTGTATTGCTTCTTGCTGATTGTGCTTGAATTTTTCCTGGCTTTTAAAGTTGATCTCTGCTTCTGTGGCACAGGGGGCACTGAGCCACACTTCTTGTGCTGCGGGTCAGGTACCTGGTTATTGGTTTTGTGTATTGGGGCTTCAGGTTCTGGTAGCTGGAGGTTGTAGAGGCTGTAGCTTACCTGGTGTTAAGCTAGAGTTGGTGGTGATGGCTGATGTGTACAGATACCATCTGGGGTTTTACAGCATTTCCCCCAAGTTACACTGAAGCTTGTGGGATGAGGTGTGGTGGGGGTGGTCAGGTCTGTAGCAAGGGGGTTACACTAGAGTACATATAGGCTCAGTTGCTAATGGACACCCATCCACCATACAAGTGATGGTTTTCAGTGCTGGTGCCTGCAGGTTCCCAACACTGATGTCCACCAGTTCCCCATTTGCAGGAAGGCATGGGGGGAGGGTTGCCTGGTACCAGTTCTTGCCTGCTCTACCACCCTGGGGCTCAGGATCTCCTCCTGATTTGCTGAGGTGGTGCTTGCCACTGGTTTGCTGGGATACCTCCTGTTCCCTTCAGCCACACCAAGAGGGCTTTTTCCTGTTTCCTTAGCCTTTTGAGCTAAAAACTGTTTGCACCCTGTCTCTCTGCTGGCTCTGCTATTCCAGGATTTTTTGTGGGACAATATTTTCTGGGTTTTTCAAGATCAGTAAGGGAGAGTGAGAGTGATTTACTGATTAATCTACCATCTTGGCTCCCAGAAATCCCCCCCCCAAAAAAAAACCCCAGTTTTCTTTTAAGCCTGAATAACTTGCTCCAGGAAATCATATACTAAAATTACCTAAAAGTATCTTTTAAAGAGGAAAAAATGCAGATTGATAGACTACACAGAATGTTAAAAAAAATAATTCTCTAAAGCATATGTCATTCAAGTTTCAGAACTTGAAATAAAAAAAATTTTATTTTTTGTTTTTTTAATTAATTTCTTTATTTTTAGTTTTCAATATTCATTTCCACAAGATTTTGAGTTACAAATTTTCTCCCCATCTTTCCCCTACCCCCCACTCCAAGATAGAAAGCCTGCTGAATAACCCTTCCCCTAATCTGTTCTTTCTTATATTCTTCCCCATTGCTCCCCTCTCCAATTGTCTGTAGGGCAAGATGAATTTCTGTACCCCACAGCCTGTATATCTTGTTTCCCAGTTGCATGTGAAAAAAATTAACATTTGTTTTTAAAACTTTGATTTCCAGATTCTTTCCCTTTTTCCCTTCTCACCCATCCCCACTGGGAAGACAAGCAATTCTATATAGGTTGTACATGTGTCGTTTACACAAAACATTTCCATAGAAGTTATATTGTGAAAGACTAACTATATTTCCCTCCATCTTATTCCATCCCCACTTATTCTATTTTCTACTTTTACCCTGTCCCTTTTCAAAAGTATGTGTTTCTAACTACCATCTCCCTCAATCTGCCCTCCCTTCTATCATCCTCCCTCTTATCCTTTCCCCCCTACTTTCCTGTATGGTAAGATATCCAGTTGAGTGTATGTTATTCCCTCCTTAAGCCAAATTCAATGAGAGTGAGGTTGACCCATTCTCTTTTACCTTCCTTCTCTTCCCCTCCATTGTAATAGTTTTCTCTTTCCTCTTTTATATGAGATAATTTACCCTATCCTATCTCTCCCTTTCTCCTTCTCCCATTATACTCCTCTCTCACCTCTTGATTTTATTTTTTAGATATCATCCTTTCCTAGTCACCTGATTCTGTGCCCTCTGTCTGTGTATACATGTATACACATATGCACACACTCATATAAGTATTTATACATACATACAGCCTCCTATATATACATAAAAATGTATGTATATATTTGTATATACATATATATTCCCTTCAATTATTCTCATACTGAAAAAAGTCTCATGAGTTACAATTATTGTTTTTCCATGTAGGAATGTAAATAGTGTAACATTAATAAGTTCCTTATGATTTCTATTTCCTGTTTACCTCCTCATGCTTCTGTTATTCTTGTATTTGAAAGTAAAATTTTCTGTTCAGCTCTGATTTTCTCATCAAGAATACTTAAAAGTCCTTTATTTCATTAATGACTATATTTTCCCCTGAATTATTATTATACTTAGTTTTTCTGGGTAGGTAGTTCTTGGCTTTAATCCTAGCTCCTTTGACCTCCAGAATATCATATTCCATGTCTTTCAAGCCCTTAGTGTAGAAGCTTGCTAGATCTTTTGTTATCCTGATTGTGTTTCCACAATGCTCAAATTGCTTCTTCCTGACTGATTGTAATATTTTCTCCTTGACCTGGGAACTCTGGGATATGGCTATAATATTCCCAAAAGTTTTCTTTTTGGGATCTTTTTCAAGAGGTGAATGGTGAATTCTTTCAATTTATTTTTTGCCCTCTGGTTCTAGAATATCAGGGCAATTTTTCTCGAGAATTCCTTGAAGGATGAGTTCTAGGCTTTTTTTTTGATCATGGTTTTCAGGTAGTACAATAAATTTTAAATTATCTCTCCTGCATGTATTTTCCAGGTCAGTGGTTTTTCCAATCAGATACTTCACATTTCCTTCTATTTTTTCATTTGTTTGGATCTGTTTTATAGTATCTTGATTTCTCATAAAATCACCAGCTTCCATTAGTTCCAGTCTAATTTTGAAGGAATTATTCTCTTCAGTGAGTTTTTAAATTCCTTTTCCATCTGGCAGATTCGACTTTTTAATTCCTTTTTCTCCTCATTGGCTTTTTGGGCCTCTTTTGCCTTTTGAGCTAGTCTATTTTTCAAGGTGTTACTTTCTTCAATATTTTTTGCATCTTCTTTAGCAGGCTCTTGACTCACTTTTCATGATTCCCTTGCATCATTCTCACTTGTCTTTCCAATTTTTCCTCCATTTCTCTTACTTGATTTTCAAAATTCTTCTTGAGCTCTTCCATAGCCTGTAACAAGTTCATATTTTTCTTGGAAGCTTTTGATGCAGGAGTTTTGACTTTGTTTTCTTCTTCTGGTTCCATGTTTTCATCCTCTTTGTCCCCAAAAAAAGGATTCTATGGTTTGATTTCACTTCCTCTGCTTGCTCATCTTGCCAGCCAATTACTTGACTTTTGAGCTCTTTGCCATGGTAGAACTCTGCCTCCATAGTGGAGACAGCTGTGTCCCAAATTGCTGGGATTTTTGCAGTTTCCAAAACTGTGAGGAGGGTGCCATATCTACAGCCACCACAAGCTCTGGCACAATGGCATTCCTCACCTCAGGACCACCACCCAAGACTGTGATCCAGATCCAAGCAGGTCAAAGCAAGAGCGATTACTTTCTGAATGGTTGCTTTGTTCCCCTGTGATCTGCAGGCCAGGAGCTCTGGAGGCAGCCACACTGGAGCAGCTACAACTGCCAAGCCTCTGCCACATCTAGCCCTAGGGGCAGGTTCTAGACCACATTCTTCTGTCACCTGGCTCCAACAGCGTTCCCTACTGGCCTTTTACTTTCTCTTTGGCATTTATGGGTTGATAAGTTTGGAAACCACTACATCTACTGGCAATTCACTCTCCTGAAGTCTGCTGTGGCCAGTCTGGGCTGCTGTTCTGGGATGCCCCAGCTCTGGGCCTACTCAGCCCCCAGCTTGATCCAATATACCCTTTCTGTCTGCCTGCCAGGCTGCCTTCAGTGGGAGATTTATTTCTCTCTGTCACATTGTGGCTTCTATAGCTCTAAAATTTGTTTAGAGTTATATTTTACAGATATTGGAAGTAGTTGATGCAGGAGCTTAAGGAAGTTCCTGCTTTTATTCCACCATCTTGGCTCTGCCCTCTTTTTTTTCTTTCACATAAGATGTAAAAACAATCAGAATCACCTTAAGTTATTCCTAGTTCATGAGAAATAAAGAAAATATAGGAATGTAGTGCTCTAAAAAAAGAAAGAACATATATTTAGAGTAAAAAATAACATCCCCAAAAGCTGAGTTTATTCATCAATGGGAAAAATGGTGTTTCAACAAAAAGCTAATATCTGAGGCTTTACTTTCAGAAAAAAAATGAGAGGTGAGGAGAAAATTTGACATATGAAATCATCAAACAAAATTAATCAACTATTTGCTAAATTCCTATATGTTAGACAATTTGCTAGACTGCAGAATTATAAAAATGAAACAGTCCTTGCCCAATAGGAGTTTATGAGGAAATACAATATGGACATTAAATCTATGCAAAATAAATATTAAAACCAGTGCTTGTTTATTGGTCTCAAAATCCCCATTCTCTAAAAAGCTGCAATCATTGATTAGTTTTAGTTCTTTGACAGTCAGATAAGAAAACATGGTTGACTAAAACTATTTACAAAGACTGGTTTTCAACTTATTTTAATCCACTTGTTGAAAAATGTTTCAAGGGGTGGTTAGGTGGGTTAGGTGGTGCAGTGAATAGAGTGTCAGCCCTGGAGTCAGGAGGACCTGAGTTCAAATCCAGCCTCAGATACTTAACACACACACACACACACACACACACACACATACACAGAAAACTAGCTGTGTGACCTTGGGCAAGTCATTTAACCCCAATTGCCCCTCCAAAAAAAAGGAACAAAAAAGAAAAATGTTTCCAAAACAACATCACATTTAAAGGATTATCAATTTTAGATAATTATGTGAATATGTGAGTATGCAATTTTGCCAAATTATAGCTAGTGTTCTCTGTATCTACCAGTATTTGTATGAAAATTTAAAGAAAGAGAAGAATGTTTAGTCTTTGCTGCTAAAATATCCTAATGATAAGAATAATGTTTTCATCATATCATCAATACAGACTTATTTTTAGGCACAATATTTGACCATTTTAAACTTTCTTTAAATTCTGCTTTCTATAACTACTCTATTGTTTTGTAATAAACTTGAATCAGAAATGTATGTTTCTTATACTTTGTCATATTATGTTAATTAGTAGATAAAAGCTCATTTAAAATTTTTTTTCATTGCATATTTCCACTGGACTATACCCAATTGCCATATTTTACATATAATTATATCTTTCAATACTATGAATTCTAATAATAGAACCACTTCACAGGATTCATTATTCACTTTAATTGGGACCTAGCTAAACAAGGTAATGGGGAGACATTAGCAGCTAGGATGATCAGAAAGGGCTTTCATGCAGAATTTGACATTTGAGCAAATTTTTAAAGGACAGTTGGCATTCTAAGAGGCAAAAGTTATGAGGGAGAGCCTTCCAAACTCTGGGGTAAAAGTTACAAAGATACAAGGTACAGTGATAAGAGACCAAGAAGGCCTAAATTCACACTCAAGCTTTTTGCTTCTTTGTTTTCTTTTTACCTACAAATCCAGCACTTTGCCCACTCTACCATGTCATTTCCCAAACTAAAAGGAAAGGAAAATCAATTAACATTTTTAGAAAGGGGTATCACAAATGAATGGTATTCAAATTAAATGATTATTGAATAGGCATGGGAGGGTGTGTGGAGGGGGGTATGAGTGAAGAAGATTCTGTGTCACTGTTGGAAGAAGAGACAGTAGAAAGAGATAAATAGAAGGGGAGTAGAGAAGAAAGTTGTTGGGAAAAGAAGTGGAAAGAAAGATGAGGAAGAAAGTACAAAGAGGAGATAGAGGAAGGAAGAGAGGAGGGTGAGGGAGAGATGATGAGAAGAGACAGAAACAGAGAGAAATTTAGACATTTCAGAAAGTTGGTTTAATCAGAATAATGGGAAGGTTAAGGAAAGGTCTATGGGAAGTGACTGAGATCAAATGTGGAGCAAATCTAACCACAGGGAACAAGCACTAGCTTAATAGTAATTTTTATTTATCTGTCACTTCAAAGTTTGGAAAATAGTCTAAACAAATTGTGTTATTTAAAGCTTACACCAAATCTATGGGGAAAGAGGTAAAGTACCACAGAGTTATTATTATCCTCATTTTAAGTACTAGGAAATTGAGATTCAAGGATGATAAATATCAGAAATAGAAAGGCCGAAGTCTTCCTGAAATCAAGACCAGCTTTAATCTATTGTGCCATCATACAATCTAATCTCTTATCTATTGTACCATTCTCCCTTCTCTTTAAAGAAAAAAAATACCTAAATAATTTAATCTGAAAAAATGGACTTAATAATTCTAATTTTGAATGAGAATGGATTGAACTTCAATGGTAGTAAATAGTAGAATGGTTAAGAAAAAAAACCAATTTTAAACAAATATGAAACATATAAAATGCAAAGGTATAAACAAAGTGAAAATGAGTGACTAGATTAAAATTTGTTATGCTTCAGGTAATTCTGAAAAATAAAACATAAATTGTAATAATGATTTTGGATAAAATAACATTAAAATTGATACCATCAAGAGAGGTAAATAAAAATCAACATTATTTTTAAAGGTATCTTTAGACAATGTAAATAAATTACATTTATTTAGGTATCAAATTGTGTACTATTAAAGTTATTAAAGGAAAAGTTAACCAAAATGTGCAGACATTGGCAATAATACATTAATTATAGGCTGCTTTAGGATTTTTCTCTCAAAACTGGATAAATTTAACAAAAAATAAAGACCATTTTAGATCTGAATAGACCATGGGAAAAATGAGACATGTGGTGATTTCTTGATGGAAAATTTTTAAAATGAATACGTCTCCCTAACACACAGTGCCTTTACAAATTTTTATGATGTGTCAGTATATAAAGAAACCATGAGAAAATGTAGAAAAATCAGAAACATTAAACAAATTTTGTGAGTCAAAATGCAAGAAAGGCTCAGCCACCTTCTATATCTAAAATCATTATCACAATAATTAATATTTAGTGACAAAGTCAGTGATGTCCTCAAGCCTCTATAATATTTTGGAACATTTTAATCATGACAGACAAAATTATTCCCAATATGTTTTATAGTATGTTTATTTTTGTATTTTAATTCTTTGAAAAGTAGCAATCCATGTATATATGATGAATTTTGGTGAGTGCTTAGATGAGCTACATCATTACAAGTTATTTTGGATAATTGGGTGTTTGTTTAAAAATTATCTTCATGTTAGCCTTATGTTGCCTGTTTTTGATGCTTTTTTTTTGGTTTCTAATTCCTAATATTTTTTTTAACTGGAGGTTAATTATTTTTAAAAGAAAAATACTGAAGTCAATAGCAAGCTATTACTTTGAAGAGATCTTGAAAAAAATTGATATGAGATGAGCAAGGGAAACTGCTATATTTTAAGAGCAATATTAAAATTTGAATGGCCCCAGATAGATTAGCACCCCAGTGATCTCAATAAAGATGCTACTACAACTTTGAGAATGATCAAGCATTCATTTATGAAAATGTTACATAATTGTCAATGTTATTAACATCCTTTTAGCTATCTTCCCCATATAAGCATTTTCTTTTCTTCTTTCTGCAATCGTTGATGACAATTTTGATCTAGAATAGAGTACTTGCCCACATGTAAAGTATGGTTATCATGCTGTGTTTTAAAATTGTTAAAATCCTATCTAAGGACTTCATTAGGGAACTAATAAAATTTGTGTTATGCTCTTTCTATCATACAGCAAGTATCCACCACTGGAAATTATATATATATATATATATATATATATATATATATATATATATATAT
>NW_027187419.1:22870525-22886266 GCF_028583685.1 Petaurus breviceps papuanus | reverse complement strand
TTTGAAAGTCAAATTTTCAATTCAACTCTGGTCTTTTCATCAAGAATGCTTGAAAGCTGGGGCGGCCAGGTGGCTCAGTGAGTAAGAGCACCGGCTCCAGTGTTGGGATGACCTGGATCAAATCCGGGCTCAGATACTCAGTACCACACCCAGAAATAACTGGCCGTGTAACCTTGAGCAAGTTACTTAAGCCCAATTGCTTTAAAAAAAAAAAAAAGAATGCTTGAAAGTCCTCTATTTCATTGAATATCCATTTTTCCCCCGAAGGATTATTCTCAGTTTTGCTGGGTAGGAATTCTTGATTGTAATCCTACCCTCTTTGCACTCCAGACTGTTATATTCTAAGCCCTCTGATTCTTTAATGCAGAAGCTACTTAATCTTGTGTTATTCTAATTGTGGCCCCACCATACTTAAATTGTTTCTTTCTGGCTGCTTGCAATATTTTCTCCTTGACCTGGAAACTCTAGAATTTGGCTATAATATTCCCAACAGTTTTCATTTTATAATCTCTTTCAGGAGGTGATTGGTTAATTCTTTCCATTTCTATTTTACCCTCTGGTTCTAGAATATCAGGACAGTTATCCTTGATAATTTCTTGAAAGATGTTGTCCAGCCCCTCCCCAAGCCCTACCTTTTGATTACAGCTTTCTTGTAATCCAATAATTTTTAAAATATCTCTTCTGGATCTATTTTCCATGTCAGTTGTTTTTCCAATAAAATTATTTCACATTGTCTTCAATTTTTTCATTCTTTGGTTTTATTTTATAATTTCATAAATTCTCATATAATCATTACCTTCCATTTGCTCCATTCTAATTTTTAAGGAATTATTTTCCTCAGTGAGCTTTTGGATCACCTTTTCCATTTTGCTAATTCTGCTTTTTAAAGCATTTTTTTTCCTCATTGGTTTTTGGAACTCTTTTGTCATTTGGCGTAGTCCATTTTTTAAGGTGTTATTTTCTTCAGTATTGTGTGTGTGTCTCCTTGTTTTTCATGATTTTCTTGCATCACTTTCATTTCTCCTACCAATTTTTCCTCTACTTCTCTTACTTGACCTCAATTCATATTTTTCTTGGACACTTTGGATGTAGAAGCTTTGACTTTGCTATCTTCTTCTGACTGTGTGTTTTGTTCTTCCTTGGCACCATAATAACTTTCAATAATTGCAGTTCTTTCTGCTGTTTGCTCATTTTCCCAATATATTGCTTGAATGTGTGTTAAAGTCAGGTTCTTTTTCTAGAGTGGAGGGTGCATTGTCCCAAGCTTCAGGGATTTCATTCAGCTGTTTTCAGAAATGATCCTAGGGACCTGTAAGTTTTATCGTCTAGGGAGAGGGGTTTACTATTCTCCTGGCCTATGCTCTGGTCTGTGAGTGACCATAAGCACTCCTTTGGAACTGTGAGGAAGGTCCCCCCTCCACTGTAGTCACAAGTGCTGCTATGTTAGTGCTCCTTCTCATCCTGGGACTGCCACCCAGGACTGTGACCCTGATCTGAGTATGGGCAAAGCAACAGAGTCCTACCTCAGTGCTCGTAAAAAGACCCCTATAATCTCCTTCTGACCAGTTGTTTGACCTCCTTACCATCTGTGTTCTAAGAGCTCTGGAAGCAGCTGGTTCTGCTGCTACTGCTGATTGAGTTACTCCCAAGGCCTTCTCCTACCGTGTTTCCCCGATAATAAGACCTATCCCGAAAATAAGCCCTCCCCTTACTGTGTAAGATTCCTCTAAAATAAGCCCTCCCCCAAAAATAAGCCCTATTGAGATTGCTACTGTAGTGAAGGTGATCCCCTGCGGTACCCTCTGTATGCACTGTTCCCCCCCCCCCGGTGAAACGCACGCTGCGCTCCGAGCTGCATCCAATCAGAGCTGCAGCAGTGAGCGCGTCATCCTGTTCTTCCCCAGTGATTTGCTTGCTGGCACCATTGAGAGCAGTGCCGCGGAGGAGAGCTGAGGCAGGACAACATAAGCCCTCCCCTGAAAATAAGCCCTCTGGTGTTTTTCTTTCCAAAAAAACTAATAAGACAGTGTCTTATTATCAGGGAAACATGGTAGTTTACTGTGGCAGGAGCTGTGCTGGTGTGATCTGTGATAGACTATGCTCCAGTCTCACCCAGGTGTGACAGAGCTTTCCTGCTAACCTTATCAGTTGTCTTCGGTGTTTGTGGGCTGAGAGGGTTAGAAGCCACCACTGCTGCCAATGATTCTGTTGCCCCAGGGCCTGCTCTGGGTTGCTTGGGCCTGGTCTGTGCTAGCATGTCCTGTGTTGGACTGCATTCCTCTCTCACCCTGGTGTAACATACCTTTACTGCCAACCTTCCAAATTGTCTTGGGTGGGAATCTGCTTTACTTTGTCTTTTTATAGTTTCTGCTGCCTCTAGAATTTTTTTAAAGTCATTTTTTAAAAGGTACTTGTAGGGGCTTGGGGGAGAGCTCAGGTAAGTCCCTGGCTTTACTCCATCATTTTGCAAAGTTCTTCTTAAATGGTCAACAAAACACCCTTTCCTCTTTTTTTTTTAAGCAATTGGGGTTAAGTAACTTGCTCAAGGTTACACAGCCAGGTGTTTCTGGGTGGGTGCTAAGTGTCTGAGCCCGGATTCAATCCCAGGTTATCCCGACACTGGGGCCAGTGCTCTTACTCGCTGTGCTACCTGGCCACCCCCCTTTCCTCTTTTAAGCTAAGATTTAGTAGAGAATAAAGTACTGGGAGAAATAGAAACATCGGGTCAGATTCAAATCTTGGTGGGAGTGGAGGTGGGGGTGATTTCAAGAGAGGAAGGAAATTTTAGACGTTATATGTGTATGGCAAAGGAAAAGCATTCATTCTCCTAATTAAGTTTTAAAGGTACAGATATCTACTCTGCAAAAGCACAATTTCTTTCCTTTGTTTCAGTGAGATATCACATAGAAGCAGTGTGGTATAGGGGAAAGGATGCTGAACTTGAAGGAAGATCAAGGTTCAAATCTTGCCTCTGACATTGACCCTTATTCCCTATGTGACCATAGAAAGTGATTGATCTCTCTGAACATCAATTTTCTCATTAACTTAATAGTTAAAGAAGCAAAATAGATTTTTAACATTACATATGCTACAGGCCTTTCTAAGATATTTTCAATGACTAGTGCTGGATACATTGTGGACACCTGATACATTTGTAACCAGGGCCCTAGAGTCCCTTTAAAATACTCTAAAATGGATCCCACTTGGTATTCAACCAACAAAAATTTAAAAAAAATTATTATCTCTCTTTTACTCATTGATCCCATCTGTTTGTGAACCCTTATAAATTTCTTTAGCTGGATTCCCATCCAGGTCATACCTTCTTGCCTTAAGTGTCTCTCCAGTTCCTGGGTACTCTTCTCTTCTCTCTTTATACTACTTCACTTTATTATTTCTTTTGATCCCATGAATTTAATTACCATTGCTATCTATGCTGATGATTCTTAAAAATCTCTCAGTCCTGCCCAACCCCTCTGCAGACCTCAAATTTTGAATCTCCATTTGCCTTTCAGACATCTCAAACTGTATGTACAGTAGACATCTTAAACTAAACATATCCAAAACATAACTCATCTTGTCCCCTACCCTCTCTCTTACTAAATTCCCTATTACTGTCAAGAAAAGCACCATCTTTCCAATTCTTCAGTCTCACAGTCTAGAAGTGATTCTCAGTTTCTCACTGTCTCTCACTTCCATATCCAATCTGTTGCCAAGGTTCATCAGTTTCATCTTTACAACATCTCTTGAATATGAACCCTTCTCTTTTCTGATACTGCTACCATACTAGTGTGGGTTCATACTATGTCACATCTGGATTATTGTACTAGCCTATGGCAGGTCAACCTGCTTAACTCTATTCTCACTCAAGTTCATCCTCCATCCAGGCAATAAAATGATTTACCTAAATCACAAAGCTGATCATACAACACACACATACACACACACACATACACACACACTCAATAAACTCCAATGGCTCCCAATTGCCTCCAAAATCAAATACAAAATCCTGTTTAGTGTTTAAATCTTTTTATACCCTAACTAGCTCCTACCTTTCTGGCCTTCTTATATCTTATTTTCTACTACATAATCTCTGATCCAGTGAATTGGCCTCCTGGCTCTTCCATGAACAAGACACTCCATCTCTCAGTGATGGGCATTTTTCTCTGGCTATCCTCCCTAGAATGCTCTCCTTCCTCATCTCAGCCTACTGGCTACCCTATCTTCTTTTAAGTCTCATCTAAAATCCCATCTTCTATGAGAAGCCTTTCCCAATTTTTTTTAAATTAATTCCTATTTATCCTATATATAGCTTGTATGTACATGTCTGTTTACTTGTTGTTTCCACCATTAGATTGTGAGCTCCTTGAGGGCAGGGACTAATCTTTTGCTTCTTTTTGTATCTCTAGAGCTTAGCATGGTGTCTGATATATAAAAGGCATTTAATAAATTATTATTGACTCATAAAAAGGAAGGAAGCAAGGAAGGAAGGAAAGAAGGTGAAAAGTGTCTTTTTTAACATTGTTATACTAAGACATGTTCAACCACCCTCACTAGTATGCTCCTATATATTTTACTCCCTTCCATGGCTACATACCTTGAAAAAGCCATCTGTAATTGGTGCCTCAAATTTCTCTCCTTTCACTCTTTCATAAATTCTCTGTGGTCAGGCTTCTGGTCTCATCATTCAGCTGAAACCATTCCTTCTAAAGTTACCAATGATATTTTAACTGAGAAATCTAGTGGCTTTTCTCAAATTTCAACCTTCTTGACCTCTCTGCAACCCATGTCTCTGTTGATCACCCTCTTCTGGTACTCTCACCTCTCTAGGTTTTTGTCACACTTCCCTCTTCTACTTCTCCTCCTGTCTGTCTGAATCCCTCTACTCAATTGCTTTTGCTTTCTCTTCCTCCAGACCATATCTCCTTTTTTTTTTCTTTTTGGAAGGCAATTGGGTTTAAGTAACTTACCCAAGGTCACACAGCTAGGTTTTTTGTTTGTGTGTGTTAAGTGTCTGAGGCCAGATCTGAATTCAGGTCCTCCTGACTCCAGGGCCAGCACTCTACTCACTGTGCCACCTAGCCACCCCTAAGACCATATCTTCTAACTGAAAGTATACCCCAGGGCTATTTTCTTGGTCCCCTTCTCTTCTTTCACTACACTATCTTGCCTATGGATGTCATCAGCTGTCATATATAACATCTCTATGTTGAGTCCTTGTCCAGTACTAACCTCTCTCCAGAGCTCTACCTGCCTTTTATACATCATGAATGGAATAACTCAGAGACACTTTAAAATCAGCATTTCTAATACAAAATTCATTTTCTGTTTCCATTCCCTCACTAAATCCTCTTTTCTTCCAAACTTCTCTATTCCTATCAAGGACTCACAGCCTAAGTATCATCCTCAATTCCTTGCTCCTACTCATTTCACATTATCCCATATCCTGCTAAATCTTGTCATTTCTCTCACATATGTACCCTTTTTTTCATTAACACAGCTACTACCATGGTACAGGCCCTCATTACCTCAGGACTGAATTATTGTAATAGCTGTTGGTTGTAATAGCTTTTCCTTGTTTCTCTGCATCCCGATATTTCTTCCAATCATTTGACAAAGTGAGATGAGGGCCAGAGCAACCTTCACAAAGCACAGATCTGACCATGTTTCAATACACATGCACACATACACACACACACACACATACACAAGCTGCACACAATAAATTCCAACAGCTCCCTATTACCTATAGAATCAATACAAAATTCCTGTTTGGCTTTTAAATCCCTTCACAACCTGATCCCTTTCTACTTGTATAGTTTTTTTATACTTTACTCCTTTACAAGTACTTCAAAATCCAGCAACACAAGTCTTCTTGCTATTATTCCCGTAAGACAATCCATTTCACAACTCAGTGCCTTTTCATTGCCTGTTCCTCACTCCTGAAATGATCTTCCTCTTCACCTTCTCTGAGTTCCTTTGAGACGCAGCTCAAATTGCTTCAACAGCCCTTTTCCCTCTTCACATTTCTCTGCTGCCCTCTCCCCCACCCCAGTGCCTTCTCTTTGAGATTACCTCCTATTTACACTACATAATTATTCACATATTGTTTTTGCCATTAGTATATTAGTACCTTGAGAACAGGACCGTGTTTTTTAGCTTTCTTTGTATGCCCAGCCATTAGTACAATGTCTGGCAGATAGTAAGTATTTAATAAATGTTTGTTGACAATGATATAAACCTTTTTCTTACTGGAATAATTATTTGCTAAGGTGTATGCACAACCCAATTTGCTTTTATGTTCTGAATATTGTTTGCTAAAATAGTGATGTTTACCATACTAGATATTTCAGTTCACATCTTTTCTTTACATAGTCTCTCTTCACATAAAGCCTCTTTTCTTTATATATTCTTTAATGTACATGAACCAGGTCATGTCATTCCTGGACTGAATCAGTATTTCCTATTTCATTGTTGGGTTTCTTTTATGAGAAAAAAAAAAGTCATTTCTAAATGGTAGTTTCATACTCAGATGAAAATTTGACATATAAAAACCATGAGTAACTAGAACTAATTCCTTTGTATTTTATGTTAATAGCTGAACTCCAGTAACATCTATCTTTTTTCATCATCAAACTAACTTTAAAAAGAAATAGTTTTCCATATCGAATTGTGTTACATAAATGCACAGAAAATAAAAATTTGCTTATTTATTGCAGTGATAACATTTCAGAAAAGATAAATGTGTTTTATGAACGTTCTTATTTTTTTTAAACAGGTAAGCCATAGGAACATGCTCCTCAAAATGTAAAGGAAACTATTTTAATTCCTCTTGATGAATAGATAAGATCTCTTGCTTCTGTGTAGTTCAACACATGTAACAAATAAATTGCCTTCTTTAAAGATTTGCATGAAGGATTAATGAGTATTAGCTAAGCTATGGCAGTGAAAGAACATTCATGAAAAATTGCATAGGATGTGAGAAGTTGAGAGGGGCAAGGCATCTCATTACACTCATTTAACTCATCTGAAGACTTGTTTCTGTTCATATATTTGAAGTATAATCATTGAATGACTACAGTTCTATGTTTTAAATGCAAAATTCAGTTATATAAAATTCAGTTATATAACAACTTTAGAATATTTGTTCCTATAAGTTTCCTTGGAGAAGGGCAGAGGTAATGATAATCCATAATATATGTATTTTTCTACATTAATATTTTATTTGTGCATCATGTTTTCAAATTTTTATATTCCTTAGCAATATATATATATATATATATATATATATATATATATATATATATATTACTATAGATACTGATTAAGGTTAGGTATATATCCACATAGATATATGAAGTTTAGATTGCTGATGAAAAAGTCTACTTAGTGAGAAAGGATAATTGGGTAAAATAGTCATAAATACTCTCCTTTTACCTACTTTTTTGCTTTTTGTTAAAACAGATGAACTGGAATTTAACAAATATTTTAACCATAGATAAATATATACATATTTATATTATATTTTACAGGGGATGAGACAGAGCTGTTTTAGTTGCAAAATTAAGGTTTCTTATTATTTTTAAATTTAAAAATTTTATTTAAAAATAAAAAGTATGGAGGGGAGTTCATAAATGAACACTTAGGAAGCAATATCTGCAAGTTCTAAAGTTGTAAGAAGACATGGTAGATATATTATTTTTCAGACATTCACACAGTAGAACAGTGATTGTGTTTGAATAGGCATTGAGATTTTTCTTAAATGCAGAAACATGGAGAATTATCCCATACCCAGGCTCAAAATAAGGAGGCTTATATAACTAGATATGCAATAAATTAATTCATATGACTAGTCCTCCGGGTACAGAGAACTTCAATGGGGACTTAGGAAGATGAATAGTCTAATGATAATAATTTTATCTCCCTGAAATTCCTAAGTCTTATTCTCACAATCACTTCATCTGATGCAGTTAGGTATTAAATTGGGCAGCGAGGTGGTGCAGCAGATAGAGCACTGGTGCTAGAGTTAGGAGAACCTGAATTCAAATCAGGCCTCAAACACTTACTAGCTGTATGACCCTGGGAAATTCATTTAACCCTTTTTGCCTCAGTTTCCTCATCTGTAAAATGAGCTGGAGAAGGAAATGGCAAATCATTCCAATATCTTTATGAAGAAAACCCAAAATGGGCTCATAGAGTCAGACTCAACTGAAATGACAATATGTATTAAATCAGTATTGCACTCCCTCATTTTAAGATATTTTCTTAAGCCACCATTTGAGTCCTTGGTGACACCATATAAATTAGTGACCTCTTTTAGAGAATGGTGTTAGAGATCTAAGAGAACATTCAGCATCTCAAGGAAATTAAACTGTTTATTAGTATATTATAGCAGTATTGGCTATAAATAAATAGAGGTTGATATATCACTTGAAGAAATCAAAGCACACAGCATATATGCACATACACACAAGCCTTTCTGTGGAAAACAGGAATAAATAGCAAATACTTTCTTTACACAGGTTTTCTATATTTTCTCCTTTGGGCATAATATTCATTTATGATAAAAATTACTTCTCCTGGTTAGAAGACTTTTATGAAGTTTTCAATCCAGTGTAAATGTTCCTATGTTTATTTCTTGTTTCCAATTACTATCCAGGTCATCTGAATGGGCCTTCTCTATTAGTTAGGGTTGTTGTACAGAAGTTTGTTTCTGCTTTTGTTAAGCATATTCTTCAAAAGGCAACCTTACAAATGCAAGAGACAATTGGTTTATTCCCTTTTTCCTATAATATTTTTTCTATATGAAAAATAAGCAGCTATTTTGTGATAAGATTCTGGTTCTAGTTTTGCCCTCTTATTTCTGGGTAGGATCACTTAAAAGAGTTCAAAATGCAATGAGGAAAGTTAATCATTGACCTCCATTTTCCAGTAAATTTTCCAGACTATTTCTGAACTCTTTTTCTCATAGCCAAAATGTGGAGCCATGTTTTGAACAGATAAACATTATGATTTTCTCCCCACAGAAAATGTGATTTCAAAATGTATTCTAACCTGTTATTCAATGATAAGAAGTGATTTTTTAAAAAATCTCCTCATGTGGAAACTCCCATCTTATTCAACTGCCACTTATTGCTGATATATCCTTGAACAAATTACTTAAATTCTTTTAGCCTTAACTATAAAACAAAACAGTTAGATTAAATATTTTTAAGATCCATTCTCACTTTAAAATTCAGTGATCTCTATATATCTTGGAACTGTAACATTGAAGTCAAAACTGATATGGATTTCTATTACAAAAACTACTACCTGAAGTGATAAAGTTTCTTGAGGAATCCTGTGGATGTCATAGCCAAGTGAATCTTGGGGATAAACAGCCAATGGTTTATAGAATGAAGACTATATGGAGACATATTATTTTCATGTTATAACACAACAAATTTAACACTTTAAATTTATTGGTTAAGTTTAAAAATAATATTTCAGTGTTGAATAACCAAGATACTCTTTCAATAAATTACTGACTTATTCTTCCAACTAATATTTATTAAGCTCTTATTACATATATAGTATAATTCTAGGCAATCTGAGATGACTTAAGGAAAAGAGAGGAAAGGATTATTGGAGTGTTTTTGAAACACTAAGAAATTCCTTCAGAAACAGATTGGCAATTGAGATATAATTAATTCTCTGGAAAAAATTAGCCTAATCTTAAAGTGAACATGAAAGCATTGTTTTCATCCCAGCTATAGTCTCAAACTTTTTGTAATGATAAAAATTGCTTTATACAAAACTTGGGTGGTCCTTTCAGCAATATATTTTCATATACTTTTTAATGATAGCTATTAATGACATTGAATTACATATAGTTGATGAAAAATATTTTCATGTCAATTTTATTCTAAATCAAGCAATATTATTAAAAATATAGTAAAGAAGATTTGATTGTTCTTTCATTATAAATAAATGTTTTATAATTGTGTTAAGTTGCTCAGTGGAGAGATTGCCAACCATGGATTCAAGAAGACCTGAATTCAAATCCTACCTCAGTCAATTAAGATCTGTGTGAACTTTGGCAAATCACTTAATCACTGTTCACCTGAGTTGCATCAACTGTAAAATAAGGATAATACTAGTATCTACCCTCCAGGGTTGTTGTGAGAATCAAATGAGATACTATTTTTTTTTGCTTTTTTTTTGGAGGACAATTGGGGCTAAGTGACTTGCCCAAAGTCACACGGCTAGTAAGTGTGTCAAGTGTCTGAGGCCGGATTTGAACTCAGGTCCTCCTGACTCCAGGGCTAGTGCTCTCTTCACTGCACCACCTAGTCACCCCCTGATATACTATTTCTAAAGTGCTTACTTAGCACAGTATCTGGCACATATTAGGTGCTATGTAAATAATAGCTATTATTATTATTACTATTATGATGATTATTGTTACTGTATTGAATTTAATAGTCTACCCAGGAAACTGCTTGACAATGATTTTCATTTTCCCTTTACTTACTAAAACTAGCATTGGGAAAAATAATTTTTCATCTTTTTTATGAATGTTGCAGGAGCAACTAAAGTTTAATAATCCAAGTGTGTACATTCTTAAATGCTTTTTCCAAACACCATCTCTGGCAGGCCATATTAATCAATCAGCAACTTTTATTTAGCACCTGCTTTGTCGTGCATTATCTAAATTTGAAGAGGATTATTACTGGAAGATGAGACCACTTGGTATGTTGTTATTGTTGCTGTTGTGTTTTGGCCATAGCACTTTGGAAGACCATCTCCTTTGTGATATGTGGGAATGGAAGCAGGGTGTTGGGGCAGAGTGTGAGGACAAGAGAGAAGGTCACATTTATGTAGTAGTCAAGGGATTCAGCTCTTTTGGAGAAGGGCAAGTAAAAACTCATGAAATCAAAGATACTGGTTTTATTTCCTTTTAGAAACAAAATCTCTTTTTTTGGTTTTGTTTTTAAATTCTCTATATTTAGTATGTGGTCACCACAACCACATACACACCAGTCAGGAGTATAGAAGTATACTCAATATGGTGATAGCTGGAATTATTTGCATTTCTTCTCTACTAGGGACTTTATACTCTGGTTACTGAATACTTGACTTCTGTTTAGAGTCTAAGTGATTTGGCATCTTTGCTCTCTTACTTCTTCAAACTTCCTGTTTTTATTCCATTTTACATACTCAACATTGAAACACACCTAGAAAAAGATGTATGTATAGCAAAAAGATTTTTTTAAGTTGGAAGGTTGTTAGTTGGAATAATGCAGAGAGTAACTGGGGATGGTATAAATGAGCAAAATCAACTCTTATATGCCATGGAAACCCATAGATAACAGAACAAAATTCATCTGAGTTTAATTTCCTAACTGGAATGTGCTAGATGATAATTTCATGTGCCCGTATCATAGATATCATTGCAGTAGCTTCTATGCCTGCTCATCTATAGACACAGACTATACAGTTTTTGATGGTTTTTTTATTGACCAATAAGAAACACACTTGTCAGGCACAGAGCTAATTTCTTCATATCTCTGATGGTTCCCAGTTGACTATTGCTATTCGTAACAAATGGAATTTCTTTTATCTTCTCTTTGGCAGTGAATATTTTTTAATCATATGTACATAAAAATGAAGTTTATCTTCGCTATATACTGTAATTTCAAAGCAGAACCCTGCTGCGTTTTAGTTTTGAGTAACAAATGCTGTTAAAATATGTCTACAAATGTAAAAAAAGAAAATTAATATTTTATAGGTTAAACAAAGATTCTTGAACCTTAAGTGGAATATTTTGAAGCTTGAAATGCTTCTGTTAGGCTAAATTTCATTTTTAGGAGATTTAATAGGCTTCCTCTGTTACGTTGTTCAAATCAGTCATTTGAAACACCATTGCTATATCTTGGCCAGTCTAACTACTCTTCCCTAATAACATTTGGAGATTGGGTCCCCCCATAGATGACTACCCAAAGTTCAAGGAACTCTAAAGATTTAAACTCCTAAAACTATAATTCTTGAGCCTCCAATAATCTGGTTTAGTGAACCAGAGGAAACAATTAGCTCAAAGAAAAGGTATTGACTGAAATGGACTAATAAGAATATCTTCTCCATAAACCTGAGGCACACTTTCCCATCTAGTGGGAAGAGTGAGCACATGCATAAAATGTGATAGTATAGAGTCAAACACGAATGGAACACATGTAGCAAAGGCAAGTCACACCTTCTGTACTATAGAGACCCAATATTTCTTCCTTTCTTGTGGTACCCTGCTTCAGTGCAGTATCACTCCTAGGAATATATTCTTTTTGGCTCTGTGAACCTGCTTCTAACCTCAACACAACTCCACTCCACAGCCAAACTCTCCATAACTGCTTTATGCTACTATTTAGTGAGTTGTTCTGCTTCAAGATGATGTTGAGGGAGGAGGGAAAAGAGAAAAATCTTCCCTCCCTGAACCTACTATCCTGTGAAAGAGGTGAAAGGGAAAGGGCAAAGAGAAACCGTGCCCCAAGGGTTGATTTCCTCCTTCATAGCTCTTTTTTTTCATCTAGAAGGATTCTTGATGTTTTCCAGGAAAGACTGCTTTGTGTGACTACAGAGATGTCTAACTTACTTACAAAAGTCATCAGGTATGAGGCTGATCCTTTTGTTAGTCAACGGTGAGCTACCCTTTCCATCAAAATGCTGGGGGAGCAACAGTTCACAAACTATGAATGGGTCATTGTCACTTTTGAAACTTTTACAATCTGTAAATAGGTCATTCAAGGTGTGAGTCACTCAAAGTTCTGAAGCCATTACATTGTACAAAATACATGACTCAGAATCAGAAAGGGCAAAAACTCTGACGCCCCATTGCTTCTTCTGCTACCACTTACATTCTGAAATATCACCAGGTGCTTTGAGGTCCTTCAACTGATGTGCAATCACCACTCCTTCCCTCCAGTCCTCTGTCAAAATGCACACAACTGTTACCACAGTGACCATGACCAAGCAAAGTCTCTCTTCTGGTGCTTCACTATGATTCCATTGCTCAATATTGTAGTGCCATGCACTAGCAGCTTTCCAGAAGAATGCTACTGTGAACAACTTTTAAGATTCTGATTGCACAGTACAATGAACACCCTATTTATTCCATAACAAAGCAAAGCAAAACATTCATAGAAAATCAAGGCACAGCATTCACAATGTTACAGCTTATCACAGAAAATTACATAGTATTCACAACAACTTATCATTAAAATGGCCACATAGTTTTTACCAAAGTGGTCACAATATTTAGAACAAAGAACACTCATCTCAAAGAACAATAGTCAAAGTCTTCCACTCATGGGGCACACTAAATTAACTCAATCACTCACTTATTCAGCAATCAATTACTAAGTATCATTAATCACTAAATACAATCATTAGAAAATACACAAACCCTCCACCTCTAGGTCACTAGTAAACTACAATTTCATCATTATTCAGTACCTATGGAGAGGTCTTTTCATCTTGACTTGGAGCCAGTTCTCAGATTCCCTGGATCCCCTTCCATGGTCCCAGATTCTACCTGGATTCACTAGACTGTCACCTGGGTTCAATGACAGACAGCTCCCAGTTCCTTGTCCAGCTCTCCATGTAAATCCTGCTCCACACTGAAGTTCACAGGATCCAGTTCATCTCAAATCCTTCACAATTTCTACTCCTGGGGAATTCAAGGCTCAACCAAGCCACAAGCAGACAAAGTCCTTGCATCCTGGTCATGCTTCCTCAGTCTCCTGCAGCTCATTCAAAAAATCAGAATCACCTTATCCAGCCTGGAGGGAGGGGGCTCCTGGCTCCAGGCTCCGGGTTCTGGGCTCCTGGGCTCCTGGCTCCTGGCCTCCTGGGCTCTGTTCAGAAGAAGCTTCCACCACCACAAGTTCTCAGGAAATTCTGGCTCAGTTCTTCATTCTCTCTTCTGCAGCTGCTCTGCCTCCAGATTCTTGTCCCAAGACATTCTGACTGTGTCTCTCTGAGGCTTTTTTTTATACACACAGTATTAGCTACTTCCTGTTTCAGCCAACCCCTTCCTGTTACATCAGCAACAGGAGATAGGAGTTCATGCCTTCTGTTTTCCCAACAGAGGCTTGATCAGTTACTAAGGGCTAAGTATATGCTTACTTGCCAATACAAAAGGGGGTCTTCAAATTACCATTATAAATACCATGTGCATTCAGCTTTTTCCAGTACAGGAAACACTAGCAGAGGCCCAGAACCATGAACAACTGATTTTCTAATAATGGGGAAAAGAAGGAGGCAGCCAAAAATTCTAAACCCTCAAATAGTGGTGTTGTGATAATTGTAATGAAGAGTCAAAATGAAAAATTGGCCTTTAGGATAAACCTGTCCCCATTTTAGATACTGAGTTCCTGTTTCTTATCTGACACTACCATATACGGAATATTTGGTCCTGTTTCTTTGGATCCCAATGTGCCCAAATTGCCAATGCATGTTCCAGGTCTTAAACATAGTACTCACTTCTAGATCCTGTCTGCTTCCCTACTGAAGATGACTAACAGGTGGTTGGAAATATAATAGTGGAGATCAGGGAAGAAGACAGTGTTGAAAACATATTTTGGAGTCAGATGTAGAGACAGAAATAATTGAAGCTATCAGAATGGGTGAGATCAAGAAAAGAGACCAGAAAAAAGACCTCTGAGGACACAGCTTAGATAGAGGTCTGTGTTTAGGAGGCAATGAGAAAAACAGGTTCTCAGTGTCAAACTTCCTCAAAGACAGGATTTTGTTTTATATGTCATTATATTCCCATAGCACCTGACCGAATAATTTGTACTTAGTAAGCACTTAATTAGCATTTGTTACTTTGATTGATTTTACTTCCTCTTACCTTCTCTCTGAATTGACCTGGGTTTGAGGTTCCTTCTAACTCTGGAATTCTAAGGACTTGGAACAATATAGAGCAAAAAGCATTAGGTATTTAGAGTCAGAAGAACTGGATTCGAACCTTTACAATTCTCATTACTAATTTTGGGCATAGCACTTCAACTTGTGGGGCTGCAATTTCTTTACCAATAAAATGTGTACATTGGACTAAATAATCTATTAGATGACTTTTAGCTCCTATGATCCTATATGGGCTCATAAAAAATTGTAGCTTTTTTTTAATTCCAAAAAGAAGGTTAATTTCATTATGTGCTTTGTCCTTATTACTTTTTTTTTTTGCTTTTTTTGTGGGGGGGAGGGGGAAGGAGGACAGTTGGGTTTAAGTGACTTGCCCAAGGTCACACAGCTAGTTTTTGTGTTAAGTGTCTGAGGTCTGATTTGAACTCAGGTCCTCCTGACTCCAGGGCTGGTGCTCTCTTCACTGTGCCACCTAGCTGCCCCTGTCCTTATTACTTTTAATAATTAAAACTACCATATCTTCTGTGTCATAGCTCTTTTGTGCTCAGTCAGTTTTGAAAATAAACTCTGGCTGATGTTTCCAAAACCAACTAAGCAGGATGAATAAGCAGTATTAACAATAGAGGTTTTTACACACACACATTATATATATATATATATATTTCATACTGTGATAATCAAAGAAAACTTCATAGTATTCTTTTTTTTGAAAGCAATTATTATTATAATTGAAAGCATTTATTTCTGGGTGTGGTGCTAAGTATCTGAGCCTGGATTTGATCCCCAGGTCATCCCAACACTGGAGCTGGTGCTCTTACTTGCTGAGCCACCTGGCCTCCCCTA
>NW_027187419.1:22818894-22870515 GCF_028583685.1 Petaurus breviceps papuanus | reverse complement strand
AGTGTCTGAGCCTGGATTTGATCCACATGTCATCCCGACACTGGAGCCAGTGCTCTTACACGCTGTGCTACCTGGCTGTCCCAATAGTATTCTTTACTATGAAGCAAAATCTAGCATCACCAATTTTAAACTATATATTTTATTTCATTAAATATTTCCTCATTGTATGTAAAAAAAAATTAACAGTTTTTAAAATGTTGTTTCAAATTCTCTCCCTTCCTTCTGCCCCTCTCCTCTTCTTGAGAAGACAAACAGCTTGATATTTATTATACATGTGAAGTCATGTAAACATTCCCATATTAACCATGTTGCAAAAGAAAAAGGAAAAAATAAAGAGTATGCTTCAGTCTGCATTCAGAGTTTATCAGTTCACTCTCTGGAGGTAGATAGCATTTTTTTCATTATAGGTCCTTTGGAAATGTCTTAGATCATTTTCTTGATCAGAGCAGCTAAGTATTTCACAGTCGATCATTCTTACAATATTGCTGTTATTGTATAAAATGTTCTCCTAGTTCTACTAACTTCACTTTGCAATTTTTGTCAAATGTTAAGTTCTTACTGTTAAAACATGGATCTTTGGGTTTATCAAACACTAGATTAACTGTGGTTGTATACGACTGTGTGTTGTGTATCTAATCTCTTTCCTTGATCCACCACTCTATTTCTTAGTCAATACCTGATTGTTTTCATGATTACCAATTTATAATACAGTTTGAAATCTGGAGCTTCTGGATACCTTCCTTCATGTATTTTTGTTGTTGTTGATTCCCTTGATAGTCTTGACCAGAGGTAGGGAACCTGAATCCCTGAGACCACATGTGGTTTTCTAGGTCCCTGGGTGCAGCCTTTTGACTGAGTCCAAGTTTTACAGTTTAGATTCAGTCAAAGGGCTGCACTTGAGGACCCAGAAGATCATAGGTGGCCTCAAGGCTGCAGGTACCCCCCCCCCGTCTTGATTTTTGTTCTTCCAGATGAATATTTTTATTATTTTTTTCTAGCTCTATAAAATAATTGTTTAGTAGTTTTATTGGTATGACACTTAATGAGTAAATTAATTGAGGTAGAGTTGTCATTTTTATAATATTGGCTCAGCCTATCCCATGAGCAAATAATATTTGTTCAGTTGTTTAGATATGTATCCATTGTTGTGAAAAGTGTGTTGTAATTCGATGTAATTCCTGGGTTTGTCTTGGCAGGTAGATCCCTAGTATTTTATATTGTCTACTATTATTTTAAATGGAAGTCTTTTTCTATCTTTTAGTTCTGGGTTTTATTGGTAGTATATAAAAATACTGATGATTTCTGTGGGTCTATTTTAGATCCTGCAACTTTGCTGAAGTTAATTCTTTCAACAACTAGTTTTTGTTTAGTTGATTCTCTAAATATACCATCATATCTGCAAAGAGGGATAGTTTTGTTTCCTTGTTGCTATTTTTATTCCTTCAATTTTGTTTTCTTATTGTTGACTACCACTTCCAGTATAATATTGAATAATAATGGTGATAATGGATATCCTCACATCACCTTTGATCTTATTGTAAATATTTCATGTTTATCTCTGTTATAAATAATGCTTGCTGTTGATTTCAGATGGTAGCACTTAACATTTTAAGTAAGGTTCCATTTATTCCTATGCTTTCTAGTCTTTTTCTTTTAATAAGAATTGATATTATCTTTTGTCACAGGCTTTTTCTGCATCTATTGATAAAATCATATGATTAAGTTGCTTGTTTGTTTTAAGATTGAACCAGCCCTGCATTCCAAGTTTTAAATTTCACCTGGTCATAATGTGTGATCTTTGTGGCATATTTCTGTAATCTCCACTAATGTTTTATTTAAATTTTTTGTATTGATATACATTAAGGAAATTTTTCTATAGTTTTCTTTTTCTATTTTTGCTCTCCCTGGTTTAGGTACCAAAAGTATATTTGTTTCATTAAAGGAATTTGCTAGGACTCTTTCTTTACTATTCTTTGCTATTTTTTTTTTCAAAAAGTTTATGTAGTGTTGGGATTCATTGTTCCTTAAATATCTGGTAAAATTCATTTGTGAATCTATCTGGTCCTTTAGATGTTTTCTTAGGGAAATCACTTATGACATATTCTAATACTTTTTTAATAGATGGCATTATTTAAGCATTCTATTTCCTTTTCTTTTAATCTGGACTATTCATATTTTTGTAAGTATTCACTCTGGGCAAAATAACTCTTAATGCTTGCTTTAACTTCATCTCCATTGGTGGTTCATTCACCCTTTTCATTTTTGATATTAGTAATTTGATTTTTTTTAATTAATCAATGGCTAGTTTGCTTTTCAAATAAAATTAGCTCTTATTATTATTCATTAGTTCAGTTTTTAGCTTTCAATTTTATTAATCTCTACTTTGATTTTCAAGGTTTCAATTTTGGTGTTTTAACTGGGGAGGAGAGTTAATTTGCTCTTTATTTAGTTTTTCTTTTTAGTTGCATTCATAATTCATTGATCTACTCTCCCCCTTTTTTAGTGACACTTGCATTTAGAGATACAAATTTTCTTTGGTAATATCTTGCAAATTTTAGAATATTGTCTGTTCATTATGTCATTATTTGTTCTTTGACATACTCGTTCTTTAAGGATAGATCATTTAGTTTCCAATTAATTTTTAATCTATTATTCCACAGTTCTTTATAGAATGTAACTTTAATTGCCTTATGGCCTGAAAAAAAGGTACATTTAATATTCTGCTTTTCTGAATTTTGTTGTGAGGTTTTTAAGTGCCCTAATACTTGTCAATTCTTGTGAAAATGTGAGGTGAAGCTGAAAAAAACAGGTATATGCCTTTGTATTCCCATTCAGTTTTCTCCAGAAACTTTTCTAAGCTTTCACTCATTTCCTTAACTTCTTTCTTGTTTATTTTATAATTAGACTTATCTAGTTATAAGAAGGAAACATTGAGGTCCCCTACTGGTATATATTTACTGTCTATTTCTTCCCATAATTCATTAACTTTTCCTTTAAGGATTTGTATGCTATGTTCTCTATAGTGCCCTTTAGCAAGATGTACTTTCCATGTTTATCTCTTTTTTATGTTTATCTCTTTTAATTAGGTCTATTTTTGCTTTTGCTTTATCTGAGATCATGAGTGCGATGCCTGCCCTTTTTACGTTAGTATAATAAATTATGCTACAATCCTTTATTTTCATTGTGTATCTCTGTTTCAATTGTGTTTCTTGTAAACAAAATATTGTTGGATTTTAGGTGCCTAATTCATTCTATTAACTGACTCCATTTTATGGATAAGTGGATCCCATTCACAATCACAGTTATTATAACATAGTATTTTCTCTTTCATCTTGGTTCTCAGAAATTTGTCTATAATAGTCCTGGGAGTTTTCATTTTGAGATCTCTGTCAGGTGATGGTTAGTGGATTATTTTAATTTCAAATTTTCCCTTTGATTTTAGGATATCAGAACAATTTTCCTTGATAACTTTCTAGAGATATTATTTCTAGGTTCTTTCTCTGATCATAGCTTCAGGTAGTCCAATAATTATTAAATTACATCTCCTTGGTCTATTATCCAGGATAGCTGGGAGGAGTTTTCCTAATGAAATATTTTATATTTTCTTCTATTTTTTTCCATTCTTTTTACTTTGTTTCTTAATGTCTCATGGAGTTATTAACTTCTACTTGCCCAATAATTTTTTTTTGCTTTTTGGAGGGAGGGGAGAGGCAGGGCAATTGGGGTTAAATTACTTGCCCAAGATCACACAACTAGTAAGTGTTAAGTGTTTGAGGCTGGATTTGAACTCAGGTCCTCCTGACTCTAGGGCTGGTGCTCTATTCATTGTGCCACCTAGCTGCCCCTGATTCTTATTTTTTAAGGAATTATTTTCTTCAGTAAGTTTTTATATCTCTTTTTCCATTTGACCAATTTATATTTTTAAGGAATTATTTTCATCAATAAATTATTGTACCTCTTTTCCAAATTTGACCGGTTCTGTTTTTAGTTGTTATTTTCCTCAGTATTTTTTCTTCCTCTTTTACCAAGGTGATATCTTTTCATAATTTTCTTCATTTACTTTCATTTTTTTATCTATTTTTTTCTTCTACCACTCTTATTTGATATTGAAAATCACTGTTTTGCTGTTCCAGGAATTCTTGTTGAGCTTGTGTCCAATTTATATCTTTCTTTGAGACTTTGTAGATATTTTGACTTCATTGAATTCTTCTGAGTTTGTGTCTTGACTTTCCCCTGTCATCATATGGCCAGGTTCTTTGGTTGTTGTTTGCTCACATCCACCCATCCCTCACTTCTTGATTTTGAACTTTATTTTTAAGTTGGGCCCTGTTTCTGCTGTGGACAGTGGGGAGGAATACTTTCTCAAGTTTCAGGCTTCTTGCCTATTTTTAGAGTTATAACTTCTAATTATTTTTAGAGTTAGGTCTAGGAGTTTGGAATTTTTTTGTACTTTCAAGGTAATATTTCTTCTGGTCTGTGTTCTCTTCCTTACCCTGATCCATTGGGACCAGAATTCATACTATTCCTAAAGGTCCCTGATCCTTTGGGACCAAAAACAATACTCTCTCTTAGAACTCCCACTGCCTCTTGAACAAAAGGGCTCCTTTCTGCCCTTAAACTTTGATCTAGAAGTGTTTATATGCAGTAGATTTGCCAAAAATCCTCTGATCCTGCATCCAGTTCTATCATGAGCGTCCCCTGTAATCTATTTCTGACCATTTTCAAGTCCCCTTGCTCTCTGTCTGGAGAGTTCCTGAATCTGTTGTGCTTCTGTCATGACCACCTCATCCCACCATTATTGTTTCATGTCCGTGGTCTTTGAGCCAACCTTCATTCCCATGTCACAGTTCTCTATTTCTGACTTCCTAAGTTGTCTTGGCCTCTGATCTTTTGTTGGCGTTGCCACTCCAGAATTCCATCTTAAGTGCTCTTTTTAAATTATTTGGAGGGGAATGATGGGAGAGCTCAATCAAGTGTTTTTTTCTACTCTGTCATTTTGACTCCACCCACAAAAGTTGCCAGATAATCTTTTGCATGAATTTCTGCATGATTCCTCCTTCTGCTCAATGGCAGTAGATAATTAGGGGGGAAACTCACTTTAATTCCCTACTTGTGCAACTTGTTTAAAAAAGTCAACAGTGGTAGTTTATGCTATCAACTTTCCTTCATAATAAGCTTCACTGTGCCAATTTTAAAATGGTAGTAATGTTGTTGCTATTTACTTTCTATGTTACCTTAAACCTGGAGTTCATGTACCTCCCTGGAACTTCATGAACTTGGATGAGAAAAAAATTACATGCTTATTTTCATTATCTTTAAAATGGAATTTAAGGTAATTTTAACATTTCCCAGAATATGAATGCAGATAACAAATGTTAATTTGAGAGGGGCTGTATATAGGCTTCATCAGACTGTCAAAGGGTTCTGACATAATGAACATTAAGAAACCCCGTCTTTAATTCTCTCTACTCTCAATTAGGTCAGCTGAAAATGGGCATAATATTGCTGAATTATATCATGGAGTTGTGAAAATTAATAAGAGTGATTATATAACACTTTATAACTACTAAATTTTATTTTATCAAAATTTTAATTTTTATGAAAAGTGCTTAACTGAATTACATTATTAGTTATAGTATGTTATAAATATTTTTATATTTATTGCTCTGATGTATCACCATGTCGTGGAGTAAACCTGGCTTTTTGAAAACTTTATCAGAGGAGCTCACATATTGGAAGTTCCTATCATGCTAGAAAAAGTTCAAGTAAGGTTCCAGCAAAAGACTATGTGCATTCTGAGGCCCAAGTTAATCTCTAAGAGGTATATTTGCTAGTAGGCTCAGTGATTTGCTGATAAATTCTTTGGCTAAAACAACCCAATATAAAAAATTAAAGCTGTTAAAGCATGGTTACAGATTTACTGCGATTTTACTGGTATAGGGAGCTCCCTCTACCATTGCAGGTTAGCACCTTCTTTATAACTTATAGGTTTAGAGAGTGGCTTCAATGCAACCTAAGAGGCTAGGTGACTTGACCAGTATCACCCAGAGAATATATGTCCAAGACGTTGAAGTCAGGTCTTCCAGACTCTGATTCTGGCTCCCTAGACACCACACCATGCTGCCTTTCAGTAATAGTGTATAAAAATAAAGCAGATTGTCTGTAGTTGAACTTCTTTAGTAGGTACAATAACTTTAAGTTTCATTTAGCTCTTATATTACATGGATAGAAAAGGAAAGGTAAGTTCGGAGATATTTGTAATAATAGCCCATCACCTTTCCCATTTGCAAACAATTCTCTTCTAAACAATACAACTGGGCAGTTCAATTTAAAATAAATAAATAAATAAAGTGAGGAGTTCTACTAAATAGCAAAATAGCTTCAACATTCTGAATATCCTCTAATGTATCCATATACTGCTACCAGTATTAAGAAAATGTGTTCCATGTGAAGGCTCTATTGTTAATTAAATCGTTTAATGCATAGAGTACTTCACATCCATTTGCCCTATGAATCTCATTACAAACAATCCACTTAAGATCCTTTTACCCACATCTGTTCCTCTTCCATATCTTTTTCATTCTGATGAAAAGTACTTGCTCCTTGTATTTTAGGAGAATTAGAGAATGTTGAGATAGAGATTTTGAAATTATGTACACAATGAAAACTTTTCTAAGGACTTCACAGATCTAATAAATCTTGATTCATCTTCCCAACATTTAGAATTTTTAATGTTCAGTCATGTTCAATTCTTCATGATTCCTTTTTTTATGATTCTTTTGGCAAAGATACTACAGTGGTTTGCTGTTTCCTTCTCCATTTAATTTTACTGATAAAGTAACTGAGATAAACAAGGTTAAGTTATTTGTCTAGGCTCACACAGGTTGTATTTGAGGCTGGATTTGAACTCAGGAAAATGAGTTTGGATTCCAATTCCTGTGCTCTATACATTTCATCATGTTAACTGCCTTACTTTGGATTAAGTGGCACCATTTACCATCTGAGAAATGAGTCAAAATACCCCTTTGAAGTCTTCTTGATTCACACACCCAGAGACATCTCAATTTTCAGGGGCTCGTAGAGAGGACACTGCTTTACGATATTGAATTAATTTCAACTATTGTCTGAAAAGTCTGCAAGGCACAAAGCATTAAAACACAACCTTACAAATTAGTGTGATTACTGAAAAGTCTTAAGGAACAAAGACTTTAAAAATAAAATAACCTTCACTATGTAGATATTTTGCTGAGAAAGTCTTAGAAAGTTGGGCATTGAGACATCCTCACATTTCACTGTGATAACCCTATACAAAGAATAAGCAAAATTCAAAATCCACCTTTTTCCTGATCCCTTCAGCTGCTAGTGCTGCCTCCATGAAGTCACCTGATGTTTGGTTTGCATATAAGTGTATATGCATATGTTATATGTGAGAATTTGTATACATTCTGTCTCCCCAAAAGAATGTGAGCTATTTGTATAGGCAGCTATTTAGTATCATCCATAGACTATTAGAAATGTTCAAATCAATGCTGTCTCAGGTACTTATTAACTGCTTTATATGAACCTGGGCATCAAATCACTCAATGACTATGAGCCTCAATTTCCTCATCTGAAAAATGGGAATAAAAATAATAGCATCTACCTAACAAGATTATTGTGAAAACCAAATGTGATAATGTATGAAAAGTGCTTTGCAAATCTTTAAGTGCTAGATGTTGTTATTGCTGTTGTTATTCTCAGTGTCTCTAGTTCAGTGTCTGGCACTTAATAGGCACTTGATAAATGGTTATTCATTGGAATAGACAAAAAACCTACAATTGAAAAGTATATTCAATAAATGTTAATTTTTAAAAAGGAAAGGTATTTTTAAATTTGAATAAATCAGTGAATTTCCAAATATTTTGCTTTCTTTACTGTTTTCATTTTTGGCACTGCTGGAAAATCCTTTCCAAATACAAGATGTCAGCTTTTTGCATTGTGTGCAGGATGTGAAACTGCAATTTTATTTGAAGATCTAATTGAGCATTTGTGAGACCCCTCAAAAAGGCTTGATCTTTTTCAAAAACAGAGAAAAGAAATTTATTGTCTATAAATATTTATTCTCTCATTGCCAAAATTATTGGTAAATAATGATTCACAGAGTTGTTGCAGGTGTCTTGGAATGCCTATATTAGATAACCCTGAATTAAATGGATCATAATTTAACACTCCCCCACACCCCATACAAAACTACAAAACTAAACTACAAAAACTAGAAAACACAGGCAGTTTCAGTTAACAGAAGAAACCTTACTAGGCTGGGGTAAGGGCCAGGAGGAATTCCAATATAAGTTATGGCAGCATCTTGGAAGTCATTGTAGGATCTCCATGAAGGTCAACTTGGATTTAAATAAGATTTATATAAATGGATCTGCCCTCTAGTAGTTTGCTGCTAATAGATGTCCTTGAATTTAGAGGTCAATTGAGTAAAATAACAGGAATGTTATTGGTGAAATGAGCACTACCACTAGTTTATAACCTTCTTTTTGAGAAAACTGTATGATTATTATAAATCATTTTATAAGTAAAGCAGCAAAGGGATGAAAAATACTTGCCATTCATGTAGTCATAACTGTGACAAATAGATTGATATAAAAATCTTCACTGGAATTCTTTTAATAATTTTTATATGTATCCTTTTCCTTCTGCCCCCACTACTTGCCTATTTGATCATCATTTCCCTCTCCCCCTCCCCTGATTTTGTTTTCCACTGGTCCTTTCCTTATCACCTCTGAACATACCCTAATCTCCATCCTTAAAATACCCTTGACTATTCTTACCTGCCCTACCTTATCAGGACTACCATCCTGCCCAGGTGATATTTTATATCTGTCCTGCTTTTCACTGCCAAACTCCAGGTTGTTGGGGGGACTGGGGAGAAGGAAGCAGAGGGGAACTGTCCACACTCCTTGTCTATCCTCTCTCATCTCCCACTTTTAATCCTGTGCAATTTGACTCTCAGTGGAATTCCTATATTTCCAGCAAGTGACAGTGGGCATGCCTTAATCAGTTCTCTTCTTATGGAACTAATTGTCCCAGCAGTGTCATTTGGCCTCATGTAGAGGATTGGGATCAATTATAGCTGTAAGGCATGGTTCTAGATCTTTGATGTTCACCAGGAAATTTTGTTGGTGTCTCCATTGATATTTCTATAATACCTCTTTTAATTCTCAAGACTAGAAAATAATTTCTCAAAATTAGAGATTATTATGAAATGTTTTTACTTTGTCAGCACCATATACCTATAGGTCATCTAGTATGTCTCCTCATACTATAGATGAGGAGCCAAAGTTTAAAGCAGATAATTGATTTGCCCAAAGCCACAGAGGTGGCAAGTGGCAGAATGTGAATACAGGTATTATCACTCTAGATCCAGCATTCTTCCTCTTCTATCACATATTAAGTATAAAATTCAGAGTTTAAATAATATAAAGGTGCCAATAATTTCATCAGTTGATTATATAAGCAAAATACTAACTCTAACAGGCAATGGACATTGGGAAGAATACACGTCAATTGTGACTCAAATCTATACCATGGAATGTCAAGAGCATTAGATGTGATGTCAGGAATCCTGAGATAACAATCCAGTTCTGCTACTTACTACCTGTGTTTCTTTGAACAAGTCATTTAACTTCTTTCAGTCTCAGCTTTCCCATCTGTAAATATGCAATTTGTCCAGCTGATCTCTGAGGGCCTTTACAACTCCAAATCTGTATCCCAGAAATTATTCTAAAGATTTTCCTCCTGAGAAACCAGAGGAAAGATTTGTTTTATAGACAAAGTGTGACGAATTTCACTACCTGTTCCTGGAACACTGCCTTGTGGTGGTGGAGAGGCTTGTGTAGTTCAACGAAACTTTGGGCCTATGCTGTGCAGGGTTATCCAAGACAGACAGATTATAGTGGAAAGTTCTGACAAAACATGATCCACTGGAGAAGGAAATGGCAAACTGCTCTAGTATCTTTGCTAAGAAAACCCCATGGACAATCTTAAAATGATAAAAGATATGACACCAGAAGATGAGCCCCCCAGGTCAGAAGATGTCCAGCATGCTACTGGGGAAGAGTGGAGGACAACTAGCTCCAGAACTAACGAAACAGCAGGGTTAAAGCCAAAAAGATGCTCAGCTGCAAAATGTGTCTGGAGATAACAGGAAAATCCAATGCTTTAAAGATCAATATCGCATAGAAACCTGGAATGTAAAATCTGTGAATCAAGGTGAAATGAATGTGGTAAAACAGGAGATGGAAAGATTAAACACTGAGATCTTTAGTGTAACGGTTTAGTAAATCAACAGGAATGGGTGAATTTAATTCAGAAGATCACAACATATACTGGTTTGAGCAAGAATCCCTTAGAAGAAATAGAGTAACCCTTATAGTCAATAAAAGGATGAGAAAAACAGTACTGGCATATAATCTCAAAAATGACAGAATTATATCTGATTGAATCCAAGGCAAACTGTTCAACATCACAGTCATACAAGTCTATGATCTAATCACTGATGCTGAAGGGTTCAATATTGATCAGTTCTATTAAGATCCACATCTTCTATAAGTCACGGACAAAATAATGTCACACTCATATTAGGAGATTGGAATTCTAAAGTAGGATATCAAAATATAATTGGAAAAATAGGCATGATTAACCTTGGAGTACAAAAAATGAAGCTGGACAAAGACTGTAGAGTTTTGTTAAGATAACGTGTTAGTCATTGTAAATGCTTTGTCAACAACCCAAAAGGCAACTCTACAAATGGGCATCATCATATCGGAACCAGATTGATTATTCACTTAGCAGCCAAAGGTAGAACTGGTTGTGTTGTGGTTTAAACCATAAAAACTGTTGAGGTGGGGGCTCTGTCCACCCAGAAACTGTTGGGGTTTCCTAATGTGTTGTGACCTTTTGGGATTGCCATGCCCCACCCTTCCTTTCCATGACAGTACATCCTCTTTGATCTAGATTTTTGGTGTGAGAATGATCCTTAAATGCTTTTAAGTTCAAGAATGCCTTGGCCTGTCTTTTGACGAGAATAAGGCATAAAAATACTTATATACAGACTGATTCTGTATGAGACCCTGTGTCCTGATCAGAGGCCTTTGTGCACGTGGTCCTTCGTGTCTTAAGGGCATACCTTCTTCCCACCTTGGAAAATGTGAGATTCATACCACAACTCAGGTGCCATCTCTTATATGAGGCTTTTTTCGAATCCTCTTGGTTGTTTACATTCCTTCTTTCTTGGAATCAATGTTTTGATTACTTTTGTAATGGGCATCTGGTGAATATGTTGCCTTCTTCAGTGTGCTTAGATGGAGCTGCTTCTGGGAGAATCATAAGGAATGAAATATTCATGGACATTCTGTAGCTGGTTTTGGTTGGCACACCACATGGTTGAGGGAGGCTTTTCCCCTCCCCACCATTGTCTGTATAGTCAGAACTGTTAGCATCTACAAAAAGGCCCAGAGTCAGCTTCAGCAGGCATTTTTACTGTATTCATGTCTGAGTGATGGAGATGACATCTTTCTTAATGGCTTTCAATGAGAGAACCATGCTGTAGGAGAAAAGGCTCTGGGTATTCCTTCCCTCCTACCCCTAAGCCATATGTTGTCAGAGAAATGGATCTGGGTCCTGGACCTTTTCCAACATTATTTTCCATTTTTGGTGTAGGGAATACAGGCTATCAATACTCTGAGGAGCAGAGTCCTGGCAATGATATAGTTTTGGAATATGAACTTGGTGGCATCAGTGCTATTTAGAACTAAGATAAATTATGAGTCTATTCAATACTCTTCCCAATGTAGTAGGAGACCTTGGCCTTTTTAAGCTAAAGTCTTTCCCAGGTCTCCATTTGACTGAGGCAACACCTATTCAGTGATTAAGGCTTTGTAAGAAATGAGGTAAAGAATGGCACCTTTTACCTAGTCAAAAAAATCAGTCTGGGAGGGGAAACCCTCAGGGATTTTTGGCCAAAACAGAATGAATTGCTATTTACACTGACTCCGAGTTGCAGAGGGGGTGAGAAGAGGAAGGAAAACAATGACCAAGTGAGGCTTGGGCTGGTCCCTATTGTTGGTCAATCAATGAGAGTCAGAGTGATTTGAGTTTGAGGCATGGTCCTTAAGAAAGAAATCTAGCCTGTAAACCACAAGATATCTTGTGAGCTTTTCTTGATGTTTAAACCCAAGGATGCCAAAAAGTTGTTAAGGTAAGGGTTCTGCTCATGCCAAAACTATTATGGTTTCATGATGTGTTGTGGTATAACTGTCTCAAAGAATTCAGAGTCAGACCACCTCTAATCCAAGTACAGGCATTTATTGAGACTGATGCCTGTCATGAAGTAGGATAAGTTCCAGGAGGAACCAGCAACTTTAGAGAAAGCAAGATGGATTTTTATAGGGTAAAGATACAATTACAGAACAGAAATTTACATAGAATAGAGAAATAACATTAATATTAAAAAGTCAGGAGGAGTTTCTTAAGGGATTAGGTAATGGAGGAGGGGTCCCATCTATGGTTCGGTGGTTAAACATTCTGGTCATTCTGCCCTCCAATTGGCTAACCATTGTGGTCCTGTGTTGGGCTAGATGGATGGTGTGATTGTGATTGAATACAAGAACACACCTGTTTATATGGGAATGGGTCTGAGGCAGTGACCAGGTAGAGGCAGTAGCTAGGTTCCCATCATATGGACCCACCTGCTGTTTCTGTGGGAACTAAGAGATCAGGGACACACCTGTTGTTCTAGTGAGCAGTGAGGCATATACAAATAAGTTAGGACATGGGGGGCCCTAGGTAGGTGCAGTGGGCCTGCTGGTCAGTAGGGACAGGCCTATAATGAAGTTAGAATATTGGGGCTGGGGGCAGCTTTATTAGGATTCCATCAGTTGTAGCCTGAAATGCACAGAAACAGAACAATTTTCATATTAAAAATAATTGTAGAACAAAACATCTTTGAAAGACTTCAAAATTAGAATCAATGTGGTACTCAATCACAGCTTCAGAAAGCAAATAATCAAACATGGATCTAATTTCTTGGTAGAGAGGTTATGGATGAAAAATGCAGAATGAAACATACAGTTTCAGACATGACCACAGTGTGGATCTGTTTTACTTGACTATACTTGTTTTATAACAGGGAAAGCTATTAAAGATGAGAGAGAGTATATTCATAGAAAGTGATTGAAATGAGGGAAAAAAGAAAATCATGTCAATAAAATATGAAAAAAAATCTTCAAAGGAAACCAGGACTTTCAGAGGACACAAATAGAGTGATGTAATTCTCTTATTAAATGTTTACATATGTGTATGTATGTATACATACATATATTTATATACATATATTCATTTATGTATATCTAGACATATAAACAATACAACAAAAGTTCATATTTTCATATAAAATTCTCTTTTTTTCTTTTTAAACTGGATTGTGTTTGGTTATGATTGTTAAATTTATGACAAAAAAAATAAAAGTAAGGGATTTATTGGAATTAGAAAGGTTAATTCTACAAGGGAAAAAATATATATAATTCCACATATAAACTTGATCAGCTTTGAAATCATGTTCTATATTTTGTAGGTAGCTTCCAATCAATCCATCAGACCACAATTTTTTTTATCAATCCAGTCCCACAGTGTTTATATATTAAACAAATAAAATAATCTAACATATTTTCATTGATAATAATATGAATTATAAAGGAAAGCATGTGATCATTGGAGATATTCAAGTAAAGGCTAAATGATTACTTGATCATGGTGTACTGATAATTCATTTGGAGGTACAGTTAAGAGTTGATGGCTGCCATGTTCTCTTCTAACAATGGCATTCTCTCATTCTTATTAATTTCACAGTTTTGTAAGATCACAGGATCTCAGATTTAGAGCTAGAAATTACAAGAAGAAAATCAAATCTAAAAGTCTCATTTTGTAGACGGGAAGGAAGACTGAGGGAAATGACTTGTCCAGGGTCACACAGTTAGTATCTAAGTTGAAATCTGAATCCACATCTTCATTAGTCCAGGTTCAGTTAGTGCCCTGTCTCAGGCAAGATGTTTTCTTCCCAGTTCCTGCAGTATTATTGTGTTTCCATATGGCCTTAGACCAGGGGCTGTTAACATTTTTTGTCTCCTTGACCCTTTGACAATATAGTAAAGCATTGTAATAGTAATGAAATTTAAAGATCCCCCTGTATTGGCTTGGTTTTTTGTTTGATTGTGTTAAAACCCAGAACTGGTGAATCCCAACTTGTGGGATGGACTTGTTGATGTGAAAAGAGTGTGCTAAACTGGGAGGAGCTGGTGACATAAATTTAGAGAGACACAAGAAAAGAGAGAGGCAGAAGAACTTTTTGGAAGAAGCACCTTTGGAGGCAGAGAGAGACTGAGAGGATTGCTGAGGGCCACTTTGAATTGCCCAGGACTTTTGAGAGCTGCCACCCAGAGCTGCCAAGGACTGAGGATACATGGCTGTTATGCTGGTACTTTGTTTGTCAGTTTTGATATTGTTTTACCAGATTTGTCCACTGGTGAAAGACAGTCCTGTTGTTGCAGATGGAACCTTGATGTTGGTTCAGAAGCCCTGAAGAAAAATTTTCTTGTTGTATGTTTACAGAAATCTTGGAAGATGGTTTTGCTAATGTTTTCAGGGGTCCTAGGACTGTTCTGCAGACAGAGAATGAATTAATGAAGACACTGACAATGTATCTTGTGGCCTTGCTTAGCTTGTCCCCCCAGGAACAAAGATTGCTAAGAACTTGCCTCCTGTCAAGATGAAGAAAAGACCTCCATTTGGGTATTGAATTCTGTGCTTAAGCTTGTTGTAACTCTGGGGTAGATTCAATTGTGATCCAAGGGTGGGGAACTTTTGACCTTTTTGTGCTCTGTGATTGAACCAATGAATGTACTTTACTTATGATTGGAAACTAATCTCCATTTGAGAACAGGGGCTTTGTGATGGACTAAATGAATGTACAGCCTAGGGGTGGAGTAGTATTTAGAAGAGGGACTTTGTGATTGATTAAATGAATGTGATGTCCAGGGGTGGGGTAGTACTTGATTAAATCACACTTGGTAAATGCTGTATTTTGAATTATGCTATATGTTGATTCTCTCTGTTCTTAATTTGTCACTGAATAAAAGGAGAGCACCTATGCTGGTATTTTGACCCTTGGGAAGTTGCTTTGCTTGGTATTACATTACAAGTATATGAACACCTTCACAGAATAATGTTTTTAAATGCATAAGAATATAAAGGAAACCAAGTATATTAAAATAAAGTTATCAAAATATGTGCTTTAAAAGTGCATAGGTTATGAACTTATGCCTTGGACTTTAAGACAAAGGTTGCCAGTGAATAGATGGGATTTTAACTCAGTATATTTCTTTACCTTGGCTCCTCTCTGCAGTTTGTCAGAAGAAAAGCAGTGACATCACTAGCCCATCCTTATACTTCTATACTCAGTGTTGTAGATCTCCTTCCTCTCCATCTTTCCCTATGACCTGACTCCTAACCTCTATTATCTCAAGGTTTTGGGCAGAATTGAAACAGCTCAAAGGAAATGCAGGATGCACAGATTTAGAGAATTCACCCCAAATGTTCACATGGACTATTTGTGCCAGACCTGTGATAGAGCATTCCCAGCTTGGATTGGTCTGATCAGCCACAGTTGGACACACTGAAACTTGACTCTAGCATAGTGATGTCATTTTGGTCCTCTTCAAGAATGAAGGACAACAATCATCATTATCATGATCTTCATCATCATGAGGGAAATCACAAGTAGTTCCATCTAATAAAAAATTTGGGGGCAACTAGGTGGCACAGTGAATCGAGCACTGGCCTTGGAATCAGGAGGACCTGAGTTCAAATCCAGCCTCAGACACTTAACACAAAAACTAGCTATGTGACCTTGGGCAAGTCACTTAACCCCAATTGCCCTACCTTCCCCCCTCCAAAAAATATATATATATATATATATAAAATTGGGGAATCCTTGACTTAGGAAATGAGTCAAATAGCAGAATGATTTTTTTCCCTTGTAGAATTAACCTTTCTAATTCCAATGTTTGTTCTTTTCTTAATTGAGGGAAGACATCCTTCAATATTTATCAAAATGTTTGTGACTTGAATACCATACGTGTGTGATCTTTGAAGATGAAAGGCCACAATATATAGAAAGCTCGATGAAAATCTATTTGCTACAAGCAGACTGTATGACTTTTCTGTAGTACAACGTTGCCTGCATGATGTTTGTCTCTCAGTATAATGTTCTCTCTTCTCTTTTGTGTATTTTCAGAGATCATCTATAGCTGGGTGTTTAATGAGTTTCCCTCCTTTGTGGCAGAAGACAGCCGACGCTTCATTTCCCAGGAGACAGGCAATCTCTACATCTCTAAAGTACAAACATCAGATGTTGGCAGTTACATATGCCTAGTGAAAAACACTGTGACGAATGCTCGAGTTCTTAGCCCTCCAACACCACTCACATTACGCAATGATGGTAAGTGACCTAGCATGTGCAGAAGAGGTCATCCATTTCAAATGGGAAAGATAAAAATTTATTGGGAGAGCATTACACCCAACGCTTGAAAACAGAACCAATAAAATCAGACTGGCATTTACTCTATTTGGACACTGTACTTTTTTTAAAGATTGAAATTTGGTGTATTTAGTAAGAACATTCTGCTTTTAGAAAAGACATGATCCATAGATGAAGAGTATTCACTGTAATAGCACTCTCGTTCCACCATAAAGTTACTGACAAAACGGCTCCTGAAATAAAAGCCCAGAAGTTATTTTCTTTGCGATTTAGTAGCTTCATATAGCATACTTGTATGAATTGCCTGCATTTTATAGGTTCACTTTCTCATTACATTTTTATTTCAGCAGCCTTAGAATGGAGTTTTCAGCATTTAATACTTCATGGTAGAGTTATAATTATTATTACTTTTTCAATAATATGAGCGGTTAGAACTTTAACTTTTTAGTGCAATTCAAGCAGAAGTGATGATCCCATAATTATAGGTATTGCCATCTATCTTGAGTATCTCAGAGTTTAAACACCTCATTTGTACATTCACAGTAAAGCATTTCATTAAAGAAGTCAAGTACCACATTCGATTTTATATATAGTATGTGGCTTGCTTTGTCATGTGATTAAAGAAATCTATAAGTACATTACTAAGGAGTGAGCTTTGAGAATCTTACTTGATTAGGAGGTTGAAGATATTTCTCAAAACTATTTTTGTTCAGTCTGCCTGTTACTGAAACTTTTGGTGCCAGAGTACATGGATGGCACTTATGTCTTAAGATGATTTTCAGTTTAGCATTTGACTTGCCAATTTATTTTTGAAGACATTAGAACAAGGTGGCTATCGCTCAACAGTTTTCCATAGAATTTATAATTCTTTCCATAATTGAACCTTTCTTCATTGAATTAGTATATGTTTTTTCCTATAAACTTTTTTCCTGAAACTCCTCACTGACCAATTATTATTCAGCTTTTCTCATACTATGTATTTATAGATACTGAAAGTAATATGATTTCTTGAGCCTGGGGAGCTTCTGGTGTTGGAATTCCCTACCTGTAGGCAGCTACTGTGTCATGACATTGCACTTAAGGAGGTGTCTAAAGAGTTTAACCACTGAGAGGTTAAATGATTTGCACATCATCATAAAGATAATAAGTGCCAGAGGCAGTATTTAAACTTGAAATTTCTAACTCCAAGTCCAGCATCCTTGTCACTGTACCACACTTCTTCTTTGTGTTTTTACTAATACTCTATTCTCCTTATTTATGCTTGAATGCCTAATGTCTTTTCAAAGCTATTATTCTATGAAATATTCCTTAGAAGAATTAATGAAGAAGAATTAAATATTCTGACAGACTGGCAAACCCAACTGCATCCACATATTCCCAGAATGCTTTTATCCTTAAACTTCACCCAAATATGCATAGAATACTTTGATCCTCTTTAACACTATTTTGAATTCAGTATACTTTCTCAGTACTATGAAAAATTTAATGAGTTTCTTTAGGAGTTGCACAATCCACATGTGAAAAGTGGGTGAAAAAAATCAGGAGAACAATAAGAATCAATAGAATCAAATAAAGAATTATACTTTATATATTAGATTCACACACAAAGAAAATTCTCTTAAAACAGAAAGTATAGCACAAACAAGTCTGGAGTCATTCTGTACTTTTTGACCAATTTAGGATTGTACTTATCTAAGACATTTTTATTCAATAAAATATTGTTGAGAGAACATTTGCCCCCAAATTAACTTTCAATGAAAAGATAAATGGGAAAGTTTTCAATTGGTAAATTCCACCATTAGATCTGTCTTCCAAAAATAAAAATAGACCGTGTCTGTTGCTAGACCTATTTATTACCCTGTGGTCAGCCAAAATTCCTGTAGGATTTTAAAAATGTCTCAGTGCAGATGCAGGCAGCAGGCAGATGTTTCTGTGGAGTTTGAGGACCTGTCTCTACTGAAATTCAAATGTAAAAAATACATTTGATCTACTATAACTATATTTCTAAAATAACAATCACTTGTGGGATATACTATTGGAATTTTTTTCTTAAGAGCCCACTTTTAAAACCAATATCACAAGGTACATATGTAATGAAGAATTTATAAAGACTCTAACAGCTAACAGGGATTAGAAAAGGGCTGCTTATAGCAGGTAGCATTTGAGATGAGTCTTGAAAGAAATTAAAGGATCTATGAGGCAGAGGTGACAAGGACATTTACAGGGGACAGAAATGGGAATTGAAATGTGGTGGAAGAAACAGCAAGAAAGTCAGCTTGGCTGAACAGATCAGTTCGTGAAGAGCAGATATGTGTGATAAGTCTGGAAAGCAGTGAATAGAGCACCAGCCCTGGAGTCAGAAGGTCTTAAGTTCAAATCCGGCCTCAGATACTTAACACAAAAACTACCCATGTGACCTTGGCCCCAATTGTAACTTAGCCCCAATTGCCTTCCAAAAAGTGGAAAAAAAAAGTCTGAAAATGTAATTAGTTAATTAATTAAATAATGACTGACATTTATATAGTGCTTACTATGTATAATCAATTTTGCTAAGGGCTTTGAGATCATTATCTCATTTGAGATAGATTGTAGCCACTTTGGGGAGGGGTTTTAAATGCCAAATAGAAAAGTTTATGTTTGATCCTCCTAAAGATAATATGGAGTCAGTGGAAGTTACTGAGCAGGTGAGTGAAATGGTCAGATCTGAACTTAAAAATTCTTCCCTTCAGTCTCCTACCTCAGAAATTTATTATTAATTTCTAATAAGAAAATGCATGTTCGAGAAGCCTGAGAGTAAAGATGCAAAAGCAAAGTACTATTTGATTTAATATCAATTCTCTGCATTTTACATGTGTAGATACAGTTTCTGATAATAATAATATGATAGCGTGTATATAAAGCCTTACTGTTTGTAAAGCACTTTACAAATATTATTTTATGTTATCCTCACAACAGCCCTGAGAGGTAGATGCTATTATCCTCATTTTGTAGATAAGAAACCTGAGACAGGAAGAGGTTAAGTGACTTACCCTGGGTTATAATCTAGTTGTTCCTGAGGCCAAAGTTGAACTCAGATCTTTTTGACTCCAGTCTAACATTCTGCCCATTGCTCTATCTATTGCCTTTAATAAAAGAGCTGTGTTACAAGTTAATGTATAACATAAAGCAATCTTATTGTCGCCCAAGAAATAAACATCTGTTTAGAATAAGGCTGTCATTTGCAGAAGGACAGGGCAAGAGAGTATGACTTTTACATAGGAAGATAACACTGATGAACAAACATATTTGAATTGGTAATGAAAGGATGATAGTGTCTAATTAAAAAAAAAAAAATAAGCTAAACTTGAGAGTAGATTACTATTTTTATATGAAATTTCCCTTAATTTTGATACCATATTTTTTGCATTTACTTAGTCCTAGAATGGCCACAGGAAGCTTTAGTGTCATCCTGTTCTTTCCTCTTCTAAGCCTTGAGATTAGACCAAGTCATCATTTATGAGATTCAGGGAGTTCAGCAGAGGTTTTTGATCAGTATATTATCAGGAAGAAGTATCTTAACTGTTTTAGGTTTTAGGCATTCCCAAATTTTGTTTTGTTTTGTTTTGTTTTCATTTCCTTCCCCGAGTTCAGCTTCTTAGATTCAGAAATGATCCCTTGCTACACTAATCTGTTGTTCAGAGTTTTCAATTTATGGGCAATAACAGAAGAACTTGGAAGGCGTGTGACAAGAACACTCCTATCATAGTATCCTGGTATATTTATCTATGCGAAGGAAACAGAATAATATTAAGGCTTTATGTCAAACTCTGCAGGAATGCAGAAACTTATTTGGCTTTTATTAATCTTTTATTTCTTTAGCTATGTGTCTCAAAGGAAAACTTATCTACTTGATATGAAGCAAATTAAATGAAAACATCAAGTAATCCTTGAATGGTTTCTGAATAAAATGAATACCTCATTTGCTCAGATGTCCTTGACAATCAGTCATTCCGTACAATTCAATTTCACCTCAAAGAGACTTATAAAAATGATTTGAAATTCTATCTAAAGAGATAAGATTTACCACAAAAAAAAAAAACTTGCATCATTACATCAACCCTCTTTATACTTCTTAGAAGGTTGGAAGAATTGTTTAATAAATGCATATAAATAGCAAAATGAAGCTGTTAAACATATATACATATAAAACATACATATTATGTGTGTGTTTCCTTATCAAGAAACTAATTCCATTAAAAATAGAAACATTATAAAACTGTGTTCTTTAAGTCTGGAAGTCAAATCCTAGGGTGTGTAAACTTTGGAGTTGATGACTATTCAATGGAAACTATAAAAGCAATATTTCCTATTTGAATAGTCTACTGTATCTGTTTGAAAACCACTCTTCTGATATACCATTGGTAGATAAACACTTGACCTGGCTTTACTATAGCAATCATGGCATTTCAAAGAATTTTTATCTCTCCTTTTCCTTTCACTTACAGACTTCCTAATGATATAGTCAATGATCACTGCTTACCTTGCCTTACCTTCAGATAACTCCCTGATTTCAGGCAGCTCTAAGTAAACTTTGGTCTGCTCCTAAATCACCAAATCCATTCACATTATCTTTATCTTCTTCAATCTTTCTTCAGTATTTGGAAGAGATGACCATCCTTTTCTTCTTTCTGCTATTTTTATCATCTCTTCCACATCTTTTCTCTCCTTTCCATTACCCATTGTTATTATCCTCAGTCAATCCTAGTTCCTTTTTTTTTTGAAGGGGGAAGGTAAGGCAATTGGGGTTAAGTGACTTGTACAATATCACACAGCTAGCAAGTGTGTCAAGTGTCTGAGGTTGGATTTGAACTCAGGTCCTCCTGACTCCTGAGCCGGTGCTCTATTCACTGTGCCACCTAGCTGTCCCAGTCAGTCCTGCTTTCTTAACCAATGTTCCTATTTCTGGCTTGTGACCTCCTTCCCCTAATGATGATAATATAATTTACATGGAGAGGAGCAGTATAACTTAGTAGATACACAGCTTGCCTCAGAAGAAAGACTTGGGTTCAAGAGTCTAACATCTGATATTTAAAGGCTGTGTGCTCCAGGGTAAGTCATTTGATAGGTGGTTCTCAACCCAATTCCCTTTTCATTGCCCCCTTCTGATTTAAATGCCACAACTAGTCACAAAAATGTATTCACTGGTTGTTTATAATACACTTCCACTGGAATGAACGTTTTGGAGAAAATGGAGAAAAAATTTCTCAAATCACCTGGAAAAAGAGAATCATTCAGGCTAACTGGGATATGTGTAAGGTGTGTCCCATATAAATGAGATTGGATTTGTGCTGAGCTGTTATTGATCCTGGGGACTAGCAGAGCTCATCCATAGAGAGTGTGTGCAGGTGCATGTTACTCGAGGTGTTAATTATCTGTCAAAAGATTTGTCTAGTGAATACTTAGCCTATTTTTTAGGATTAGCATAATCATAAAAGGTCTGCTGAAAAATACAACATGCACTATATTTTCTCTAAGAAAAGTAAGTTTCATTTTTTTCTAAAGTGTATTGTTTCAAAAAAATTGAAGCATGCACTACATTAACAAATTTCAGGAATTTTTTTCATTCCCCACCCACAAAATCACACTTGGTTTAAAAAATAAACTAAACACATCACAGTAGAATTTACTGCTGCTGTCATGATCCAATACTGGCAGTTCTTGACTTACAAATAATGCCAATGCAGAAAGAATGCCCCAGTCCTTCTCCCTGACTCCCCAAACATCACTAAAATAGAAGTTTATGGAGAATATGTGTGACACAGTAGGAAAAAGGCCAGCAACTTATGGTGAGAAAGTTGTTCAGGGAGTGAAGAGATTATCTAACTTGCCCAGGGTCACACTGCTGATGTTAAAGATAAGACATGAGTCCAGGCCTTTTTGACTTTGAGGCAGGTTTTCTATCTAATATCCTTTCTCCCTCTAACTTATCTACAAAATATGGGTAATCCTTCTCATACAGTCATCTTACATGATTGGTGTGAGGATCAAGTAAAATTATGTTAAACAAAGTATATTGTAGCTCTGAAATAATAAATATATATGTAAATTTATATACTGTGGGTATATGTATAGTCCTTAGCATATAGTAGGCATCTAAAATGCTTATTGATTGATAAGAAAAAATAAAAATTATTAATTACTTACTATTTGATTACTGCTGTGCTAAGTGCTGGGAATCAAATATAAAAGATATAGGCTATGTTTTCAAACAGCCAATGGATCAAACAACACATAGTGGTGAAGGCAATGCCAAGACCCAAAAGTCCTTGAGGTACATTGGCAGGACAGATCGCAATATCCTAGAGTCCAAATAATATAGTAGTGGGGCAGATGGAAAGACCTAGTGAAAGACAGTGTAGTGAAAGGTCAGATGGTAATACCTGTTGGTCTTCCTTCTTATCAGAAAAATTATAGTAAGTTATTCCTTAATCATCCAAGACATGTTAGTAGCCATATTAATCCATGACAGGGGAAGAGAAACTGAAACAGGACTGACCCTAATCTAGTAGGGGTCAAGGGCAAAGAAAGGAATGGGTCTTAGTTTGGGAATGGAATGGAAAACATTGATTTCCCTTTCATGAGAATAGGGATAAAAAGGGTTGCACAATCCAGCTAGAAGAGGAAGAAAAGAAAGAACATTGGAAGGAAAGTTGGGAAAAAGGGCACCCTATAATAGCAACTCCATTGTTGCCTAGTGGAATCTGAATGGAAGATGGACAGATTCAGGATTTCTATATTAATATGTATCAGAGTTCAGTCAGATTGCTTTCTTATTCATTGCTAAGTTAAACAATGCTTAGTGGGAAAGAATCTTGGTTTGGGGGGAGGGGAAGCAAGGGGTAGGGTGTGTCTAAGGATAAAAAACTTAGAAGAAGAGCACTTTTGGTCATAAGAAAGGCTTATAGTAATATAGGGCTTTAAGGTTTCTTTAAAAAAAAAAAACACTGAATACTGAGGGCCCAAGGGAAAGGGTTGGAAGTAGGACATCAATGAAGAATAATCAGAATATAAACATAAATAAAAAAACCTCTTTACATCATAATTTTGTCTACAGCTCAGAGAAGGAAGAAGGAAACATTTTTCCTTCTTCTCCACTTCCCCTCTATGCTCCTTGTTTCTAGGACCCTCAACTTGGGTTGGTCCTATTAATACTATGGTTTGCCCATTAAATAGGATTTTGTGGGTTGGTCTAGCAATTCCCATCCCCAATCTAAGACACCTCCCCAACACACTCTCTCTCTCTCTCTCTCTCTCTCTCTCTCTCTCTCTCTCTCTCTCGGCATTGGAAGTGTATTCCCAAACTTCCAATTTACAAATATACCTGAAGAGTAGCCATCATCCTCCACAATTCATCCTCTATACAACTATTTTTCCCCCAAAACACAGATCATATCATTTTACTTGTCTCTACTTTTTATCCCCTAAATGAAAACCCTTTCATGACACCCGCACCCCTCATGACTCCTAGGATGAATTACAACTTTAGGCTAGTATTTTAGGTCCCCCACAATCTGGCTCCAACCTCTTTCCTTCTTTAGTTTATATTATTCTTCTTTGCAAATTTCCTGCCCTAGGCAAACTATTCTGAGAGTTCCATCCACCAGCCTCTGTGTGTTTGATCATACTATCTCTTGGAATGCTTAGAATGGATTTACTCCTTATCTTCCACAATTCTTATCTTCCCTTAGGCTGAATCCAAGTACTGTTTCATGAAGTCTTCCCCAAATATTAGGACACGAGTGCCAACCAGTGTTAGGGTTCTATCCCTCCTCAAAATGCTTTGTATTATATTTCTTTGTGCACATTGAATTCCCTTCACAGGTTCTTTGTTGTTCATTCTCAAGAAGCACCATAACATCAGGAAGGTGATGCCATGACTTGCCAGTGAATTGGATTTAAGTGAGGGAGGCCTGTGTAAAGTTACCAGTCTCACTTTCTCCTCTTAAAAAAAAGGAAACTCCTTGGGGGCACAAATAATTTCCTATTTGTTTTTGTATATTAGTTCCTTGTTCTGTAGTTTTCACATAGAAAACACTCCAATCAAATTAAACACAATCTTTTCATAAACTTACGACTGCCTATGACAACTTTCACTGTAAACATGCCCATGTAGAACGCTTACAGTGTTTAGCTACTAAGAAAATTTTAATCAAGTATCATATTGACATCATGTTATGGCTTATCAGTCATTTTAGAAATCTTGGGGAAAAGCCCTTTTTTTTGTTTCATGGATTACCATGGCCAAAGAAGTCATCACTTAGTGCCTAAACAGGTGCTAAATAAACTTCTTTATACTTAGACTGGTCATTGAATGGCAGTCTGTCTATAAAACTGTTCTCAAGGTCTTTCCAGCTTGATAAAACCTGCTATAATTTGTATTCCACTGGCCTGTCCTTTGAAATAGTTCCTGACACATAGAAGGTTCTTAATAAATGCCTGTTGGCTACTGACAGACCAGACTGATTGACTGCCTGAGAACCCAGGTTTTCTTTCATGTCATGATGAACCTACCAGGATGATAAAACTTACAAGTAGGGTAGTCAGAGGGGATGCTTGAAAAATGGAAGACTAGTGAACAAAGTCAAGAGTTAAGGTCCTGCTTACTTTTATTATTAAAGTGAATCATTTGTTATGAAATTAAAATTTAGTACTTTCAGTCTAGGGAGGGAAACACAAAGGTGTTTGTTGAGCCTCCATCCTTATTGTAAAATGAAAAACTTATGGAAATTTATTTTTAATTAAATTTTAAAGAAAATTTAATAAATTTAATTAAACCAAATGCCCGTATAGTCTAAATTAGCAATATTCATTAAAGCTAGATTTATTTCTCTATAAAGTGAAAAAATGAACTTAAAAATTTTCTCTTTACATTAGGTATGTAAACACAATATAATAATTCATGATCTGATTAACTGTTTCTCCATGGTCCAGACATTAACCAGTATCCCTTGTTCTTTAGTAATATACATAGAAAATACATAAATCAGCATATTCAGATTTCTCCCTAAAGAGTATAAAAAATCTCTAAATGCCTGAGAAGCTTGAACAAATATTAGATGCCCTAAATTATTCCCAGGACCCTAAGAGCAACATTCATGCTGCTAGTCAAAGGTCAAAGAAATATAAGTTAGAAGTTACATAGAACCTTAGAGGTCATCAAATCCAATTCCACTTTCCTCACAATACACACCATCATTTTACAGAAGGAAACAAAAAATAGAGAAATTAAGTGACAGCAAGTAAGTATCTGAGGACAGATTTGAACCTCACTTGAAATCCAGTGCCATATCATAATAGTCAGCTGCCTTTCCACTGGATTGGATGGTGATTCTGCAATATGTAAAATAATAAATTATTTCCAGAAACACATAATGTTAGATCTAGAAGTGTCTTTGTGACAAGGCATGGTGTGGGTCCCCAGTCCTTATAACCATCCCAGAGGACCTCTAATTAAGACATTCCTTTATGTTTACCAGGAGTTGGGGGGTAGGGGGATGGGGAAGGATAGGGGTGAAGCTTGTGCATGCACAATTCTTCAGCTTCTATATGATTGACAATGAAGTTTTTATTATTAGTTGTAGATTAGAGTACATCTACAAATTTGTAACACATCTGCATTTTAAAATAAAGCAGATCTGCATACGATTTCATTTATATTGAACAAAATGAGAAGTTATGTCAACTTTTCCAAGAAAGAAATAGTATTTGTCCTAATTGTGAGATATGCATATAATATGCCCATATATTTTCCTTAGAATGGTAGCTATAATCCTTTAGTTTTCAACACAGAATATAAAATAGTACAATTTTAATAATTTATAATTGGTAAAAAAAATAGTTAAGTTCCTCATTGGAGATGATTTGTTGCACATTAAGGCATATTAGGAGGCAAGGAAAGAGAATCTGGGAATGTAGCATAAAGGATAGAGTATACTGATAATGGATGGGCACTCAGGGAGGATGAATCATTGAGTGCCAGTGAAAGACATCATTCTACATAGTAAAGCCATGAAAGCTAAAAGAGATGCGAGAAACATTTCCAAATTATAGAATGTTGAGTAGAGTTACTAATAAAAGAAGTTTGAATGTAAGAGTGTAAGATGGGTCATAAGTATGATTATTTGGAACAGCAACCCTGAGGGTCTTCCCCTTCTAGCTTAATTTTTTTTCTTCTTTTTTTCTAACTAAAGGGGTCATCCCTTGACTCACTTCTTAGAGAGACCTATTCACTGAACGGGCGTTACCTCACTCTAAGTGAGCACCTGAAAAGGCCTTATCCTAAAAGGGCAGGTTCTCTCATTGCATCCTGGGCCATCTCTAGTTATCCTGATGAATATCTGGTCACTGGATCCAGATGGCTCTGGAGGAAAAAGTGAGGTTGATGACCTTGCACAGGCCTCCCTCACTAAAATCAAAGTCAACTGCAAGTCATGTCATCATTTCCCTGATGCCATGGTCTTCTTTGAAAACAAAGGAGAAACACAAGTATTATTATTAAAGTCCCTGAGATGAGACTAGGGTGAAGAAGAAAAATGTGAGCAAGATCCTGACATTATCAAGGAAGGAAAGTGTGGATCTCAGTGAAGCCAGTAGAGAGGAATTGGAGAAGATAAAATAAGTGCCATTAATTTAGAATGTGGAAGCAATTCAGGGTAGTCTGTTGGAGATCTCAAAGAAGAATTTGGGGAGAGAGGAACAGATTATTCTCTTCTCATCCAAGGAGAAAAGGAAACTAATACAAGGTGAACCCTGTGTGGGAGAGGATGGTTAAAGACATGGTGTTGAAAAAACCCAAATAACTTTTATGATAAGTAGCTAGAGTAATAAGTTAAGGAAAAGGTTGAAGATCAAGGAGTTTTGCCTACATTTGAATAACAATTCTAAAAGACACAGTGGAAAGCACTTAGTAGAGGCAAAGACTGGAAGAGAGGAAGAATGGAACAGATCTGGTTAGTAACAAAAGTTATATAACATTGTATACAGTAACAGCAATATTATATATATACATATATACATATTTATGTATATACACACACATTTGTGTCTAATGATAGCCATCTCTAGGGCAGTGAGGGGAGAAATTTACATTATAACTATTATATTATTGTATATAATAGGTTTGCAGTTTCATGTGCAATAATCATTTTATTATACTATGTTATGGAAATTATTGTTTTATCCATAAATTGTAAATAAAATAAAGAAATGTGAAAAAAAAGGAATGAGCTCAGCTTTAGGATGTTCTAATCTATGAGAGAAATACAATATAAAATATCCACACATATGTATGTACCAATTTATTCCTGCCAAAACACTTATTTGAGCTTATGTAGTCACAGACTAAGAATTGCAATTTTTAAAATAAAAATGTTTTGCGTCATGTATGCCATTCTGTATGTGTGAGATACCAGATGGTTAAAACGAACTTTCCTTTCAGCTTCCTATAACTGTACATAGTACGATCACTGAAATAGAAATAGAGGTGAAGCTTAGATTCCACAAAACCGAACAGAGAACCATGCCCATCATAGGCACTCAAGAAATATTCCTTGCTATAAATTATAGCTGAGGGAGTTACATTCTAAAGCCTTGTTTGACATTATCAATTTGTTCTTCTTGTCTGTTTATGATTGTGGAAGATTTGGAAATAAACAAATGATATCTTGGGTCAGATTAACTGTTGGTTCATGACAATTGCCTTGTGAGCAATGATTGGAATGTCTTCATTTTCTGATACATCTATGGAGCTTTGAAGCTGGGTTGTATCTGTATGGTGTCCCAAGGGCAAGGAGATTTACACATTGCAAATAACATGCCTTTTAAAGTGCATGTTTCCAAATTCCATTAAAATCAGTGTGAATTTTTCATGTAAAAAATGTTAGTGAAATTCTTATGAAGTATAGGTTGCTTTAGTGTATTTAATATCACAAATGTTAGTGCCAACTACATGAATGCCAGCCTCTATAATAAGGAAATGGAAGTGAGAAAAAATGCACCGATTTAAATGGTAAAAAAAAATAATAATTTTTTTTTAATAATGACTAGAAACAATCCATTCTGCACATTTACCTCTGTGGTCATAGTAACCATGCCATGCTTATCCTGCAAGTTCATTTCTCCCCTGAATTTCTCACACTCTAAGTACATTCTTCCCTCTGATCCCTTCTTCTGACTGGTTTGTTCCTGTCAAAACCTCTATTTCAGGGAAAGCACCTAAATAAAGGCCAGCAAATGTTTTCTTTCCAGGCTCTACTCTTGATTTTCTGAAATTTTTCTACCATGCTTGGCAGTACCTTCTTTTCCTGCCCCCAATTTTTATTTTCATGTGTTTCTCCATTATTAAAATATAAACTACTTGAAGTCAAGGATTGTTTCCTTCTCTCTGCAGTTTTTGCCACAGTGCTTAGTATAGTGCTTGGCATATAATAAACACTTAATAAATGCTTGTTTTCTAAGGCCACACAGCTGAGAAATTAGTTGGCAGAATTTCCCCTTAACTTGAAGTCTCTTTGGATTTGTTACTATCATTTTCTTTCACCCCCCATCTTTTTCCCCCTGGCTGTTTGGTTTATGATGGACTGTTGAATATCTATGTGTAGAAAGCTTTTCTGGAGGGAAAAATAATCCTTTTAGAATGATACAAAAAATAGCAGCAATAAAACAATGTATGTGAGGTTAACACACCTCATCCCTGAAGTCCTCCATTTTTCCTTTCTAAATGAATGGAATACAGCAAATGTGAATCATTCCATATATTGTATCAAAATCCTAACTCCTGGTTAAATCATAACTGAGATGACCATATAGAAAACTGTATTTAGAGTGTTAGTTTCCCACAGAACTATTTAGGGCCTTTTAAAAAATGTAATTATTGAATTTAACATAATAATTCCATGGTACCAGTATATTTCCATTTTGACTCCATCTCCTTTGGAGCCCTTATAGCAGTCCTTTAAGCCTATCAATCATTGATGTGACAGTTCTTTAAAGAAGTCCCCTGTGGTTGTTAAAATGAAAACTCTAGGGGCGGCCAGGTAGCACAGCAAGTAAGAAAACTGGCCCCAGAGTCGGGATGACCTGGGATTGAATCCGGGCTCAGACACTTAGCACCCACCCAGAAACACCTGGCTGTGTAACCCTCAGAAAATTACTTAGCCCCAATTGCTTTAAAAAAAATAAAATTAAAACTCTGATCCATTCAACCTACTGTCCTTAAACATATTCAAGGAAGCACCTAATGAAATCCAATGTGAGCTAGAATTACCTGTCTCAGGAAACTTTATTTAAATACCATTTATCATGTTAATAAGGGAGGGGGGAATTAAAAGGTTGAACAATATGAACCAAAATAAAGGAATCCTAGAACTAAAATAACTATCTTCTGTGAATCAAATTTTTGAGGGGAAGCATAGGTTTGGGTTATGGATTTATAGCTATAGATTTACTCAAATCATAATTCCTAGATGATTCTTATTCTGTTTTATAATTACACAGAAATTTCCACAGTTTGAAATGATTGTATTCTTTTAGACATTTTTATTTACACCTTGGCTTCTCATTCAAGGGCAGCATCTTTCTCTTGTCTAATCTAATTACTCAGATGTGTCATTGTTCTTGTGCCTGTGTTCTTGGTTTTTAAGTTTCTTGAAGGCAGGAACTAGTTCTCTTTTCTCTTTGTATCTCTTCTAAGGAGTTGTACAGGATGTAGATATAGTAGGTAAGCTTATTTTGAGAAGTTATGTTTTTTCTCTTTTTCCAACACAAATAAGCTCAGATTTCTGTGCAAATGTTGCTCATAGTTGTGTATATATGTTTGTGTTGTTTTGGGATTACAATCTAGACTAGGACAAGAAAATAAGTGCTAAATTTCAGCGGTACATAAAAAGCAATCAAAGTACAGCATGTAGAAGAATAACTTTGGCAGATTTGTCCTTGATGCCCAGTGGTAAAGGAAAATGCTGGCTGTCCTGATTTTCAGATTATAAATAATGAACATGAAATAAATCTCTTCTAAATTATAGACCTCCTCTAGTTCTCAACTTTTTATATGTAATATAAATATAAGATTCAAAATAGTACATGTACTTAAACATAGTATGAGTCATTCATTTCCACCCTTTATTTGTACAATGACAAATCAATAGGAAACATTGGTTAAGGCAGCCATGGTTAGGACTCAATTAATATTTGTCCAGGACTGGGAAATTAATACCTTTTCATGACCCATTAGAAAATTGGAAAGTAGACAGAATTAGGATGTTTGTCCAAATAATTAAATAATCCTTAAGAAATTAAAATTTAAATTATTGAATGCATAAATTAAAGAGAAATAAGCTGATATAATAAATTTTATGGGGTTAGCTTTATGTTTTCCTTTATATTCCCAATGTCCTTCCTCCTTATGTAATCACAGCCCAATGTACTGAATTATTTCACATTCAGTGATGTACTAATTATCTAGGCATCATGGAAAGATTGCATGAGAATCCCTGCAAGACTAAATATGCCAGGACTAAATGTGGCAGCATGCCTTATGTGTAGAATGGCATTTTTAGGCAGCATGTGTGCAATCTATTCAGCCTCTTTTCTTTCCTTTTTTGGCCTTTGATTCTCTTTACCAGCTGCATCTAAATAATGTAGATGGCATAAGAAGTTCATGGGTATATTTAAATGTAGATTTGATGAGACAGTCAGTAAAATAATTTCAAATAATATATTTATTGAAACTTAAGTACTATTGAACAGTTATAATGCAGGCAACTCTGCTATAATTAAACTATTTTCAGTAAAGAAAAACAATTTCCTGTATGAAATTGGTGTATAGCAGTGTGTTAGTTGTACTCCTTTTCAAAGAAGATCTTCATGCTTATCCTAACTTATAAAGAAAAAAAAAGTCTTCATTAAAGTAATTTTGCATTGGGTTTATTCATATTGTTTTGAGGTTTGTACCTGTTACAACCTCAGAATGTGGAATTCTCAGTTCTGACTCCTCCAATGTAAATCTACAACTGTTTCTTCACTTTAAAGTCTTAGAGGTTTGTTTAACTTCAGCACTGAGAGGTTGAGTGATTTACAGAAGGTCACAAAGCCACATAGGTATCAAAGGCATAATTTGAACAAAGCACTTCCTTTCTGTTCACTATACCATGTTTCCTTTTATCCTAGAATTGTTTTTTATTATAATGCTTATTATAAGATTATACTCAAAAAATCAAAAAATAAGCAAGTATGTATCGTTTACTGTGTGTCAGATACTGTATTAGACAATGGGAACACAGTGGGAAAAATAACATAGGCTTTGCCCTCAAGGAGTTCACAGTCTATCGGGAGAGACAAAATGTTTATATATGAATAACATATGTGTATGCACACAAATATGTACATATTTACCTATATAAAATACATACACATGCATAAACACATATACATGCATACATACACACATATACACAATGAATGTAGGATAATTTTGCAAGGAAGGAGACCTGCAACTGGGTCTATGTAGAAGTTGGTGCTTGAGCTGAATTTGGAAGGGAATGGGGATTAAAAAAGGAGGGAGTTCATTCTAGGCATCAGGGACAACCAATGCAAGCATGTCATTTGTGAGCAAGAGTGACAAGGTCAATTCCCCTAGACAGTAGAATGCAGAGAGAGAAATGATGTATAATGAGGCCAGGAAGTTAATTTGGGGCCAAGATGAGAAAGGTTTAAAAAGCCAAACAGAAGAGTTTATATTTGATCCTAAAGCCAAAAGGGAGGCATTTGAATTTATTGAGTGATCAAACCTAAGCTTTAGAAAAAATCATTTTGGCAATTGTGTGAAGGATATTGTGGAGTGAGGAGATATGAGGCAAGAGACCATTTATGAGGTTATTTCAATAATAAAATTGAGATGTGATGAGGGCCTGGACTAGAGTGGTGCCTGGGAAATAGAAAAATATAGGCAATTTTATAGAATAGTAATTCCATGTCCATATAAGTAAAATAACATATTTATTGACAGTTACATTTTTTTAAACTTAGTCTTAATATTTAGAGCTAGAAAAGGTCTTAGAGTTCATCCAGTCAATAGTATCTTTGATAGATGAGAAGATTGATGTCTAGAGAAGTAAAGTAAACTATACCAGTAATAGCTGGCAAGGCCAGGATTTGAATGAAAGAATTTGGCTCCAAATCTTGTGATCTTTCTTCTATACTTTCTGTTGCCTTGTGATCTTCATTAATTAAACAAGCTTGTATTAAGCACTTGCTTTATATTAAGTACTAAACACTTTTCTAGATGCTAGGATACAAAGAAAAAAATCCCTGCTCTCAAGGATCTTATATTTTGTTGCATTTATGAAAATGATTAAGATATTGCTAAAATATCTTGTGATAATGATGATGATGATAGAGCTATTAATCTATTGCCACAATTGTGGCATAATCATCCCTTTTCTCTCTGTATCTCTTCATCATTACCTTCACATACTCTTACCTTTTTATAACCTTATTTTTTCCCCAGTTATTTTGTCCTGATAAATGATTCAAAGGCTTGGACAGCTCCAAAATGAAAATAAAGCAGATCTTTTCTAATTGTCTCAATACAGCCTTTTCTAAACCAATTATGGTGGAAGTGTAGAATGGCTTGTGTTAAAATTTCCCCAGCTATTGCCTGACTAGCCAACAAATGACTGCTAAATTTAACAGTGAAGAACTTAGAAAGCCTGACAGATGCAAAAACTCATCTCTACTTTGGCTATAAAAATAAAACATTTTCTTTAAGTAGTGCGAAAATCAATGTTGGAACTTTGATTCTGTGTGAAATTTTTCTTTAGAATTTTTTTGGTTATGCTGTAGTTATAAAATAATATTGCTAGAAATTAAAATAGGTCATTACCAGCACTTTACATGAAAGTAAAACCAAAATGTGATATTAATTATATCATTTCAGTTGGAGAAATAAAACATTGGTATGATTTATCCCTAGGACTGAATTAGCCTGGAAAACAAAAGGAATAGAATGGTTTCAATGCTTCCTCAAAAGGAGGAGAATGATATCTCATTCTATTTCAGACTGATTATATGAAACTACAAGAGATTTTTAAAATAGGGCCTACCACCAAGGCACCATGGTTGACAGCCATAAAATCACAGAATCTCAATGTTAGAAAAGCCCTCAGAGTTCATTTAATTCTACCCATATTTGAGAACAAAAAACTCTTCTACAACATCCTGAACTGATGGACTTTTCCAGGATGATCCCAAATGATAGCCTCCTTTCTAAAGGCTGAGTTAGAGTAGTTCTGATTCATAAGAAATATCTCCTTATAGTAAGTGTTCTTCCATAAAGCTGACACATTATGACTTTTCACTCATTGCCCTTAGTTCTATATTATGGAACAAAGCAGAGCACGTCCTTCTGCCATGTGACAGCCCACCTTTGTTCATTGTGTTCAGTCATTTTTCAGTCATGTCCCACTCTTTGTGACCCCAATGGGGTTTACTTGGTAGAGAGGCTATAGTGGTTTGCCATTTCCTTCTCCAGTTTATTTTACATATGAGGAAACTGAGGCCAACTGGGTTAAGTGACTTGCTCACAGTCACACAGCTGCTAAGTGTCTGAGGCTGAATTTAAACTCAGGAAGATGAGCCTTCTTGACTTCTGACCCAGCACTCTATCCATTGTGCCACTTAGCTGCCCCCTTTGTTCAATAAATCAGTCAATTAACATGCATTTTAAAATATTTTTTATTTTCAGTTTCATAGACAAAACAAGCATTTCCATAGCACAATACAATAAAATAGATGATTGCACAAGAAACTGCAAATCTACCATGTACAACTTGCTATTCCCCCCAAATATACAATAAAGTCAACAAGTAAGTTTCTCTCTTTTTTCTAGGCCCATCCTGGCCTAGAGATGGTCACCATTAGACACAAATATACATGTACACATACATATACATATATATTTATGCAAAATTATTCTATACATACTTCCATTTATCAGTTATTTCTCTGGATGCAGTTTCTTTCTTCATATGTCCTTTATTTTTAATTTGTGTATTTATTATACTCAAAATGATTTAGTCCCTCAAAATCTTTCTTAAAACAGCATTGCTGTTACTGTATTCAATGTTCTCTTAGTTCTGCTCAGTTCACTCTTCATCATTTCATGCAAGTCTTTCCATGCCTTTTTAACATCCTTGAGCTTATCATTCCTTATAGCACAGTCATATTCCATCACAACTGTATACCATTTGTTCAGTCATTCCATAGCTGATGGAGATGCCTGCAATTTCCAGTTATTTGTCACCACAAAGAGAACTTCTAAAAATACTCCATTCACATTCAAAGATGTAATTACTATTTATGAATTTTCCTCCATCTTATTTTTAATACACTCTTTTCCTTCTCAGTCTCTCTTTTTACCCCATCCCTGTTACCCCATCACCTCCCCCCACCTTCTCAAATCCCAATCTAGAATTTTCTAAAAGTCTCTCTCCCACTCTGTACCCCAGCTTTCTCACTTCTCTACTTGTTCAGAAGACTTTTACACCCTTCTAGATGTACACATTGCTTCCTCTTCAACCCAGATGTGAGTAAGCAAGGCACTGTCCTAAGCACTTAGCAGAGAAAGAAAGAGCAAAAATAGTCTCTGCTCCTAAGGATCTTACATTCTGGTAGAGGAGACAATACATGCACAAATAGGTACACACAAAATTTAAAATGAGAGTAATGCCTGCATTTATATAGTTCTTTAAGGTTTACAAAGCACTATACAAGTATCACATTTTAAATATATCATATATGTTATATAATAATTTTTAATAATGAATAGATAGAAAGTTATCTTAGAGGGGAAGGCTCAGAAAGATTAAGAAAGGCACAGAAAATACCTCCTCTTGAATTTAGGTCTTGAGGCCAGTCTTGAAGAAACTCAGGGATTGTAAGAGGTAGTACTTAGGAGGGAGAACATTCTGGACATGTGAGACAGCCTGTGCAAAGGCATAAAAAGAGCAGATGGAACACTATGCAATAGCATCTAGGCTGATCCCTGGGATCTTCCCCTGTATATTCAAGGGGAAAAAAGGTTCTACAATACAGTGTCTTGAACAAGAATTGTATCTGACCCCATTTTTTATCAAGCCTTCCTTTAAAGACTACAAATGAGGGGGAGTCCCTAGTTCTCAAGGCAGACCACTCCATTGTGGATAACTATAAGCATGAGGAAGATTTTCCTGATAAGCTTAATCCTGCATTAGGTATCCTGGTGATGTGTTTTCTGCTAGTCAGTTAAGGTGGGTAAGTAGCATAGAATGAGTTGATTTTCTTTAAATATCAAAGGGAATGAGGGAACTTGGAGACAACTGAAATGAATCTTTCTTGGTAAGCCGTATGGTCTCTGAGGAACTCTGAAAAAGAACATAGCTTTCATGGCACATTGGGTAAAAGCTTTTGGGTTTACCATTTATTCTGAAATGGAAACATCAACTTTGAAGAACAACCATATGAGTAATGGTCAGTATTGATTTTTTATTTTAACAATTAGCACCCTAACAACCATATTTGGCATATATTTTATGTACACATGTGTGACTATTATGTAAATAACATGTACACATGCATATATATATACACAGATAGCCTTTAAAATTTGTCAATGCATTTTATGTCATTTTACCAATAATAACAACTCTGTAAGACAGGTGTAATAAGTATTATCAACCCCATCAAATAGACATGGAAATTGATAATCAGAGGATTTAAAGGACTTGCCCATGTTCACATAGCTAATGTGTCACAGGCAGGATTTGATCCCAGGTCTTCAGATTACAAGTTCAGTTATTCTGTGCTACCACATGGCCTATAGAAGGTTTTGAATGTGCTCATAGGCATTTAGAAGGTGAGAGCATCCAGAGGAGAGTGACCAGAATGGTGAAGAATTTCAAGATTTTACCACATAAGGTTCATTTGAAGGAATTGGATTGTTTTGTCTGAAGAGTAAAAGTCCTTGAATAACTGCTCTTAATTATTTACAAAGTTGTCACATGGAAGAAAGATTACACTTGCTCTGCTTGACCTCCGAGGGCAGAAGTATGACTAATAAGTGGAAATTGAAAAGAAGCAAATTAAGATCTTATAGAAAGAAAACCTTGGTGGCAGGTTCTATCAGTAGATAGAACACTGTGCTTAGAATCAGGAAGACTCATTTTCATGAGTTCAAATCTGACCTCAGACACTTACTAGCTGTGTAACCCTGGGTAAGTCATCTAACCCTGTGTGCCTCAGTTTCTCATCTATAAAATAAACCGGAGAAGAAAATGGCAAACTACTCCAGTATCTTTGCCAAGAAAACCCCAAAATGGGGTCACAAAAAGTCAGATATGATTGAATTGCTCCAACATCACCAAAAACCTTCCTAGCAAAGAGTGCTTACAGAGTTATTGTCCCTAGCTCACCCCAGTTCACCACCACCACCACGGGAAGGCCTGTGGTGAGGAAGGCTAAGGTGCCACTTGTCAGGCATGTTGTAGAAGGGACACTTGTTCGGATATGGGTTAGAGCAGAGGGTCTCTAAGTTCCCTTCCAACAACTGACATTCTGTGATTCTCTAATTACATGATTGTTCTGAGAACAAGTCACTGATCTCACTCAATTCATCACTCCCCTCATTGTTGTTAAAAAAAATAGCTAACCCACATGGTTAGAAAATAAAGTCTTTAGGCTTCAAGAAAAGTTGTGACATTCATTTTATTTTAAAAGACCATTGTTTATTTCCCAGGTGTGATGGGAGAATATGAGCCGAAAATTGAGGTCCATTTTCCTTTCATGGTTACAGCTGCTAAGGGAATGACAGTCAAGATGGAGTGTTTTGCACTTGGCAAGTAAGTACATATTCTTTGATAATTAGACAAAATTGTTTATTAAAATGTGACATATGTAATTTTTGGTTCAGTTATTTTTGTTTGGTTTCATTTTCCCAGAATGTCATAGGTATAGACTAGATTTTTATAAGGCTGGCAAGTGGGAATTGACTAAGTAACCAATTACAAATTCCCTGTCTAGTGATTGCTAAAGACAGTAATGTATATGATTCTGGTGTGTGCTGTTTTCAACATAAGAAGTGAACTCTTCCCAATAAATGAGATGTCACATATATTTGCCTACTTTTCATATTATTATATTCATTTATTTGCCAGTGTTTGGTACTTGTGAAAGTCATCAGGCCTTATCCTAGATTTTCTTAACTTTACATAAATCTTCTCTTTAACTTTTACATAAATCTTCTAATTGGCAGTCAACTAAGATGATGGTATTGCTAACCAGTTTCTGGATAATGTGTATATTCTGATAAGAAATAATGAGACAATGTTGGAAAAATCATAAGGACCTAATTGTGGTAATAGTTATACTGAGCCCATGATTACTTCCACATCTTCTGAGATAATGATAAAATGATAGTACCAGCTGTATCCATATAAAACACCTAATCATTCCAAAAATCAGCAAGATGATTTATAGCAGACCCAACTGCCCTCCTACATTTCAGGTTTACATCTGTAACAGTTTGTTTTCTACAAAGGTACAGAAACTTATCAGTGATGTTTGTTTATAATACATATATTGGAAGTTGGAGGAGGGGTTGGAATTTTGATTATCTTTGATTAGAACATGATTATTTATTTTCAACATCTTGTCTCTGAGGGCAGTGAGACTTCAAGGTCCTTTCTAGACCATATAATTATAATTTGCTTGAATTGTATCCCTGTATATCACTCTTCCTAATCATTTTACTTCAGTAGTTGATGAACTACCAAAACATTTGTTTAGGGATTAAATGAGCTACATAAAAATGTGAGTGATTATTGAAGTTATTATAACACATGGTTGAGAAATAGCACAGCAAACATTTAAGGGTTAGAAAGATAAAAAGAAGGGTTGATAGAATGATCCCAATGAAACTTCCTCCTTAGGTGAAAGCTCTGATTGTAGTTCTGCTTTAACAAAATTTAACCACTTGGGGGGGTGGGGAGGGAGTAGGTCTTATATTTAATCTGAGTGGATAAATATTACACAATTATTCTATGCAAAGAATTTATTTAAATAATATTATGTGGATTTCCCACACTGCTTCTTCCTTCTTTCTCTCTCCCTTTGGCCCCTTCCGGTGGGTGGAGTGCCTGTTAGCGCAGTCTGCGGTGTAAAGATGGTTAAGTCTAAGAACCATACCACTCATAACCAATCACGAAAATGGCACAGAAATGGTATCAAGAAACCTAGGTCACAGAGATATGAGTCTCTGAAAGGGGTTGACCCCAAGTTTCTGAGAAACATGCGCTTTGCCAAGAAACACAATAAGAAGGGGCTGAAGAAGATGCAGGCCAATAACACCAAAGCCATCCAGGCCCAAGCAGAGGCCATCAAGGCCCTGAGCACCAAGGCCTCCAAAGCCAAGCTCCTCAGGCCCAAGATCCCCAAGGCCAGCACCCAGCATGCTGGCCACAAGATGGCTACCAAGCGTCCAGGTCCTAGGATCGGCATCAAACACCCAGGCTCCAGGATCACAAAGCCTGACTCTAAGGTTGCCAGAACCACTGACCCCAAGTCTACCAAGCCCACTGACCCCAAGGCTGCCAAGTCTGCCACCAAGGTCAGTAAGTCAGATCCCAAAGCTACCAAATCTGGCCCCAAGGCCACCAAATCTGATGCTAAGGCCACCAAGTATGACCCCCAAGGTCACCAAGTCTGATTCCAAAGCTGCCAGGTCCAATCCCAAGGCAGCCAAGTATGATTCTAAGGCTGCTAAGGCTGCTAAGCCTTCTGAGCTCAAACCCAAAGATGCTGGGGTTAAAGCTGCTGGTCCCAAGCCTTCAAAATAGATGCTTCAGAACAGAAGGACTTGTTTAAAGCTAAAACTCCCTTTTTCCCAGCCAGGGTATGATTATTCACTATTTTGTACAAATAAAGAAAATGGTGAGTCATAAAAAATAAATAAATAGATAGATAGATGATAGATAGACAGACAGACAGATAGATAAATGAATGAATAAATAAATAAAATTTTGTGGAATAGCACAATGAAAAAATTCAGTACTCATCAAAGTAATATTTTCCCTCTTGTTACAAATATGGATAGTCAAGCAAAACAAATTCCCACATTGACCATGTCCAAAAATATATGTCTCATATATTGAAACTGTCCTTTCCATCATTTCTTGGAACACAACAATATCATCCTGCTTTCGTGTATTATAATTTGTTCAGCTGCTCCCCAAATAATGGGCATTTCCTTAGTTTCCAGTGTTTTATCACTATAAAAAAGAACAGCTATAAATATTTTTGAACATGTAGATCAAAGGAATATTTAGCCAGATGTTTTAGGAAATTTTTTAAAATATACATTAGTGAATGAGTGGTTTCTGTAAAGAGAAAATTAAGTAGTATAGAAAAATGTATTTGATTTCAACATCTGTATATATTGTATCTTGTATGTTTAAAAATATCTGTTCATATTAGTACCATGTAACAGGTTTAACACTCAGGAGTGCCTAAACCACAGCTTAAGATATATATCCTGGCTTCATTTGGCTTGATGCCAAAGGTTTTACTACAACCCCAAGTTAATTCTTAAACAATAGCATTTATACTAAAGCTATATAAAGAGAGGTCAAATTGAGAACAAATTAGAGAGAATTAGATGTATACAGCAAAAATAATATATGTTTCCCCAGGCAGGCTTACTTAATAAATTAAAACCTTTGTTTAGGAAAGTCATGAAATATATTTTTGTAAATTCATCCTTAAAGTTCTCTTTATCCCAAGAGCCAACAGCCAAATTATATATTTTCCTTTGTTAATATTTTATTTTTACTTTAACTCTTCTATTCCTCCTATGTTTGAAATGGTGAAAATTAAGAGACTTGGAAGGGATGGGATTAGCATCAAAGGGAAAACCTCAGTAAATCAATACTTCACTTTGATTACCTGTCGGTGGAACACCATGAGTACTCTGTCTGCTCTGTCTCTGTCTGTGTGTGTGTGTGTGTGTGTGTGTGTGTGTGTGTGTGTGAGATTAGGAGCCTCCTTTCTGAAAAGTCCAGTAAACTGTAAGCTCATTGAACGCTGGTGCTATTTTTTTTTTGTCTTTGTATTCCTAGTGCTTATCCCATAATGAGTGCTAAATAATTATTTGTTGAATTAAAATTAACTATTTTCTGCAGACATGTCTCCATGCTTACTAACATAATATTGTTCCACAAAAACCAGGACTTTAGGTAAAGCAATATGGCTAGGGCCAAATTTTCTCCATAGCAGTAATAGTGTTATTAGAAAAACTATAAGATTAATTAATAAAGCTAAATACCTGTCTTTAAAGGCAAAATAGAGAAAGCTTGTGCTTTGTCTGGTTAGGGTTTTATGATATGCTAATAGACCTTGGGCAAGTAGTTTCATTTTCTCAGTGCATCCAAGAAGCTGTGTAGAGACTTTAAAAAGAAAAACCATTAGTAAAGGGAGGTTTGTCATCTGGATTTCTGTACACTGATCAATTCTATAACTGATCTATTCAGACAAAAGGAAAAATAGCATGTGAAGCCTTATTCTATAAGTTATGAAAAGTACCACCAAATTTCTTGGCCAGCAAAGGACTACAGAGAATTTCACTTGGATGGTAGAATAGTAGAAGATGAAATATAACTTAGGTTCAAAATAGAATACCATTGCTGTATAAGCAACAAGTTGCCATAGCCTTTACTCAAGGACTTCCAATGAGAAGGAAGGTACTACTTACTGAGGTGCCCCATTCTTTTTTGGGTTTTTTTCATAGTTCTAGTTATAAGAAAGCTTTTCTTTATATCAAGTCTAAAATTGCCTCTTTGCAACTTGTATCCCTTTTCTCTACCTCCTCCCTCAAGATTAGGGGTCAGCAAACTATTATTTATTGGTCTATCATTCATTTCAGTAAACCCTTAATGCTAAAAGCACCTATAAACCCAGGTTGCTGGTCAGTTTGCCAACCTCTGCTTTGTAGTTGTTCAGTTGTTCAGCTGAAGCCAACTCTTCATGACCCCATGTTCTATAGCAGAGCAGGCCCCTCTATCCTCTACTATCTCTTGATGTCTGTCTGACTATGTTTGTTGCTTCCATGACACTATCTATCCATCTTATCCTCTACCATCCCCTTTTTCTTTTTGCCTTCAATCTTTCCCAACATCAGGGGCTTTTCCAATGAGTCCCATCTTCTCTTTATGTGGCTAAAGTATTTAAAATTGAGCTTCAGTATTTGACTTTCCAGAGAATAACCTGAACTAATTTCTTTAAGTATTGACTGATTTGATCTCCTTGCTATCCAAAAGCTTCTCAAAAGTCTTCTCCAAAACAACAATTCAAAAGCATTGATTTGGCAGGACTCACCTTTCCTTATAGTCCAACTCTCATTATCATAAGTTGCTACTAGATAAACCATAGCTTTGACTATACAGAGCTTTGTTGGCAAGATGATATCTCTGATTTTAATGTGTTGCCCAGATTTGCCATAGCTTTCTTTCCAAGGAGGAAGTTTCTTAATTTCATGGCCACTATAGCAGTCAGCAGTGATCTTTGAGCCCGAGAATATAAAATCTGACACTATCTCCATGTTTTCTCCTTCTATTTGCCAGGAAGTGATGGGACCACTTGTCAAGATCTTAGAGTTTGTTTTGTTGTTGCTAAGATTCAAGCCAGCTTTTACACTCACCTCTTTCACTCTCATCAAGGGTCCTCTTAATTTTACTTTTCACCTCTGCTGTAGAGGTGAAAAGAGCCTGTTTCTACCTGACAACTTTTCAGATATTTGAGGGCTACTACCTTAATCCTGAAACTTTTCCTTTCTAGTATATATATCCCAGTTCCTTCAACTAATTCTCATAAGACATGGACTTTGTACCCTTCACCATTTCAGTTTCCATCCTCTAGGACCTCTGTAGTTCATCAAGGTCCTTTCAAAAATGTAACAGTCAAAATTGAATATGATCTTCCTTAAACAGTCTGACTAGGACAGTGAGTCCATGAGATGATGATCTCCCTATCTCTCAAAATTATGCCATTCTTCATGCAGTCCACAATTACATAAGATTATCTGACTGATATATCACTCCATTCATCTGCCTTGAGTCTTCTAGAAGCCCAAGATCTTTTTTCAGATGAAATTTTCCCTAATCAAGCCTCCCCTCCACTGTGTTCATGACTTTACATTCATCCCTATTAAATGTCATCTTGTTGGATTCAATTTGGTTTTTCCATAGCCTATCAAAATCCTATTTTGATCCTCTCATCCAGTATGTTAAATATCCCTCCTAGCTTTATGCCATTTTAAAATTTGATAATAGTCCTATCCTTTTAGCTACATCACTTATAAAAAATACATTTTAAAAGGACAGGGCCAAGAGAAGATTCCCAGGGCATTAAACTTGAAATCTTCCACTTTGACATGGATCACTAACAGCCTTTGTAACTCAGTCATTTATCCTGTTCTGGATTCACAATTTTATCATATTGACCAATAATGACAACTCAGATAGAAACATGGGCAACTAACTCATGCATCAGTATATTTCAGTTGTATATTGACTGATGAAACTATACAGTAACATGATCTATGTTCTGTTGAATTTTTATTTCTTTTGTTAAATATTTCCCAATTACATCTTAATTTGGGTTGCATTGTAGAGTGTTACTGGAAGCCCATAAGTCATATGTCTGATACCTCTAATATAGACCACATCTCTATTTTTTTCACACAACAATAGAATGAGATACTTTATCAAACACTTCTAAAATCTAATAAGCTACACCTCTAGAATTTTCTTGATCTTGCACAACTTTGTCAAAAAAAAAAGGGAATAAATAACAATAGCCATACTTAACCTGTTCTTGATGAAGCCATTCTGGTTCTTTATGGTCATTCTTTCCTTTTCTAGATCTTCACTATTTCTTTAATAATACATTCAAGAATTTTAGGGGTAGCTAGGTAGCACAGTGAATAGAGGAATGACCCTGGAGTCAAGAGGGAGTTCAAATCCAGCCTCAGACACACTTACTAGCCATGTGACCTTGGACAAGTCACTTAACCCCAATTGCCCTGCCTTACCCCCTCCAAAAAGCCAAAAAAAAGAATTTTAGCAAGAGGCAAAGTCAAGCTCACTGACTTAATATGGTTTGTAAATTCCATTCAATTTCCTTCTTTTGTTATCAAAAGTAGAATGTATCTGTTTCTAGACCTGTTAGATGGATGATATAAGTTTAAGGGTAAAACTAGTTGAATAAATGACCAAGTCACTCCATCCCACTTTAAGTAAATAGTATCTTAAAAGGTGGCAACTAGGAGCAGTCCCTGCAGGATACTACTGAGGGGTTACCTTTAAAAATTTCATTTTAAATTTTAACAGGTTAGCCATGAACCAAGAGAGAATTGAGTAGAGAAATGGAGGTAGGAGTGTCAATATTGACAGTCTGGTGTGTGTGTCTTCAAGTATTTTGTTATTGTCAGCATAGTAGTTTTAGGAACATGTGCTACATGGTTTGAAGGGATAGTGAGAACTAATGAAGTTTTTGTAAGGAAGAGACAGACTTGGACCTGTTTTTTTCCAGATAAAAACTGGCTGAAGATTAGAGATAAAATGAGGATAATGGAGGTAGCAGGCAGTCTTTTGATGAAAACAAGAGGGGAGAGGAACAAGGGTAGAGGTAGAATAGATGGCTACCTACCACATTATCTGAGACTGAAGGAGAGGAAGATGACATCAAGGGTGTTGGAGATAAAGAGAAGGGAAGGAAGAGCTCAAAGAGAATGGTCTTTATTTTCTCAGTAGTGTATAAGACCAGGTCCTCAACTGAGAGAATAAAGACAGCAGGGAGTGTTAAAGGGAGATTTGAGGAAATGAAGAAAGATTTTTACCAGAATCTTTGGGGAGTAGGATCATTTAATTAAGAAGGAGTAAAAAGATTGCTTTTGCTTCACTGAGGGCCCAGTTGAAACTGGATAACAGAAACTTATAGTGTACTTAGCACAGTTGCTGGAATTCTCCCAGCTTTGCACATTATTTTATGAGTAGGATCAGAAGAGACAGAGTGGGAATAATCCAAGGTTGAGGTTTGACAAGATATGAATTGGTAAAAGGATTAGAAAGCAAAGGATTTACAATGTATAGGACAAGGTAGAATTAAACTGATTAACTATCTGGTTGAAATTAGGAAAATAAGAAAATGAAGTCAGTAGAGTTACTGAGAAAATGCTAAAGGGTAAAGATTTTAGAGATCATTTTGAAGATAAAGAATATATTATGATGGTTTAATGTATCGGAGAAGCTGAAATGAGGAATGATTATGATACCATAGAGGAATGCCAGAATTCTTGTTATGGAATTGGAACTCTTGAGGGAGATGGCAAAATCAAAGGCATGAGCATTCTTTTGTATAACTAAGATAGACTAAAGGTGTAGACCATGGGAAATTAAGAATTGGGAGGTTAGTGGTCTTCAGAAAACATCAGCATGTATGTTGAGGTCCTCCAGTCCAAGAGCAGGAATTGGGGAGGAGTCAGGTATGAAACTACTTGAAAAAGGTGGAATGACCTGAGGGCTAATAGCTAATAATTACCACATCAAGAGAATTAATCAGTAACTTAAAAAAATATAAAATAGCTAGACTAATAAAGTGAGAACTATAGGTATTAAATGACCCAACCTTGTATAAGGAAATCAAATCCAAATCTTTTTTTCTACTTTCATAACACATTTCATATATCACCTTTGCTCAATTCACACAGTTGCCACCCTAGTACAAGGCCTCAATGATGCCAGGACTACTGCAAAAGCCTCCCTGCCCAAATTTCTTCCAATTCAAATCTATCATCCATGTCAAAGTGATTTTCCTAAAGTGCCCAAAAGCACTTACAAGTGAATTCCATCAAGCATTTAAAGGCCAATTAGTATACACTACAAAAATTATTCTAAAAAATAGGGGTGTAGGTTCCTCTACTTTACTCATTTTAGGAAAGCAATAAAGACTGAAAGAGACAAAAGAGAGAACTGTAAACTTTACACACTAGTGAATACTGATGCACAAAATTTAAGTAAAAACTCTGCAAGGAGACTACAGCAATACATCTGGAAAACATTTTAATATTACTAAGCTGGATTTATGCCAAGGACAAACATGGTTAAACATTGAAAAATTCATTAGAATAATTTTATTATAAATACCAAAATAAGAAAAACATTATTATTTTAAAATATATGGGAAAAACCATAACAATTTTTTAACCTTTTAGGTTTTATTTGCTTTGTTTACATCAAATAAATCAAATAAAACCTAAAAAGTATTTGTATAGAATAATACTTCTTTAATATAATTATTATAAAAACATTTAATTCTACTAAACCTTACATATAAAAGAGAAACCCCAGAATGTTTCTCAGCATAATCATGGGTAAAACAAGGTGCCCTCTCTTTTCACCATTACTTTACATAGTTCCAGAAATGCTAACTACAGCAATAAGGCAATAGAAACAATTCAAGTTATAAACATTAGAGAAAAGGAGGCAAAATTATCCCATTAAAAATGATATGATTATTAACTTAGAAAATAGCAAAGAAGCAATGAGAGAATAAGTTGAGACAATTAATTGCTTTAGTTAAGTAATGGAATATAGAATAAACCTACAAAAAAAAATAAATAAACGTTTCCATATAGTACTTAAGACTATAAAAGGGAAAAAATGAAAAAACAAATTACAAAGTAAAAAAATTCTCTGAGTTAACCTATCAAGAAATACATGACTTATGTGTAGTAACAAAAGAAATACAAATAAATGAATATTTATTGTCCAGAGTTAAGCTGAGCCAATATAGTAAAAATAGTGACACATTTTTAATTTATAAATTTAATTCTAAATCAATCAAATTATGGAAAGGGTAATTTATAAACTAGAGAAAATAACAAAGTTCACTCAGAATTATAAAATTCCTAGAATATGAAGGGAAATAGAAAAAAAAATATGGTTAATATATTTTTGATGATGACTTCTTTATAATTGCATTTGAGATGTGGTAATGCAATAGCTATATCTTGTAGTAGTAGGGTCCAGTAGAAAAAAAATTAGGGTAATTATATTTAAATTATCAGGTTTAAAACTATGTAAAGCAGTAGTTATTAAAGCTATATACTATTGGTTAAAAAAGAGGGCATTAGATTAGCAGAATAGACTAGATAAGAAACAGAAATAATCAAAAATCATACTTTAATATCTCATGAGCACAATGATATCATTTAGTTGGGAAAGAATTCCTTTTGGAGAAGATTTCTGGGCATAAAGGAAAGTAATTTGGCAGAAATTAGGTTTAGATTACTACCTTATACCATATGTGACTTGAAGTTCCAAGTTAATACAAGATTTAATATAAAAGATCATATCACTTAAAAAAGAAAATAGAAGAAGAAAGGAATCAGTACTTTTCACTACTATGTCTGGGAGGAGAATTTTTAACCAAACAAGGAATAGAGGAAATCTTCAAAGACAAAAGCACGTTTTGATTATATAAAATTGAAAAAATATTTTGTATTATTAGAATCTTTGGATATAGAGTGAGAAGATAATGTATAAAGAGGAAAAGATTGGCATCGAATATCACCAATGAAAGTCTGATACACAAAATATGTAGGAAATTGTCACAAATATATGACACCTAGAGGAAGGGTGGTATAATAGCAAGAGCACCAGGCCTGGCTTCATGGCACCTGTTTTCTAATACCACATCAAATAATCTTGTACTCAAATGATGTTTTCCAAAATGACTCTTTTAATTATTAACTAGTGAACTTGTTCATATGATGAAAGTCAATTAGAAGTACCACAAGAATTTAATCTATTTAACTAGTCATGTAAGTGGCAGGACAAGTGTTTTTAGAATGTTCAGCAATCAGGTTCTTTGACTTTTGTAGTTCTCCTGATATATTATTGGATACTGTATGCAGTCAAGAATATAAGAAGAGTAAATCTTGACTGCTGATGTTTAAATGACTCCATGTGGAAGGGCAAATTTGGCATTATATTGAAACAATAAAAGAAAAGCCCTATGTTATAAAGCAACATGAAGTTATCTAATAAAACAATCCTGCCTGCTAATAATGTTCCAGGCATTTTTTTTTATTCTACACACTCCTTATCTTGCTTTTGCAGCCATTTACACACAATCAGATCAGTCTAGCTGAAGAAGCCTTGGACTAGTTACTATAATAATTATGTGAATGACCTTTCCAAACTCATCTAAAACCTGAAGGTAGAGGTGGGAGAGGAGAACACATTCAATTTCCTGCCCTTTTTAGTTCTAGCTTATCTCTATTTCAGATAGCATTTACAAATCCTCTTTTTGTTACACTCCATCAAGTACTTATTAGGGGACCAGGACATTAAGGGTTTTTTCCCCTCCTTTTTATGTGTTTATTCCAAATAAGAAAACACCAGTTATCAATTGATGAAGTCATTTTGCCATGGTTTTTTTTCTCCCAGACTTTAGCTGAGCTGTCTCAAATGGATGCTCTTCTGGTCCATTGTAACAGTGAGAATGACAAATATTCCTCTGAGACTTTCTGTGGTATGCAATTGGCAAGTCTTCCTGAAAGAGCCTGCTCTTTAGTTACAGATTAATGATTTATTAATAGTGTTTATTTGGAACTGCCAGTCACTAAGGGCTGTAGGAATTAAAAATAAATTGGGGTTGTGCAGTATTTGTCTATCAAACTAAAATCAAATTACTTAATCACTAGATTGACAGAAGATCCGGGGAAGGGAGTCTGTCACTAGGCCAAGGGATCAATAGCTGTTCGTTCCTCAGGGGTAAGTGGTACATGATGGAGCCAAGAGGGAATTACCAGTCCCAATTATTGGGAGCCTTTGCACTGTGGCTACTGAGATGAAATCCTCAGTACAGATGGAACTGATATGAAAGACTTCCATTTTATCATAGGAAGGATTTTCCTGGCAACATTTAAGTATATGAATAATTAAAATTAAGGGCATTAGTGCATAGGGCCATGAATTAGGTTCCATCTAGGAATCTGCCTTGAACACAGTAAAGTTTTCTACTGGAAAATTAACCGTTTTGTTTCAGCATTCCTCTATCTGTGATATGGTAGTTTTAGAAGACTCACATAGAACAATTCCATTTTGCTGTATCTCTTTGGTTAGAATTCTACAATTCTAAGATGTCACAGTACCCAAATATTAAATAATGCATGTCTCACTAATATATCATGATATAAATTATGAGAAATTATGTTGACCATTTTATATTGCTTCCACATGAGCTACAAAAAGTAGCAGAGATTGCCTTCTTGGTGCATGGCCATGTAAAAACATTTGTAATGTTTGACAATTATCATTATTTGAATGACATTGCATTCAGTACAATGGTATTTAGTGCATTGCACTGCAGAAATATATATATATATATATATATATATATGAAGTACTATACTGGATAAGATATAATCCTTTTGGAAAATACAGGAACATGTGTGTATATGTGTGCATGTGTGTATATATACATATATGTGTGTATACATACATATGTGTGTATCTATCCATGCTTAAATGTAGCCTTCTTGGGTAGGGAGAAAGGGGAAAAAGAACAAAGTAAAAAATGCACAAGAGAAAACAAAAGAAAACTTACAAGCTAACAAAAAAGATGGACAGCTCTGAACACAATGTGTAATATTTATTATATAGGCTTTCTTGAAATGGAAATTTATATGTATATATTAAATCCTCTCTTATATTCTGCTGTAAACATGGCAATGATTTTTTTTATCTTTTCTTATTTTGTATCTAAGTTTTCTTATTTAAGTTTATAATATGTTCATTTTTTTTCTTTTTGTGTGCTTAAGTTTAAAATAAATTAATTTTAAAAAGAAAATAAGGGAATAGATGGAGGAATTATTTGTGATGTAATGGAAAGAATACTAGTCTTAAAGTCAGGGAGATCTGGAATTAAACCCTGCCCCTGACACTACTGGTTGTATGACCATAGAATTTCAGCTGTCAAATGGGATAATAAAAACTGAAAAAAACTTAAATGAGTAATTATAACAGAGCATACCATAACCAAATTAACATATCACAGATGTAAGATGAAAACAGTGGGAATATTTTCATATGCTCAAGTTTTCCTTATTGATAATCTTATTGGAAATTCTATTTTCAATGAATTTCATTTCCTCTTTAGAAAAATAACTTGAAGGGGTGGCTAGGTGACCCATTGAATAGATGACCAGCCCTGGAGTCAGGAGTACCTGAGTTCAAATCTGGCCTCAGACACTTAAAACACAAAAAAATCTAGCTGTGTGACCTTGGGCAAGTCACAACCCCAACTGCCCTCCAAAAAGCAATAAAAACAAGGAAAAATAACTTGATTCTTCAATTGATAAGATATAATGTTTAGATAATTTTTCAAATGAAATATTAATATTCAAATAGCATGTCTGTTATTGTGTATGAGTAAAGCTTTTTTAATTTTTTAGAGTATAGGAAAACTACATTTATTTATTGATCCTTAATCTATTCGGCAAAGTGAGAAAATGTGCTTTTTTAAAATTTTATAATTTGAATGTCCTTTGGCTCAGGTCATAATAAAGTCAAGGCTAAAATCAAAATGAAACCCCTCTTTACTCTTCTTTCAAGTCTGGGTGTCAACATATTCTTGAAGCTTCCCTGATACCTCTTGCTGAATGGAATGAGAGGGATCCTTTTCCTTAGATTTTCTTAATGAACTTAGAAGTTCTTTGAATGCAGGCTCTATATCATTTTTCATTTTTGTATCCCCAATGCCTAGTGCATAATAAGTACTGAAAAAATGTTTGTTGAGTTGAATTTTATTCCATTCCCTTCCAGGTGAACAAGAACTAGGAAAGGATTAGAAAGAGGAAATCCCCCAAGATTTGATCTTTTTATTAATTATTTTATCTTTCCCTATTTCTTGGAGTTTTCATCCACTTCCATGACTGTAACTACTGCTATAGGTGTGGCTACCCAGTCTTTATCTCTGTTCCTAATCTCTCCCCTAAGTCTAAAATTTCTAGCTATCTACTAGACATTTCATTTTGATATGGCACCATCACTTCTGACATGTCTAAAACCAAACTCTTAATCATTCTAGTCAAATTGATTTCTGGTCCTCACATCTTTATTTCACTTAATGTAACTGCTACTTTTATATATCCAAAGCTTACAAACTTGAATTCCCTTTGGCTCCTTCCTCTCCCACATGCCCTATATCCAGTTATCCACTCCCTGTGATTCACCCTTTGATGTTTAACTATTAGTTAAATAATCTATTATTAATTTTTACATTTTTATGCATTTTCTCCCAAAACTGGATTGTAAGCTCTTTAAGTCAAAGGGACATAGTATATGCTTCTTGGGAGAAGAATTCTGAAGAATGGGAAACCAATTTGGCAGGAAAAATTAAAAGCAACTTAGAGACTGATTTAGATAGAGTGTCAATATACATTTCAACAAGCTGAGTCATGAATAGTCCATAAATTTTCTCCAAGTCTTCTTGTGAGTTGTCAAAAATTCTTCATGTTTGGTAGGTGGGATATTATACTTAGGATTAAATTCAAATCCTGCCTCAGATACTTAGTAGTTATGTGACCTTGGGCAAATTGCTTAACCACTCTGTGCCTCAATTTTCTCTTTTTCAAAATGAGGATATTGGACTTCATATCCTTTAAGGTTTCATTTAGCTTTTAATATATGATTCTATGATACTATGCTTATCTGGTCTCTATGTACAGTCCTCTCAGAGTTCAACACTAATATGGATAATTTTCTGTATTTAGTGGTGTTGGACTTTGTAATTATCCTGCCTTCTTCTGAAATAAGTATATACATATATATATATATATATATATATATATATATATATATATATAGAGAGAGAGAGAGAGAGAGAGAGAGAGAGAGAGAGAGAGAGAGAGA
>NW_027187419.1:22799171-22818884 GCF_028583685.1 Petaurus breviceps papuanus | reverse complement strand
AGAGAGAGAGAGAGAGAGAGAGAGAGAGAGAGAGAGAGAGAGAGAGAGAGAGAGAGAGAGAGAGAGAGAGAGAGAGACCTGGCAATGGACTTTATGTCTGTTATATGAAGACTAGTCTAGCTATGTATGGAGCTCATCATTCCAGGGTTGACCACCAGGTGATGAATTTGTGACAGGCCACAACTCATTAGACTACCTAACACAGCATGGAATTATTAAGATTTTCATCACTGGGGGAGTACCCTCACAGATAAAGTTATACATGATTAAGGATTAAAGTAAATGCTGCTAATAGACTTTATCATCACTTTGGTACTCAGATAGTACTCATGGGCAGATGTCCCAAATACTACATTTCTACACAAGTAGTCAACATATTTATCTCATAATGGCTTTAATTAATACAAAATATACACATTAAGGGATATTAGCCAATTTAATTTGTAGAGTGCCTCCTTTGTAGAAGTCATTGTAGGGAATTACAAAGGAAATAGAAAAAAAATTAGTACTCAGCCTCAAACTGTTTACAATCTAATGGAGAGATAGGACAAATACCTGAAAAAGAACTAAGAATACAGCAACCAACTGATATAGTACAACTCTGTATATAAGTGTCAAAAAGAGAGTAGAGGACTAGGACTAGTTATTAGGGCAGATGTACCCCACTTTTAAAAATTGATAAATTGACAAATTGGCCTACTTTTTTATAAACTGGCTTAATATGATGTTGTGACATAGGTTAGAATGAATAAGTTGCTCAGAACCCAATCACTCTGAGTAAATATTTATAGAGGGGTTTGTGTGTGTGTGTCTGTGTGTGTGCCCTGAAAGGAGTAGAACATTCCATTGAAGAGCTTTTCATCTTATTATGAATTACTATGACTCATGATCATACTTCATATTTTAAAACTCTGGGATAGGCTACATGGGAACCTCAGAAAACACCCAATAATATTATCATAAATAAGCATGAAGCTGTTATAATATCTTCAAAGTTTATAGGCTCGAAGTCACTTTGACTCCTTCCTCTCCCTTGCTCCCTTTATCCAGTCATACACATGTATATATGCATGTGTGTGTATGCACACATGCATATATACATCCCCTGAATACATGGTGACCTTATCAAGGTGAAGCTACCCTTTAAGGCTCAGCCCAAGTCAGCAATAGAGTTTCTACACTAACAACAGATTTCTACTTACATGTTGCCTTGGGCTTGATGTTTTACAGTTCATTAGTTTACTTCATCATCTCCCAAGAGATATGTAACAGTTCCATGATGTTTTATGATAAGAATATTAATGGATGATTTCTGAGATTCTCATATTATAGCCTATTCTAGATTTTTTAAATTCTGAAGCTGATCATGAATTATTCACATTAGCATGACAAAATCTTCAATGGCATGTTCTACTCCCTCAGGGGTTTATGTAAATTTAAACTTAGAGTTATTAGGTTCTGTATAATTAATTGTTGCTGACCCATGTCACACTGCATTGATTTGTAAAACAAAAAGATAATTTGGTGAATTTATAAATTAATAAAATGGGGCATATTTGCCCTGATAACTAGATCTGGTAATCTCTTCAGGACTCCTCTTTCCTGGTGGACAAAATCCACACATGAGACTAAATTATTACTTAGATAATTGATTGATAACCAAAGGATTAGAGAAGAGAGAGTTGGTATTCTTTTTGTGTGTACCTTTTTTCCCAAAAAATTTATATCTTTGATTTGTATGTCATGTTCATTTCTAATTATATTCCTCCTCCCTTTGCAAAGAAGGAAAGGGGTTATATTGTCCTGCCTCTTCTATGAGAACAAACTTGATCATTAGAATTAGGCAGCATTTAGTTTTATGTTTGTTATTGTTTCCATTTATAATGTTTCACTTTGCATACATTCTGTGACATATAAAAAGTTAGAGACATAATTTCTGGGTAATTAATCATTTTTATTAATTATGGCTAGAAACAATTAATGAAAGATGATCATTTGGCTTTCTCTCATAAACCAAAAATGAATCATGGAGGCCTCTCAATGATTATATGCCCTTGGAAGAGTGGGTGTTAATTATAGGTGGAAATCAACTCTGATTGGTTAACAATTAATGAGAGAATGAGTATTATAATGAAAGGTGAACCTAGTCTAATGAGGGACTGGGTTCTGAATCTGATAATGTCACTCATGGATAAATAGAGACTCATCTCAAGCCAGAATATTCCCACCTCTTGGCAATCTATACAAAAGGGACCTAGCTCCAACCAAAGCTTGTCTCAGAAGAACACAATGGGCTGGAATTTACCTAGATTAGATTCATTTTACTCTTTAATCAGAATTAAGCTTCCACAGTTGGATGGGGTCTTGAACAAGACTGAGGAGAATATTAAATTCAATCTCATCATCAGCTCTGAAATTCAGAAGCTGACTGAATAATCTATAAGGGGCTGATTTCTGAATGAGGAAACAGAAAAGGAAAAACCTTAAATCTCAATTAATAATTGGTTATTAATGAGAAAAATAACTTCTCTCAATTTTTATTTTAAATTTCCTTTTTTTGTTATAAATCTATCTCCAGCAAATATAAACATTTCAATATATAAAGAACAAGAAAAATAATTGTATAATTAACTTTGAGCTATTCCATTAGATATTTTGTTTTTATGCTAAATACACACACATTTATAAGGACATAATTTTTTTTTACTTTCTTCATTCAATAGTTCATATATTTTCATTTGCTTCTATGAATTTTTCATAGTCATTGCTTCATACAACGTAAAATGTTCCATTACGTTAATTTACTACAATTTGTTTGGTTATTCCCCAATCTATAGGCATGTACACACTTTCCAGTTCTTTGCCACTACAAAAAGTGCTACAAATGTTTTAGTACATATGAGACTTTTATGTCATTTACCTCTTTAGAGTATGTGTCTACTTCCAAGATTGCTGAGGCAAAGGGTAGGAGTGTGTTAGCCACTTTTCAGCATAATTACAAATTGCTTTCCAGAATCACTGGACCAATTCACAGATCCACCAAGAGTGTACACCAATTAGCTGTTAATTGGCAAATTTAAACTTCTCATTCTCAATCTTCATTCTCCACTAAAGATCTAAGGAGGCACTCTTAATGAGTCCTTGGGGCTCTGAGGAGTGAATATAGCCTGGGATTGTGAGGAACATGATCTGAAGTTATCCTTAAGGTACAAGGTGGAGGGATAGGATGTGGAACAGAGGGAAATGGGGCTTCTTTTGTTTGAGTAGGTGCAACGGGGAAGTGGTGGGCAGTTCCCCTACACATAGACAAATAATTTTGTTTTAAAGATGTGCTTTATTAATTTGTTTAAGAGTTAATTATGTTAGTTAGGCAAGTTAGGGGGCACAGTGGAGAGAACACTGGGCTTGGAATCAGGAGCTCATCTTCATGAGTTCAAATCCTGCCTTAAACATTTACTAGCTGGGTAACCCTAAGGAAGTCATTTAACCCTGTTTGCCTCAGTTTCTCATCCATAAAAATGAGCTGAATAAGGAAATGGTAAACCACTATAATATCTTTACCAATAAAACCTCAAATGTAATCACACAAAGAGTTGGACACAACTGAACAATAACAGAAGCAGTTTGATTAGTTTGTCTGCCCTGGTTCAGGATGAAGAGATTTGGGGGTCATTGAAAGGTTTCTATTTGTTCATTTACTTGCTTTTGTCTGTTTTATAGAACTTCTCTATAAAGTCATTGAGGAATTCAGCCAATTCCAAACCCAGATTAATTTAAAATAGGGAGTTTATGGGTGCCTAAATTGAAGGAAAATAACATTTCCTCAATATTTTTATATTATTAGATTTTTTTATACAAATTTTAGTAATGTTGCCTCTCCAAAGAGAATGTAGCTCCTTGAGGGCATGAACTATCTCATTTTAGGTTATTGTTCTTTTTTTATCCTTAGGACCTAGAATATGGGAGACATTCAATAAATTTGTATTGACTTAAATCTAGCTTTCTCTCTCTGTAGCATTTGACACTATTTACCAAGTCACTCAAGAAATATTTTTTTCTCTTCATGCAGGAGACCAGTCATTATTGATTCTCCTCCTACTGGTCACCTTACTTCCCCTTCTCCCAAAACCTCTTCACCTTAAAGAGTTTTCTTCCTTTAAAAAATATTCTTGGTTTTTTTATCTGGATTTCTCCTTTGTCCCCATCATATTCTGTTCTGTTGTTTCTCAGTTACATCTAACTCATCATAACTTCATTTGGGGTTTTCTTGGCAAGAATACTGGAGTGGTTTGCCATTCCTTCTCCAGTTCATTTGTCAGAAGAGGAAACTTAGGCAAACAGGGTTAAGTGACTTGTCCAGGATCACACAATTAGTAGGCATCTGAGGCCAGATTTGACTTTAGGAAGATAAGTCTTCCTGACTCCAGGCACATCACTCTATCCACTGCACCACCTAGTTATCCATCACATTCTGCCTCCCACTAGACTTATTTTGTATTTCTCATATCTCTCCTACTAGATGATGCACTCCTTTAAAGCAGCAATGGTGTCTTCCCTTCCCAATCTCATTTTGTATTCCCAACACCTGTAACAGTGACATGTACAGAGTAATCATTTTTTAAATTTTGTAATAATTGGTTTACTAAGCCTATTTATTTATCTAATTGGTTGTGAAACCTTGCCAATTAGACAGTACTTACAACAACAACAACAAAAACTGCCTTTCTGGAGCTTGGGCATTAAGGATGTAGAATGAGATAGAAAACAGAGAGAGAGACCTGATTATGTATTAAATTGATATTTAGAGATTTAAAAAACACGGCAATCACTAAATAAATATTTGTTGAAATAAATTACATTGGGTCCCTTCTGAAAAGAATTCTCTAGATTGTTTATCAATAATTTATTTATTCATGCATTGATCAAATATCCATTAACCATCTATAAAATACCAGTCCTTGCCCTCAAAGAGTTTAGATTCTATTTGAGGGAAGCAAAAGGAACACAGGTAAGCAAATGCAAAATAAACATTAATTAAATTTAAAGGGCAGTTTCTACGAGTGTTGCATGCAAAGAATGTTAGTCACTTTTTATTTGCATCTAGTTCATAAGTTTGAAATTAAAATTAGTTCTTATGATTGCACCAACAATTCTGGTTGCAAGAAAACTTAGATCAAATTGTAGTACTGCAGTCAATACTCCTTCGTTATACTAAGCAAGTCCACTAGTGCTTCCATTAGATGAAAGTCAATGAAATATATCTGCATCTATAATATATAATTAAAGTGGTTTGGAAATGCTTACTGCTTCATATCCCCTCACCAGATGTCCCTTGCATTATCATTCACCCCTATAATTAGCATAATTTGGGTCACATGTTGCATTAATAGAAATGATGTTATTTGAGCAAAATTGGTTACCCATTACCTCCATTGTCCCCTGCAACTATAGGACATGGGCATTTTCAAGACAACAGTGGTATTTTCTATAGGGTTTGATTATATTAATTTTCTGGGTCTATAAACAGTTAAATCCTCAGAAGCTAAATTATAAAGACAAGAAATCTTAAGGGACAACAGAAACAATAAACAACACCAACAACAATAGCTAAAGGCCTTCCATTTTTAATTCTTTGCAACACAAAATACCAGCGCCTGCATTTTTCCACCTGTCACTGTTGTTATTGGTAACTAGATGGTATATAACTCATTTTCCTCTAAAATCTTTATAAGATTATCTCCCAATCAGAAAAATAGTTTTCAGTTAACAGTTTAGGGATTAAAAATCATTGTGTAATTTCCTAAACGTAATCGAGGCTGCTCTTCACCTAGTATTCAATTCTGGGCCCTGCTCAATGTCTATCCTCAGTGCCTGATCATAATTATTAGTATGGAATTTTAGTGTTTGAAAAGCATTTTACCAACATTACTTCATTTGTGCTTCACAATGACACAGGATTGGCATATGCTATTATTATCCCCATTTTATAAATGAGGAAATTGAGGCTCAAAGTGTTAAGGGACATGTCCAAAGTTACATAGCTAGTATTATCTGAGACTGATTTTGAACTCAGGTCTTCCTGACTCCCAAGTGTGTTAATCTATTCACCATGCCACCTCATTGTTGGAATATGTGCTGATAAATTGACTCTATGGATTGACCTTCCAAATATTTTGGACAATAACATTCTTCATTTACTAAATTTTTTCCATGTGCAATTAGACTGAATTCATGAGTCATTATGAATCTCACTGAGGAAACTTTGCAACATTCAAAAACTTGTTATTAACATCATGTCATTCTGTCTCAGAAATATCTTAAAGATGGTCTCATGTATAAGGAGTTCATCTATTATTTGAACTATGTGCTGGACATCATCTCCAACAATTACTAACACCATTGGCAATCAGATATTTCCCTATCTTATGCCTTGTTTAAACATGAATAACAAGAGGATCACCAAAATTAGTCATACTTTTTTATCTCTTGATGAGCCTTGTGTAATTTTTAACAAAATGCTTTTAATAAAAGTAACACAATTTTTTTAATGAAAAGCAGAAATAGGCCTTAGAATCAGGAACCAGTAAGACCTGAGTTCAGTTCCAACCTCTGATACCCACTCTGTAACCTTGGGCAAACCTCTTAAATTCTCAATGCCATGGTAACTCTCTGGGATTAAAAATTGCAGAGAAAACATCAAGCTACATTGACAGAAGTTTCTGACAAAGAAATTCCTACCCACTGGAAAAATCACAGATCAGTTTCAAGGCTAACAACAAAATTGTTGATCATCATCACAAAAACTTTTATTGACTCCCAAATTCTTTCTAATTAGTAAGATTCACCTGCATTTTTCTAGTGATGCCATATGGGTATAAAATAGTCTCTAAAGAATTAAAGTGATAGTTAATCCAAAGAGCCATGGAGAGGGTCATGAAGGACCTTTATACTGTAAACAACTATATATGAAGTCATATAAAAGATACTATCTAAACAGAATATGCATCTGTAGTACCAACACAATAGTCATAGCACCAACAGTAACTATGAAAATGCCAGCATAGTTCTAAATCACAAAATATAACAGAGGCAAAATATTCAGACACCAGAAAGCCAAATCCCCAAACCAGAAAGCCAAATTCCACCACCAGAAAATCAAATCCATTATAGCAACAAAGAAGTTAATACACCATAATACGGCAGGGAGCCACACCATACCTAGCTGTCCACTTGCCTGTGTCCTTTCCTCCCTCCAGGTCTACTGCTCTGACTCCCAGTTTCCTCTGGGCTCTGCTCCACTCATTCAGCAAGCTCCTCCCACCACAGATTCCATTTGATTACATCTGGCCTATTAAGGGGCAGGGAAGATCTACAAATTTCCATTATCACTACAGCATATGGTCAAATACCTCGTTTTACAGGAAAGAAAAATGAAGCCCAAAGACACTTAGTCCAGTTGATAGAGCTAAAAGGAAATGGACTAGACTCCAGGTCACCTTAACCTAGGCCAGTTCACTTTCTATTACTCTCTTCCTCCTCAGATAGATTTAGTCCTATTGTCTTAAGAAGGAGACCCAAAATAGAATGTCTTTTAGCAGTTGAAAAATATTAGAATGCACACATGCTTACTGACAGGAAAATTATTAATAATTTCGAGGTAAAACAACATCAAAATAAGATTATTCTAAATGTTTGCATTGGACTAGTCATACATCAGTATCCTCTGCCAGTCTAACTGTGAATGATGCTGTTTCAAGCACATATTATAAAATCTATATTCTAGTGAACATAATTCAAAATCCCTCAAACCTTGTTCCTTACCACTACTTTATGTAGCCAGGCCTCACTCTCTGTGTAGACCCACAATTCATTCTAGAATACATTTTTAAAAGGTGGTTAGTGACCATATAGAAAAGAAGTGTTGGTTACGAACTGATTAAGAACCAATACAATTTCAACTGAAACAGCTTATTCATGCAAAGCTAACCTTATTTCCTTTTATGTCAGGGTAAACTAGTAAATCAGTTTGGAATGCTGTAGATATAGTTTATCTAGTTTGTAGCAAAGCATATAAAAAGAATTTCTTATCCTACTCTTGTGGAAAAGATGGAGTAATATAGGCAAGATTACAGACATATTATGCATTCAAAATTGGCTGAATGAATAGACCCTTAAACTAGTTATTGATCATTCATTGTCAACTTGGAAGGTCTCCAGGTGCCCTAAGCTATTGAATATTTTTGTCACTGGCTTGAGAAAAGGCATAGATGGCATGCTGATCAAGTTTACTAGTGACACACATAGCTGAAAGGGATGTTCCGTGACAGTGTCAGAATTCAATAAAATTTAATTTTCTAGGAAAATCTGCTGAATCGAATAAGATGAAATTTGCTAAGTAGAAATAACATCTAACAGTTACATTCAAAAATCCACTCTAAAAGTCCAAGATAAGGGAGGTATGGCTAGAGAGCAATTCCCCAGAAAAAGATCTGATCTTATTATGGGATGCAGGATCAATATGAACAAAAATATGATGAGGAACCAAGAAAGTTAAAGTTAGCTTAAACTGTATCAAGAAAAATATAGTATAATATGATCTTATATCTCTGCACTATTCAGAAGACATCTATAGTACTGAATACAGTTCTGGGCACCATTTTGGGGGAAGGGCATGGTGAGTATTCAGAGGAAAGTAACATGGTGAATGGCCTTGAGTGCAGAATTGTCTGAGGGAACCATAAATGTTTGGTCTGAGAACAGAATATCAGAAAGAATATCAGAGACACATGGAATGGCAAGAAGCAGAGGGATAGACTTGTCCTGCTTGGTCCCAGAGGGTAGTTACTAGGTGAAAATTATAGGTAAAAAATTTAATCTTGATATTCCTTAAAATTAGAGATATGCAAAACTGAACTGAGCAGCTTTAGGGGGCTAAGTGGGCTCCCCCTCATTATAGGTTCTTTAATGAAAAGCTAACTAACCACTTTTATAGTATGTTGTAGAAATGTTTCTAGTTCAGTTATAGGTTGGACTAGATTACTGAAGGTCCCTTTCAACCCCAAGATTTTGTGATGCTATGTCTAATCTAATGGCATTATTGTGATGTTTGGGGGGAGAATGTTGGTTGTAGTGGATTCAAGCTGAATCTATGATTTTAAAAATTTCTCTATGAAATTCTTCGCATCTTTGCAGTTTAGAGCCTTCAACTGGTGCCTAGAGAACTGAAGGGTTAATTAATTTGTCTAATTAGTATGTGTTGGAGGGAGTACTTGAACCTAGATTCTGTGACTCAGAGAGGAAATCTTATCTTCCCTATAGCATTGCCTAAATGGTAGTGCATATTGGAGAGAGGCAAGTCTTTAGAACTTAATTTGGTTGAGGAAAATGAGAGCCAGAAATATTATGTGACAGGGCGGCCAGGTGGTGCAGTGAGTAAGAGCTCCGACCCAGTGTCCGGAGAACCAGGATGGGTTTGGCCTCATATACTTGGTACCCACACAAAATAACTGGTCATGTAACCTTGAGCAAGTTACTTAACCCCAATTGCTTTAAAATAAATAAATAAATAGTATGTGACTTGCCAAAGGACATGCAGATAGTGTCAGAAGTGTCAGAAGCAGGATTTGAATCCAGGTCCTTTAAATCCAGAATCAAAGCTCTTTTCAATGCACCATATCGTTTTTTCTCTTCATGTTTTCCGTTTTGAAAAATATAATCATAATAGCCTGTTTATTTATAATGTCCAAATTGACATTTTGTTCTTGCTTTTAAACCTTTCAAATTAATATTTTAATAGTGAAATTGACACACTTGGGCTTAAAGAGGCCTGGAGAAACACAGTTGAATATAAGAACTACATATACAAATCTTAAGAAAATATTGAATGTGCTTTACTTATGATTTCTCTGATGGAATCATTGATCTGTGAGGTACATATGTTTAATCCAACAAGAAATCCTCAGTGAGTGTATGCTGCTATTTACAAAGAATTTTTCCTAAAGTCTGACCACAGGAAATTAAGTGGAAATCCACATAGGTATTTACATTTGATGTATTCAAGTATTTCTGGAATAGATTACACAGATTTTCTCCAACCATAAGTCAAGAATTTTAGGACCTTGCAGGAATGTAACTCCACTCAACCTTTCAATTCTTCAGCTGAAATTGAATCATGGAGAATTTCTGTTTTATCTCTCAGCTTATAATTTGCCATGTGCCACAGTTATTATATAAAACTGTCTACTTATGACAATGAATCTACAAATATAATGCCTCAATCATTTGGTGTTGGGGAAGGAGGTCAGCTACCATTTTTTCTATAGTTATGAGATTAACACCTTTTTTCTCTATCTCAGAAACTATTACCTGTCTCTAATTTTATGTACCTTCATAGTTATGTGTTTTCATGCTATTGTTACTGATATCAAAATGCTTTTAATCAATTCTTCAAAAATAATTTCTTAACCATTTACTATATAACAGGCATTGTGCAAAGTGGTTAGGATATAAAGAAAGACAGAAGCAAGGTCCCTGCCCTCTCCTTTTAATTGTTAATTCTCACAGTGAAACTGACATAACTAAGATAGGGCCTGGGGAATCACAACCAGTAAAAAGTGATTACCTTAGATAGATATTGGAGAGACCAAGACTACTTGAGAGATGATCCTTAGGAAAATGTATATACTTCTTATATTGAATCACTGAATGCTGGTCTACTTCTGGTTTTCCTGAATTCTAAGATCGGCCAAATAAGACTTAAACTTGGCTGGCTGGCTGGCTGGATGCAATTTGTAGAACTACTAGGGAGTCAAGTGACATCAAAATCTTGTATTTGCTCTGTTTTAAAGGACTTTTGTGCATTCCCAGTTCCCAAATGATATAACACAAAAATGGAGCTAAAATAAAGGTTGTTCCAACCAAGGTTTTTTTGCCCTGCATCAAGTCCCAAGAGTTAGAAATAATAGGGATTATTATTAGTTCTTTATTGGTTCAGTCCATGTCCTCTGAGACATAACTGCCTTTAGCGCGGTCAGACCAAGAGAACAGTCCTGAACTCTGGAGCTCACTTCATTTTATTATATAACAACATTCCAGAGTATCCAAGTCCTTGCCTTTATTGATCCCAAAAATTTTTTAAAGTTATTTCACTAATGAAGACCACTATTTTTTTAGGGAATTGTTTTTGTTTTAATTCTGTGTTAAATTTTTCCACTTGAAGGGCTCAGTGCATCTTCCCTAATGTGTTTTGTGTTAACTTTTGAACTTCAAATGTTGAGGTTTAGAATTTAGGGGTGCTCAAGACTCCAAAATACCGACATGCTGGGTCCTGCCAAATGAATTCGACTCAAGCCTTCTTTCAGTTAAAGTAAAGCAAAATTTATTAAAGATTTGCCATTGAGTAAATTTTTTTTTGCCTTTTGGAGGGCAATTGGGGTGAAATAACTTGCCCAAGGTTACATGGCTAGTTTGTTGTTGTTGTTGTTGTTTTTATGTGTGCGGGTGGGTGTTGTGTCTGAGGATGGAACTGAACTTGGGTCCTTCCAACTCCAGGGCCAGCACTCTACTCACTGTACCACCTAGCCGCCCCTATATTGAGTAAACTCTTAAAAGAGCCTAAGTATTTGTGAAGCTTTTATTGACAAATGGGCTCGATTGAATCTTAGCTAGATTGAATCTGAGCACCTTTGTGGAGGCAAGATGGATCTTACATACAAAAAGACCTTGGGAGGCATCTAGGGGTGGTCTAGTAGTCTGGGGTGATAGGAGGAAGGGTCTAAGGAGGATCTTCATGAGACCGGGGTGGCTAGAGGTCAGATTCCCAGGAACCAAAAGAATGGGATTTTGATGGGATGGGGACTTGGGGAGGGCCTTGGGAAGCAGCTGGAAGTAATCAGGAGGTAACAGACAGTGGAGGGCTAGGCTAGGTTAAAAGAAAGATTTGGTCATGAAACAGCCAGAGTAAGTGGGAAAATTCAGGAGAGTTCAAGGTGGGGGTTTCCCAAGGCCAGTGGACAAATGGGATTCAAATTCTTTTAGGGTAAAGGGAAAAGGTCTTGGCTTGGCCTCATACCCCATCACAAGCATGAAAGTATAAATTCTTAAATTACTCTTCTTTTGGCCACCAAGGAAAATTGAAAGATTTGAAAAATATATACAACTTGATTGTGTGGCATAGAACTGACTGTCTTATAAGTAAGTATTACTAAGTAGGTATTACCAGACCTCAATATTAAGAATAACCAACCCCTTTTCTTTGAGTGGCTAATAACAATTTGAAATCATTTTGATGATGGAGTTAGAAACTATAGGGTAATCTACCCTTTTGTGAAATTCTTATCAAATTAATTGTACCCTTTACATTTTTTATTTTAAGATTTAACTAAAAATAATGGGTAATAATGTTACTTTTAAATGGAAAAAGGTTATGAAGCACGCCTGCTTGCCCTTTCACTCGATCTTTAAAGCCTTGATGAAGGCTAACTCAGCTCTAATAAATCCTTTCTGGTCTTTTTCTGCCCTTTTCTGAGTTTTTTTTAAAGCTAAAATCAAGAATTTTTGAGGGAATAAAGCTTATATTTAATATGTGGTTTGCAAAGTTTGTGGCCTCTAACTTCTGTATATTTGTGTCTCAACAAAACTCACCATTTCTTTTCTTCTGTTTTTTTTCCTACATCCCAAACCAAATCCATTAAAGGGATAATTTTTACAGCAAACATTTCTTACATGCAGTTGGCATTAAAGAGAAATTAAATAAAAATAATGTTCATAATTATGGAATATATGTGACTATATCAACTCATTCAGAAACTCTACAAAGATAGTCTATAAAGAACACTAGAAAAGGTCTCTTCCTACTCTGAAACCCTGTGATTTTGATATCACTATCACATCTAATTCCTATCAGTAAGGACTAAGCTTTGGTTTTTATTGTTGTTTTTGGCTTCTTTTCTAGTAGCAGGAATGGCTGTGTACTTATTCAACCCCAGTTGTTTTAATTAATGACTAGAAATGGGTTTACAGAAACATTGTTTTATAATTTAGCAATCTAAATACCTTGTGTATTGTGTACCATATTCCTAAGAATCCTAAAAAAATAGTATCCTAAAGCAATCTTTTAAACCAATGCAAAGCAGTTCTCATAAGGAAACAGCTAGAAAGGAACTATATTTTAGCCCTCAAGGAAATATAGGATTTACCTTTACTTCTTTATTGTCCTATTTTCTAAAGCATGAATTCTAAAATTGAACATATTTTTAACACTATCCAGTTAATTGGCTCTTGGTTGCAGCCTGGCTGTGCTGATGATTGCTTTGAATTGCAGCTGCCTCCCCCTAAAGCAATCCTAGAAGGGTTTTTTTGTCATGACTGGGTGACAGTACCTCATCACTGTCTATTGTTCTCAGGCAATTGCCTAGCCTTCCTTCTAAGTGATAATCTGCAGAGATCATCACCTTGTCTGTTACCTCTTCTCCTTGGGGAACTAGCCTCTTGTTTCAATTGAATAAAATTTTAGAATCTGAGAATCAGAGACATGCAAAAGAACCTAGGGATCATTCTAGCCCAGGGGTGGGGAACCTGTGGTCTGGAGGCTGCAGGTTCCCCACCTCTACCTCCTGGCTGTTCCACAAACAAGACTCTGCATCTCTCAACTCTAGAAATACTTATCAGCTGGCTGTCCGCTATGCCTAGAACGCTCTCCCTCCTTCGCTGTGACTACAGCCCCTCTCCCCCCTTTCTTTTAAATCTCAACAAAAATCCCACTTTCTACAGCAGACCTGCACAACTTGTAAACTTCTTCAGGCTGCAGATATAGATTGAGGATGGTTGGTTGCCACAAGTCACATGACAAATGGGAGAGAATATTCAGTGACATTCTTACATTTTTCACAGACCTCTGGTAATCCTTTGGCTGGCCACAAATGCCCTGTGGGCTGTATGTTGGTGGTCTGTTCTACCAGAAGCTTTACCCAACTATTCCTTATTTATCCTGAGCCCCACCTAGCTATTCTTTGGCTCTGAGTGAATATAAATAGCAATTATTTCTGGTTTGGACCAGAAACCTTGAGGGTCTTCCCCTCCCAAACTGATTTTTTATTTTTTGATTAAGTAAAAGAGAACATTCTTTGCTTCATTCCTTACCTAGTGAATGGGAATTGCTTCAGTTAAACTGAGACCTGGGCAAGACCTTAGCTTAAAAAGGTCGAAGGCCATCTCCATTCATCCTAATCTATTATCTTGCCACTGGGCCAACCCAGATGGCTCCTGAGGAGAAAGTGAGGTTGGTTGACTTTACACCACCCTCCTTCACTCAAATCCATCCACCTCCTTGATGTGATGGTCCACTTTGAGAATGAAGGACAAACAACAACAGTTATCCTGTATATAGCTTGCTTTGTATACATTTGCATGTTGTCTCCCCCATTAGATTTTTAGCTCCCTGAGGCAGGGACTGTCTTTTACCTCTTTTTGTATTTCTAGTGCTTCACACTATGCTGGCACATAGTAGGCGTTAAAAAAATTTTTACTGAATTAAATTGAAGAATTGTTCAGTCAAATGAGATGATATATATATAAAACACTTTGAAAACTATATAGCACTATAGAAATGTTAATTATACTTATTATCGCAATTCTAAGTGTTTATAATGCGTCTGTGCAAAAGAGTCCCTTAGAGCCACATTAGATTAAATGCATTTTGCTAAAACTTAGATAAAATTGTTACAATGAATTTGTATTCTTCTACCAAAACATAGAAATAACACTCAATTTGAAAGTTATCCATTTTATATTTTTTCAGGGTATGTTTTTGCCACAAAACCATATTATTTTCATAAAGAGGGTCTTCTGTGACACATGCAGTAATCACATTCTTGTTCATTGTGAAGTTCAATACATTATTTTCCATCTCAATCTTATATCACCAGCGTCCTTGAAAAAAATCCCCAACTGAAAGTGACAAAACGTGATCAGGCATAGAAATTTAAATACCTTGATTCTTTTATCAGGAGCTATGTTATTCATCCCATACCTTTGTAAATTCAATTGACCAAAAAGAAAAAAAATGCATGAAGAAGCTTCATATTTTTTTCAGTAAGTGCAAAATTCTCTTTTGAATATGTATTCCAAGTAAGCACGAACAGTCAGTCAGACAGATAATAAGCATTTATTAAGCACCTACTATATGCCAGTCACTGTGCTAAGCACTGGGGAGATAAAGAAAAGCAAAAAAAAAAAAATCCCAGTTTTTTTCTGCCCTCAAAGAACTCATATTCTAAGGGGGAGACAACATGCAAACAAATATATATGAACAAGCTATATGCAGGTTAAATGGGAAATTATCAACAGAAGGATAGCAATAGAACTAAGAGATATTGGGAAATGGTTGCTGTAGAATGAAGGCGTTTAGTTGGGACTTGAAAGAAGCCAGGAAAGCCAGAGGCAGAGAAGGAAGAGCCTTCCAGGAATTGAAGAACAGCAATTGAAAATTCCTTGGAGATGAAGGATGGAAAGTCTAATTCAAGGAACAAAGAGACCAGTATCACTAGATCACAGAATATGTGTGAAAGAGAAAGATGTAAGAAAACCAGAAAGGTAGGGGGAGGCTAGTTTATGAAGGGCTTCAAACTACAAACAGAAGATTTTGCATTTGAACCTAGAGGCAACAGGGAGCCACTGAAGTTTATTGAGTAGGGAGGTGTGCATTGTATTTTAGGACTTGCAGTTAAAGAAAATCATTTTGGTGACTGAATTGGAGATGGACTGGAGTAGGGAGAAACTTGAAGCAGGCAGACTAAAATGACAGATCTCTTGCAATTAGATATTAATTGGAGTTGAAAGCCTGAAGAGCATCAACAAAAAGACTCTCCTCAAACTGCACAAATGCCACTGTGAATTAGTCATGGCAAAAGCATGTATGTGAAGTTATTTCAATGCTTCAAAAAATCTGGCACTTCATTGGCATGGATACTTCCTGGACAAAGATCATGGCACCACCTTGTCTTTTGTTCTGTCAACATACACATTGAATGAATGTCTTCTCCAGTTGCTATTGTCTTAGATTGTGTCAATTCTGGTACAGCAGAGTGAGGCAAGTATAGAACTAGCACACGATGACCATAAAACAATACTGTCTGGATCAAAGAAGTTTTATGAGAAAAACCAACTAGAACAAAAGCTCTAAACTGCTTTTGTGTCATGGACCCCTTTAATCTAATAAAGAATATGGATCCATTCTTAAAATCATGTTTTTAAATACATAAAATAAAATGTAAAAACAATTACACAGGAAATCAAATATATTGAAATATAGGCATTTTTTTTTAATTGACAAGGTAGAACCAAGATGGGAGAGTATAGGCTGAGACCCAGCTGAACTCTCTCAACATTCCCCTCCAAACAACTTTAAAATAACACTTCAAATAGATTTTGGAGCAGCAAAGCCAACAAAAGGTTAGAGGGAGGCATTTATCCAGTCTAAGATAACTTAGGAGGTAAATCCCAAAATGAAAACTAACAGCAATGTTATAGCCAAATCCTAGGATGCCCATATCAAGGAGAAATTGCTTTAAGCAAACAGAAAGAAACAATTTAAATATAGAGCAACAATCAGGATCACACAAGATTCAGCACCTTCCATGTAAAAGGAGTGGAGGGCTTAGAATATGATATCGTGGAAGTCAAAGGAGCTAAGACTATAACCAAGAATAACCTACCCAGCAAAATTGGTATAATCCTTGAAGGGGAAAATGAATTTGTAATGAAATAGATGACTTTTAAGAATTCCTAATGGGGGTGGCTAGCTGGCGCAGTGAGTAGAGCACAGGCCCTGGAGTCAGGAGGACCTGGGTTTGGATCCAGCCTCAGACACTTGACACACACAAAAAAACTAGCCATCTGACCTTGGGAAATTCACCTAACCCCAATTGCCCTACCCTCCCCCCTCCAAAAAAATTTTTTTTAATTAAAAAAAAAAAAGAACTCCTAACGAAAACACTGGAGCTGAATAAAAAATTTGACATTCAAACACAAGATTCAAGACAAGCATCAGAGGGTAAAAAGGAAAGAGAAATAATAATGAACTCAAAGTTAAACAGTTTATATTTCTATATGGAAAGATGATACATGTAAGTCCCAAGAAATTTATTATTATTAAGGCAGTTAGAAGGAGTCTACATTGACAGATGGCACAGGGTGTGAGTCAATTGTGTTGAGGTGATTTTTTTAAGTGGTTATATGTGAAAAAGAGGGATTCACCAGGAGAAGGGGGAAGAGAGAGATAGAATGGGGAAAATTTCTCATATAAAAGAGTTAGTCAAAGAATTTTTATAGTGGAGAGGAAAATGGGGAAAGGGTGGCAGACAATACTTGAACCTCACTCTCATTGGAATTGGCTCAAAAGAGGAAGAATATATGTATAGACTCAGTTGGGTATAGAAATCTATCTTACCCGATAAGGAAATTGGAGGGGAAGGGAATAAGAGATATGGGGAGGAAGATGAGGGTAGATTAAGGGAGGGAGTAGTAAGAAGTAAAACAGAATTTTAAAGAGGAACAAGATAAAAAAAAACAGAAGAGAAGAATTAAATAGAAGAAAACAGGATGGAGAAAAATTCATGGTTAGGAATCATAACTGTGAATGTGAATGGGATGAGCTCACCCATAAAACAAAAGCAGATAACAGAATGGATTAGAAATCAGAAACCAAAAAAAAAAGGTTGGTTCCAAGAGACATACTTGAAACAGAAAGGCTCATGGAGCTAAAAGAAATGGCTGGAGCAGAATCTATTATGTTTCAGCTGAAGTAAAAAAGGTCAAAGTAGCAATCAAAGTAAAAGCAAAACTAGACCTAATTAAAAGAGATAATCAAGGAAACTACATCTTTCTAAAAGGTACCATAGACATTACTTCTCTGATAAAAGTCCTATTTCTCAAATATATAGGGAACCATCTCCATTGTTGTTTAGTCATTTTAGGCTTATCTAACTCTTTTTAACCTCACTTGGGGTTTTCTTGGCAACAATACTGAAGTGGTTTGCCATTTCCTTCTCCATCTCATTTTTCAGATGAGGAAACTGATGCAAACAGGGCTAAACAACTTGCCCAGGGTCAATTAAGTGTCTGAGGCCAGATTTGAACTCAAAAAGATGAGTCTTCCTGACTCCAAACCTAGTCCTCTATCCACTGCAAGACCTAGCTGTCTATAGAAGACTGTTAAATTTATAAAAATAAGTGCCATTCTTCAATTGATGAATGATATATATGAATGGGATATTAGCAGGAAATTTTCAGCAGAAGAAATCAAAGCTATTTTCAGTCATATGAAAAAAATGTTCCACTTAGAGAAAAGTAAATTAAAACAACTCTGAGGTACCACCTTATACCTCTAAGAAATGAAAAACGCTGGAGTAGATAAAACAAAATAAATATATTAATGAATTGGTGATGCAATAATGAACTGCTCCAGACATTCTGGAGAATAATCTGGAACTATTTCTGAAAGACTATGAAACTGTGCATATCCTTTGACCCAGTAATATTACTACTAGGTCTGTACCCCAAAGAGATCAAAGAAAAAGGACTTACATGTATAAAAATACTTATAGCAGTTTTTTTTTTGGTGGCAAAGAATTGGAAATTGAGGGGATGCTCATCATTTGGAGAATGGTGCACAGTAAAGTGAGAAGAAGCAACATAGCAATAGCAATGTTGTAAAAATAATCAACTGTGAAAGACATTAATCCAATATGATCCCAAAGTATTCAAGGTGAAAAAGTGCTATCCATCTCCAGAGAGAGAGAACTGATGAACTCTGAGTGCAAACTGAAGTATAATTTCCTCCTTTATTTTTTGGCAGCTTTGTTTTGTGATATGGCTAATATGGAATTATGTTTTGCATGATCCCACATTTATTCTTGATATCATTCTGCTTGCCTTCTACATTGGTGAGGAAGGGTTTTATAATGCCAAGCAAAAGCAACTTCCAAGGTTTGGATTACAAGTGTAGTAACTCTCCATATATTCAGTAACAAATTAGCAAAACATTCACAGAAAAGAGAAAATCAAATACAGAATAACTCAATCATTTAGTAAGTTCTCAGTTCAATCACAAAGTACTCCACCACTGGATAGTACATTCATTTGGTCAATCACAAAGTCTTAAGTCCTCAGTTCAGTAACAAAATACAAAAGTCAAAGTACTCCACCCCTGGATAGTTTCAATTGGAGATTAGTTTCCAATCATAAACAAAGTACATTCATTTGGCCAGTCACAAAACACAAAGGCCATCCACCCCTAGGTCACAACTAGGTTACAGTATCTTTATAGCATTCAATATCCAAGGAGAGGTCTTTTCTACACCTTGACCAGAGACAAGTTCTCAGCAATTTCTGTTCCTGGGAAAACAAGGCCTAACAAAGACACTATAACATTCATGCACACTGCTGGCATCCTCTTCAATTCACCTTCTGCCTGTGAAATCAACCTAGGCCCAACAAGGTCTGAGGCCTCTATCAACAAACAACTCTGACAAAGCAACATCAAAACAGACAGACATAATACCAGCACCACAGTCATGCCTCCTCAGTTCTCGTCAGCTCTGGGTGGCAGTTCTCAAAAGTCTTGGACAACTCCAACTGGCCCTCAGCAGTCTGGGCAGCTTCAGCTGGAAGTTCTCTCTCTCTCTCTCTCTCTCTCTCTCTCTCTCTCTCTCTCCC
>NW_027187419.1:22751625-22799071 GCF_028583685.1 Petaurus breviceps papuanus | reverse complement strand
TCTCTCTCTCTCTCTCTCTCTCTCTCTCTCTCTTTCTCTCTCTCTCAGTATGATAGTAATGGCAATTAAAGATTCCCCTGTATTGGCTTGGTTTTCAAATTGATTGTGTTAAAACCCAGAGTTTGTTAATCCCACCTGTGGGATGGACTTGTTGATGTGAAAAGAAAGTCCTGAACTGGGAGGAGCTGGTGACGTAGATTTGGAGAGATAAGAGAGAGGCGGAAGATCTTTTTGGAAGCAGCACCTCGTGGAGAGAGAGGCTAAGAGAATTGCTGGTGGCCGCTTTGAATTGCCCTGGACTTTTGAGACCTGCCCCCTGAGCTGCCAAGGACTGAGGAGACATGGCTGTTTTGCTGGTACTTTGTCTGTCTGTTTTGATGTTATTTTGCCAGATTTGTCCACTGGTGAAAGACAGTCCTTTTGTTGAAGAAGTCCTGGAACCTGGCTGTTCACTAAGAAGCCCTGAGACTGTCCTGCAGACAGAGAGTGAATACTGTCCACTGGTGAAGGACAGTGCTGTTGTTGCAGAGGTCTGGAGACTATCCTGCAGACAGAATGAATACTGTCCACTGGTGAAGGACAGTGCTGTTGTTGCAGGGGTCTGGAGACTGTCCTGCAGACAGAGTGAATACTGTCCACTGGTGAAGGACAGTGCTATTGTTGCAGGGGTCTGGGAGCCTTTCTGTTGGTTCAGAAGCCCTGAAGAAGGATTTTCTTGTTGTATGTTTACAGAAATCCTGGGAGAGGGCTTTGCTAATGTGTTCAGGGGTTCTAGGACTGTTCTACAGACAGAGGATAAATTCATGAAGGGATTGGCAATATATCTTATGGCCTTGCTAAGCCTTGTCTCCCCAGGAACTAAGATTGCTGAGAACTTGCCTGGTGTCAAGATGAAGAAAAGACCTCCATTTGGGTATTAAGTGCTGTGTTTAAACTTGATGTAACTCTGGGGTAGATTCAATTGTGATCCAGGGGTGGGGAACTTTTGACCTTATGTTTGGAAACTAATCTCCATTTGAGAAGAGGGGCTTTGTGGTGGATTTAATTAAGGTATAGCCTAGGGGTGGAGAAGTATTTAGAACAGAGACTTTGTAATTGATTGAATGATTGGAAGGTCCTGGGATGGGGTAGTACTTGGAGATTATTTAATCACACTTAGTAAATGCTGTATTTTGAATGATGTCATGTTTTGATTTTCTCTGTTCTGGGTTTGTTACTGAATAAAATGGAGAGCACCTATGCTGGTATTCTGAACCTTGGGAAGTTGCCTTTCCTTGGCATTTCATTACACTCAGCAACTCTCGCCTCCAGCAATTCTCTCTCCCAGCGTCCTTGTTTTGGGCAGCTCTCTCTCTGCCTCCATGGTGCTGCTCCCAAAAGTTCTTCTGGCCTCTCTCAGCTTGGCCCTCTCCCTAAACAGGGCATCAGCTCCTCCCAGTTCAGCTGCCTCTCATCACATCAACAAATCCATCCTACTGTAGGGTTCACAAGCTCTGGGTCTTAACACTTAACCTGAAAACCAAGCCAATACAAGGGGTTCTTTAAATTCACTTTCATTACAGGTTTGGGGGGAAAGTGGAAGGAGGGGGAATCCAGAACTCAAAACTGAAAAAGAAATATTATAAATAAATAAATTTTTAAAAACTGAAAAGTTTTCAACCTCACCTTAAAAATCCCTGATCAAAGACAATATCCACTTCTTCCCTCACATTATCTCATCCTCCAACCCAATATGTAATGACTTCTTGGCTTTGCACCATTCTTTCAAAAACATTTCCTGCTTTCTGCCTAGGTCTTGGTCTTCTTTACCTTAAGAACTCTGGCTTGGCCTGGCATTGCAAGTTGGGGGCTCAAGGGAAATAGAAGGAGAAATGAACTTACTTATTAGCCAATAAACAATTAACCTGACCTAAAGGGAAGAATCCTTCTCCTGGGAAATGTGGACATGGTCCAAATGATATTTAGGGGGAATAAATAAAGAATAAACAGGATACCACAGATTTCTGGGCAAGCCAGAATTAATAGGTTGAGAAAATCAACTAATTAATCAACAAATATTTATTAAGTACATGCTAGGCAATGTGCAAAACACTAGATACAAAGAGAGTAAAAAACAACCCCTGACTCCAGGAATTAATGGAGGAGAAAACTCTATATTTATAGGAAGTTGCAGGATACATACAAGAAAGTAGAAAGCAACCTAGAAGCTGAGGCCTTTGGAGAATGAAGGGTACTCCTATTGTTACATTTAAACTGAAAATTGGAATAAACCAGAGATCCTGAGGGAGGAGGCATGAAAGGTATTGCAGGAATGGTGAACAGCTGCAAATCAGTGACATCAGTAAGAACACCATGGAGAATACCAAGTATCAGAAATAGCATTTGGATCCCATAACCTCTCCACCTGACAGCATTCATTTTGGTGTTGCTGTGATAACAATGCCTCCATCTCATTCTGCTATTTCTAAATTGGTATATCCTTGAATTGTCAAAACAAAAAGCCCACCACATTCCCTCTGGCCAAACTTCTGTTGATGATTCTCTTGCTGCCTCAAAAATAGCTCGGTCCTCTGACTGTGGTCATCACCTGTTTCTCTAGGGCAGGCTTTCCAAGATGGCAAGAGTTTGCCCTTCTATGGCATAGCTCTTGACAACTCAGAATAATGGCATTGCCACAAAGTGTTGTCAAAGTTTCTCTAACCTCTCAACTGACCTTCCATTTACTTTTCCAAATGTCTTTCAGACATCTCAAATCTGATGTTCAGTTAAACAACACATTCAAAACCAAATTTTTGTTATCTTTTCCCCTAACCTTCTACCTCCTTCCTAACTTCCCTATTATTGTCAATGACAATACCATCCTCCAGATCCTTCAGGCTCATAATCTAGAAGTCATCCTTGACTTTTTAATAAACTCTCTGGGCACATATCCTGTCTGTTTCATTTTTGCAATGTCTCTTGATTACAACCCCCTATCTTCTCAGATACTGCCACCACTCTGGTACAAGCCCCATCACCTTACACTTGAATTATTGCAATAGCCTAAAAATAGACTGGTAGGTCTGCCTACCTCAAGTCTCTCCCCACTCCAATCCATCCTCCATTCAGCCACCAGAGTGATTTTCCTCAACTGCCAGTATGACCTTGCCAACCCTCTACTCAGTAAATTCCAGTGATTCCCTATTGCCTCCAGTATCAAATACAAAATCCTCTCATTGCTGTTCAAAGCCCTTCATAATATATCCCCACCTTCTCTTTCCAATCTTCTTACACCTTACTTCCTGCTCCATACTCTTCAGTCCAGTGATATACTGTCCTCATTGCTATTCCATGAAGAACAAATTTCATCTCTTGGCATTCTCTGTCTGTCCCCCATACCTGGAATGCTCTCCCTCCTCATTTCTGCTTCCCTGACTTCCTTTAAGTCCAAACTAAAGTCCTATCTTCCACAGTAAATCTTTTCCAAACTTTTCAAATTCTCATGCCTTCCTTTTCTTAATCAAGTCCTAGTTAACTTGTTGCGATAGTAATGGAATATAAAGATCCCCCTGTATTGGCTTGGTTTTCTAATTGATTGTGTTAAAACCCAGAGCTTGTGAATCCCACTTGTGGGATGGACTTGTTGACGTGAAAAGAGAGGGCTGAACTGGGAGGAACTGGTGACAGAAATTTAGAGAGACACAAGAAAAGAGAGAGGCAGAAGAACTTTTTGGAAGAAGCACCTTTGGAGGCAGAGAGAGACTGAGAGGATTGCTGAGGGCCACTTTGAATTGCCCAGGACTTTTGAGAGCTTCCACCCAGAGATGCCAAGGACTGAGGAGACATGGCTGTTTTGCTGGTACTTTGTCTGTCTGTTTTGATGTTGTTTTGCCAGATTTGTCCACTGGTGAAAGACAGTCCTGTTGTTGCAGAAGGCTTGGATCCTTGCTGTTGGTTCAGAGCTACTGAGACTGTTCTGCAGACAGAGAGTGAATTCTGTCCACTGGTGAAGGACAGTGCTGTTGTTGCAGAGGCCTGGGAACCTTGCTGTTAGTTCAGAGCTCCTGAGACTGTTCTGCAGACAGAGAGTGAATTCTGTCCACTGGTGAAGGACAGGGCTGTTGTTGCAGGTTTGGAACCTTGCTATTGGTTCAGAAGCGCTGAAGAAGGATTTTCTTGTTGTATGTTTACAGAAATCCTGGAAGGGGGTTTTGCTAATGTTTTCAGGGGTCCAGGACTGTTCTGCAGACAGAGAATGAATTAATGAAGACACTGGCAATGTATCTTGTGGCCTTGCTAAGCCTTGTCTCCCCAGGAACAAAGATTGCTGAGAACTTGCCTCAGGTCAAGATGAAGAAAAGACCTCCATTTGGGTATTATGTGCTGTACTTAAGCTTGTTGTAACTCTGGGGTAGATTCAATTGTGATCCAAGGGTGGGGAACTTTTGACCTTTTTGTGTTCTGTGATTGAACCAATGAATGTACTTTACTTATGATTGAAAACTAATCTCCATTTGAGAAGAGGGGCTTTGTGATGGACTAAATTGAATGTACAGCCTAGGGGTGGAGTAGTATTTAGAACAGGGACTTTGTGATTGATTAAATGAATGTAATGTCCAGGGATGGAGTAGTACTTGATTAAATCACCTTAGTAAATGCTGTATTTTGAATGATGTCATATTTTGATCTTCTCTGTTCTTAATTCAAATCTTCTCTTTTTCACTGAATAAAATGGAGAGCACCAATGCTGATACTTTGAACATTGGGAAGTTGCCTTTGCTTTACATTACACTTGTATATAACTTGTCTGTACTTATGTGTTTGCTTGGTGGCTCACCTGCTAGATTGTGAGCCCTCTGATGGCAGGGACTGTCTTTTACCCCTTCTTGTATCCCTACCATTTAGCAGTGTTTGGAAAATAATAGGTTTCTAATAACTGTATATTGATTGACATTATTATATAATGCAGTTTAAAATACTTTAAGATATTCAAATCATTATACAATTTCACTTTAATATTAAACAGTAAAATTCAAATCTCGCTTCAGAAAGAAAGTCTGTCTTAGGGAATTCATACATATCTTTTTGATCAAAACATGAATCTTATTTATCTTAGGGTGATAAAAGAGAACACCATTTTCTCTTCACTTTAATATAATAAGAATACTCTTCTCTTTTTACTGCTTCAGTTCCATTTTTGTTAGTAAAACACAATTCCCCGTATGTTTTCTAACCCTTTGTTTTTCTATAGTTTCCATTGTTGTGCAGTCTCACTTTTGAAAGAGGTACATAATTTAGATTAGTCTGTGGGTGAGAAACATAATATCACCTGGATTGAATATTAAAGGGGGCCTCAATAAATCTGTTAAAGAGTAAGAGAGGAAATAAGAATGCATTCTACTGTATTTTATTCTCAGTGCTTTTCTCCATGTTCACATCCCATTCTGGATAAACTAAAACTCAATAACTGTAGGATCAAGGTAATTTAGGGTAATTAATTGAAATAAGACTTATAGTAAACCTAGATAAGTAGGCTTTGCAATATTTCAACCTGGAAGCTGCAAGCCTTCTGGCAACATCTTAACCTTTGAGATGAGAATAACCTACTGTTATTTATTGGTGGAATTAATGGTTTCTGGAACCAAAACCATTTGGAAACTCAGGAGCAACATTGGATTCAAGCATGAACTCTCAATTCTGAATGACTGACCCTATTTCTAATTTGCAAGCAGAGTCTGATTGAATGTGAGTTTTTATTTCTAGGGCCATTTGCACTTGTAACAACTTTACTATTGCTTTTTGAGGAGTGGTAACATTTTCCAAAGGGTAGATCACCTATACCAGGAATTAAGCTTTTTTTTTTTTAATGGCAATTTTTCTATGGCAATCATTTTCATTCCAGTATTTTGGGATTCATTTTTAGTTGTCAATAATGAACCCTCATTTTGCAGTTGAGAAAACTACAAGGCAGACAGAAGTTAAATGACTTGCCTAGGGTCACACAGCTAGTAAGTGTAGTTGCAAGTAAGTCCAGATTTTAAGTTTTCTTGACTCCAGGCCCAGCACTCTGCCATACCATCTAGGGGAAGCCATATCTTTTTTGTTTGTTTGTTTAACTACCCTTTGGACTGAATCCTGGCCATACCTTAGGATTTCTGATCTTCTGAATCACTAAAAGGTTCAGTCTTTTAATAAGAATAAAAAAAGCAGGTGTCGCTAGGTGGCACAGTGAATAGAGCATCGGCCCTGGAGTCAAGAGGACCTGAGTTCAAATCTGGCCTCAGACACTTGACACACTTACTAGCTGTGTGACTTTGGGCAAGTCACTTAACCCCAATTGCCCTCCAAAAAGCAAAAAATTAAAAAAAGAAAAAAAAGTAACTGCTTCTTAGTTGTTCATAAAAAAGTAAAAATGGAGACTGGGTAGGTAGAAAACAATTACTTTGTGACTCAGTTTAGCTTTTGTTCTGACTCAAATGAATTTGCAAGTTAAACCTGAGATCTAGGGAATTTCTAACCCTAAGAGAGATAATGGTATCTGATAAAGGACTGAGATTTAGCTAGACACCAGGAGTTCAAAGAAAGACTAAATCTTAGCCTGGGGGAAAAGCCAACAGTCTTCCTATTTGGGTGGTCTAACTCATAGCCTCTGGCTGTGACTAAAAGCTGTCAGCATGCCCTTATTAGATATTGGCATTCTAGGAGACAGGAATTGAAAATACTAGCTGGTAGTCAGGAAGCCCAAAAGGACATACCCAATTGCATTAAAAACTAAACTATATAGTCCATGTCCAGCTAGGGGCAGGACCAGTGGGAATAGTACAATAGAACTGTTAGGAGATATTAAGCACTCTTCTGTGTTGATGGTGTAAATAGTGCTCCATATGTGTTCCCCATATGTGTATCCCACCATAAGTGTCTCCTAGCTGTAGTTACTATTCCCATGTATTGACTATCATAGGGATATAGTAACATAATTTGTAAAAATATCTGTCCCAGCTTATACATACCCAAACATATGTTTATATAAAAACAACCACTACACATGTAATTTTCATTTTGACTTATGTAATTCATATAGCATACATACTGAATGTAAATAATAAATATTTCAAGTAATGAAGACTAATTTGTATAGTAAACAGAGTACTTCATTTTCACATCTGGGACCACAGAAAAGCTATTTTAGGTTCAAAGTTTTATGATGATCTACATACCCTCTAAACTATGGCTTGAAGTCTTCACTAAGGTATTTGTTTTTACTAGTTAGCTAGAGGAGAGAATTAGTGTAAAGCAAAGACAATTAATGGAAGAACCAAAGTCTTCACTAAGGTATTTGTTTTTACTAGTTAGTTAGAGGAGAGAATTAGTGTAAAGCACAGACAATTAATGGAAGAACCAAAGTCTTCACTAAGGTATTTGTTTTTACTAGTTAGCTAGAGGAGAGAATTAGTGTAAAGCACAGACAATTAATGGAAGAACCAAAGTCTTCACTAAGGTATTTGTTTTTACTAGTTAGCTAGAGGAGAGAATTAGTGTAAAGCAAATACAATTAATGAAAGAACCAAATTAGAAAAGTAGAAATAGATACATACCTTCCCCTGTCCCTTTTGTCCTATAAAACACATATCATTCACACATTTTACTTATTTAAAATCATTGATCACCAGATTAGAGTGAGGTTAGCACAGTAAGTGCTTAATAAATGTTTACTGATAGATTGAATGTTTATTGATTGAGATGAGAAAACTGAGGCTCAAGGGAGGTCAGAATTTTCTAGCTAACTCATTATTGCCCAAACTCCAGGAATGTTGTGCCTTCCTCAAGGGTAAGTTCATCACCTACAACCTCATTATGATCAAACAATCAATAAATGTTTTTTTTTTTAAGTGGATACTGTGTTCTAGGTAATTTTACCAAGCCCTAGGGATGTAAAAAGAGGCAAAAGATAATCCTTATCCTCAAGAAGCTTACAATTTAATGGGGAAGACAACATTCAAACAAATATATGCAAAACAAGCTATAAACAGGAGAAATAGGAAATAATTTACAGAGGTGAAGGAACTGCAATTAAGAAAGGTTGAAGAAGGTTTCCTGTAGAAGGTGAGATTTTAGTTGGGACTTAAACAGAGAAGGTGGAGCATTCCAAGTTCAGAGGACAGCCAGAGATAATATGGAGACCCCAGACAGAGATGGAGTGTTTTATATGTGAAATACCCAGGAGGCCAGTGTCACTGGATCAAAGAGTATTTGTAGGGAAGTAAAGTATAAGAAAGCTGAAAAGGTAGGAGAGGGCTAAGTTACAAAGGGCTGTGAATACAAAAATAAAATAATTTTACATTTACTCCTAGAGGCAATAGAAAGCCACTGGAGTTTATTGAATAGGAAGAGTGATATGATCTGACCTGTGTTTCAGAAAAATCACTTTTTTAGTGTCTGGAGGATGAACTGGAGTGGGAAGAGACTTGAGGCAGCCAGACTCACAAGCAGACCATTTCAATAGTCCAGGTGTGAAGTGATGAGGGCCTTTACCAGGGTGGTGACACTCTCAAGGGAAAGAAGGGGACACATGGGAGAAATAATACAAAGGTAAAATTGATAGGCCTTGGCAATAAGTCAGATAGGGGTTGGGGGGTAAAAGATAGTGAGGAATCAAGGTTGATTTCTAGGTTGTAAGACTTAGTGACTAGAAGATTTTGACCTCTATAGTAACAGAGAAGGTGAAGACAATTTAGGAAGAAAGATAATGAGTTCTCTCTAAGATATACTGAGTTTAAGATAGCTACTGGACATCCAGTTTGAGATGTCTGAAAGGCAGCTGGAGATGTGAGATTGGAGGCCATTAGAAAGACCAGGGCAAGGGGTGGCTAGGTGGCGCAGTTGAATAGAGCACCAGCCCTGGAGTCAGGAGGACCTGAGTTCAAATCCGGCCTCAGACACTTAACACAAAAACTAGCCTTGTGACCTTGGGTAAGTCACTTAACCCCAAATATCCTCCAAAAGCAAAAAAAAAAAAAAAAGACTAGGGCAGGATAAGTAGATTTAGGAATCATCAGCATAGAGATGGTAATTAAATACATGGGAGTGTATGTGATCATCAAGTGAAGTAGAATAGAAGGAGAAGAGTGTTCAAAATAGAACCCTGAGGGACACCCATGGTCAGATGGCATAATCCAGAAAAGCATCCAGCAAAGGAGACAGGGAATGGGCAGTCAGGCAAGGTTCTCCAGAAACAGGAGAGAGCAGAGTCCTGAAAACCCAAAGAGAAAAGTATATCAAGGAAGAGAGAGTGACCAACAATATCAAAGGCTGCAGAGAGCTCAAGAAAATTCAGCTTTAATATTCAATATTTTTTCAACCTCCTCAGCTGCTTCTCTTTTCTGATTGGAAGGATAGAGGTCAGAGCAATATGTTCTCCCAAAGCTTTTCTTTGTAGAGGACTTACTTTCTCAACTAAGTCTTCGCATCCCATCAGGTCCTCTGCTTTGGTTTCAGCTTCCCTAGCCCCGCCTGCCCTTCCTTGTGGGGTATCCTCTGGTAGCCCTCCTACCCACACAAAAACTTTTCAGCTTCCTTTTGTATATTATTTTCCCCCATTAGACTGTGAGCTCCTTGGGGGCGGTATGTAATTTTTTTTTCTTATTTCTATGCCCTGTGCTCAGAACAGTGCCTGGCACAAAGTAGGCTATTTACTGGCTTAATATTTATTTATGGTCACACATACTATAGTGTAGTATTCTCTGAACCCATGTCCTCCAACTAAAACCAAATGTTCATTACTTCATGCTGTTGAGATTCAGAGTTGAAAGAACTGGTTCAAATTTGAAAGAATTCAATCAGACCTTCTCTTTAGACAAAGGGAGCTTTATCAATGCAAAAGCATGTAGGCCTGAGACTTAACAAGGAGCTAAACAAAGACATTGATATAGGACAAGGACCAGACTTACATAGACAGAAAGCTATACAGCCTGTAGGATGATAATGTAATTTTAGGGTTTCTAAAGGGGGTTGGAGATTTAGGGACAAGATAAGTAGTTGTCTACTTATATACAACACAAAAACAGCTAGTTTTTGTGTTGTGTCTGAGGCAAGATTTGAACTCAGGTCCTCCTGACTCCAGGGCTGGTGCTCTATTCAACTGTGCCACCTAGCCACCCCTTGCCCTAGTCTTTCTAATGGCCTCCAATCTCACATCTCCAGCTGCCTTTCAGACATCTCAAACTAAATGTCCAGTAGCTATCTTAAACTCAAGATAAGGACAATGAATGACACAAGATAAGGGAGACAAGGGAATTTTTATGATCCAGAATGGGGCTGGGAGGGGAGTTTTGTGGTATTTCAAGATAAGGAGATACTTTGGCACTCCAGGGAATTAATAATTTAACCTTTAGGGCACCTCTGTACTTTAGGGTGACTTTAGAGAATAAACCAGGGAAAAGGCAACTCAACCTTTAGGGCACCTTTTTATCCACATGAATGCTATGAATTTATTAAATATTTTCTAGCTGCACCATGTATTTGGTGCTAGGGATACAAAATTCAAGTCTCTTCAAACAATATTTAGTGATACAAAATAATTTCAAGAGGAAAAAAGAAGGAACAATCTTGCAGGGGTGGGGAACCTGCAGTCTTGAGGCCACATGTGGCCCTTTGACTGAATTCAAGTTTTATAGAACAAAGTCTTACATTAAGGGAATTTGGTCTGTGAACATTGGATTCAGTCAAAGGGCTATACTTGAGGACCTAGAGGACCTAAATTTTAGGAGAGGCTAGCTTTCCGTTGAAGAAAGCTTGAAATTCTAATAGGCAGATTTGGAGGGTGCATTCCAAATATTAAAGACTACTAAAAGTACAGGCCTAAGGAATGGGATGTCACATTACCAGGAAAAAATGAGTAGGCTTGTTTTACTGGAATGGAGAAGAGGTGAGAGAATAGTATGAAATGAGACTGGAAAGGTAAGTGTAAGTCAGATCGTAGAGCAAGAAGATGAGTTGTAAGATCCTTGCCATGGGGCAGCTAGGTGGCACAGTAAATAGAGCACCAGCCCTGGAGTCAGGAGGACCTGAGTTCAAATCTGGCCTCAGACACTTGACACACTTACTAGCCATATGACCTTGGGCAAGTCACTTAACACCAATTGCCTTGCCTTCCCTCCAGAAAGACAAAAAAAAAAGATCTTTGTCAGTTTTAAATCTAAAATCCTAGGAAAATGACTTGCAAATTAGGGCTATCCTGTGGCTTCCTATGTATGAACAGGTCTATGCACGTTGATAGCTATCAGAGCACTTCAGTGACTAGAAGGGTATGTTCTAACTGTTCTCAAATGAATATCCACTTCTGACTGAAAACTCCTGTTCCAGTCCTCTGATTTCAAGGTCAGAATCTTTGTGACATTGTATGTAAATTGAAATGGAACATGGTGACAGTATCTGTTAGAGTTTATTTTCACTTTTAATATATAAAACTTTTTGCTTCCAAAAATGCTGCATATTAAGTAGACAGTTGTTATCACCCACATTGGCAGTTAAGTTTTGCTCTCTCTTTTTTTTTTTGAAGTACCAGCATATAAAAGACTAAAAAAAATCTATTTCAATAGCTCTTTTTATGATGACTTTTTATGTGCTTTCTTAGTGAAAAGTTATAAAACTTGGTTCTTTGAGTTCCTTTCATAGATATACAATATTTCTTTCTTTTTTTTTAACCCAAGTCACAAAGGAGCAATATCCATATACATTTTCACGTCAGAGGTAAAATTCATCTCTCACTTGTGACTTATGCAAGGAAAATAGGAAGCTCCATTAGACAGACCTACAATTTGTCTGTGAATAGTGATTTGCAGTTGGGGAGTGCTTTCCTTTGAAATCATTAAATCTTTACAGCTAAGTATTCTTTCTGCCTTGACAGATTCTACAAGTTGCCTCATCATAGATATAAAAATGATCTTTAAGAAATATGCTTAATGACTTCAGCAATGGCCAAAAGTTCATCCGATGATTTTCTTACTGTTCAGAATTTGGCATGGCAGCACTATTCATGCTTTTACTTCAACAGCACGTGACAAAAAAAGCTTGTGGCAGAATTTCAGTGTTGTTTTACATCACTTTCTGCTGTTATTAGCTGAGAAATTTTTGAAGCTAATGAGCAGTGCCAAGTTCAGTATTAATATTAGCTAGTAAAATGTCAGTTTTTCTCAACTCAGCTGTATTCCTTTGTGCAAATGAGAAGTCAAAGTACATTGCACAAATATAACTTCAACATTAACTAGGAAGGGACAACATAAAGCCACAATACGTTGTCTTGTTGAAACTCAGCACTGGCATTTGAAGGTTTCCATGCCTATTGAGACTGAACTGTTTCCTTTCTGAAGCCAGCACCCCCTTTTAAAAATTGTGCTTGAAGTCTTTTGGTTTTGCATCAGTTCATCTCTGAATATATTGTCTTCCTCTCTTCCAGAAAAACATATTTTCCAATAATAATAATAATAATAATAAAAGTTAAAAAAAACACAGCAAAACTCTCCTACACATCAACCATCTTCCACTACACAAACACACACACACACACAAACACACCCCACACAATCACATACTATATATGTATGTATAGTATGTTTTCCACACCACAGTTCCCCTACCTTTGCAAAGAAGGGTCAAATGCATCCATTTTCTAAACACTTTGTAAGAAATAATTTCCCTTTCAAGACATGTTCAAGTCAACTTTGATATTTTCATAATTTTATCAAATGTGTTATTATAATTGACATCTTGTCAGATCAATAATTTTTCTTAGTTTAGAATTAATTTCTTTAGTTATGTTTTAGCCCTTCATTCAATGACTATGGCAATGTATATATAGTCAACATTTAGAGGCAACAAAACTCAGGTCAAATAAGGTGGCCAGTATAGGTACCACAATAACATGCATCCTCTTTCCTCTGTTAATCAATAAACTACAAAAGTAGAAAGTGGTATCTATTATCTATTGTAATCACAATATTGATCATGTGCTTACTTAACTTAAAGAATATAATTTGTAAGGAATTTACTTGGATTTACTTTGGAAACCTCTGTTGTGATCAAACAAAAAAAATCATTAATTTAATTAAGGAAAAAGAGATGAAATAACCCTTTCAATGGACCTTAGAAATAATTATTTAGCACATGATATCTGTGACCTTGAGTTAACAAATGCCTAAATATCCAAATCAGGTTTTACTTAATATCTTTTTTCTTCCCAACAATGACTTCTAAAAACTGACTAGAAGTAGCATGATTAGTAGCATGAAGGAGCCCTGGATTTAGAATTGGGAAGATCTGGATTCGAATCCTGTCTGAAACACTTAGTACTTGTATTCCACTAGATGAGACATTTAACTTCTCGGAGTCTGCTTCCTTCTCTATAAAATAGGTATAATAATTGTACCTTGCTCACAGGGTGGTTATGAAGATCAAATGAAATAAGGTACACAAAGCACTTTGCCGGTTTTAAATTGACTGCATGAAAACCAGATGTTATCATCATCATCATCATCATCATCATCATTCTGGACCAGGTGCACTTTGGTCACAAGTACAGGGTTAGGATTGCTGAGATTGATTCAGGCAGACAGAATGCAAAATGAAAAATTGTTTTACTAGATAACTACAGAATTGAAATATGCAAACACTTAACAAGTAAATATAATGTGTTACCGAGCAGTGCTTTCTAGGTCCACTTGCTCCCCATGGGGACATGCCCAGGCTGGTAGCAACAGTAAGCCACTAGGATTGAGGAGTCCATCAAGTCTAGAGGGCTATACCCGCTCTTGGAGCTGGCTCATATGGGGCTCATCAAGTCACCAAAAATATGTTTTAACATCCTTCAGACAATCTGTGAAGCAGGTATGATTCTATCAATTAATTTAGAACTTGAGTAGACTACATGTATCTAAGGAACAATACAATATTATGGTTCTCCCTATGTGTTTCTTTCATAACTCTATTATATTATATAACCAAACTAGGGATATACAAACACCTTGAATTTCTAACTGCATCAAGTAGCCTAATCAGCCCCCTGAGGACCACTACATTACTTTGGTTTTGGTCATGGCACTGGTGTGGTCCCACACAGGCTGAATTATATTTTATGCCTGTTTGTAGATGACCCAGTTTGGGTTCTTGGTGCAAACAGGTGAGATACCAGTAGGAGCAGAACACAAGGAACACTCTTGGCAAAGCTAATACAAGGAAAAATGAAAACAATAATGTCTCTAACTACAACTATTCACTAAAGGAAAAAAAAAATGTGATATGTGATGCCATCAGGGTCACAAATAGTTGGGAGGTCAGCATGAATCAGGGAGTCAATAGAAATTGTTAACATGAAGACACAGGCTAGGAAACAAAGTCATACCAATAGAATCCAGAAAGCCTTGAGGAGAATCTCTGCTCTGAAACATCTGTAGATTATTTGGGAACAAAAACTAAGGATATAGAATTCCTTTGTTGGTAATTTGTTCCTTGACCTGAGGTGATGAGGCCTCTCCTTTCATTTTGCTACCAATTCCATTTTTCCCACTTCTGGACAACCACCTCTCTTCAACCATACACTCATCTTTACTTCTGGATGGTTTGCTAAAATGGTCTCCCTGAAAGTCCAATAAGGAATGTCAGTAAAGGAAAGGAGAGCAGCTCCTGACCAGAAGGACAATTTACATGTTATATAACCTCATATAATAACCCGAGTGAGGGGGAAGTTAAGTGAGTACAGCACTGCTTAGCTAATTCTTCAGCTTAGCCTGTGGGTAAAAAGATAGGCATTGAGATACCTGAGGAAGTCAGGGACCATCACCATCCAAGCCAGAAATTGTGATTCTACTGTTTAGGTAGGGGTGGATGAGCCCATGAATGAGAAGTAGTGGCCCAATTAATGGGAAAAAATGGAATGGGAGGCAGAATGAAAGGAGACAAGTCATCACCTCAGATCTATATGTATCAGTCTATATACCTATAGGTAATATGTATGGCCAGAGTACATGCCTGGGTGAGCGGAGAGGCAAGCAATGCATATCTTCAACACAGCAGGACTGCTGACATAATCCAGTGATCTCATTACATACATCAGATCTAATAAGTTTCGCAGGACATGTCATCTCTGTCATGTTAATAGTCTCAAGCATTTGGGCATAAAGTAGTCTCTCAGAGTAGTTGTTTCTTTCCATTCTCATAGGGTTGCTGCATAATGGCATTCCTCTGCTCACTGATGGTTTCGGCAAGGTGTGGCTCCACTGGGCATGATGTTGTGGAGCTCTCCCTGCTTCCAGTGTCTGTTTTCAGGTGAAATCATTCAGCTGTACATCTTCCTCATAGGTGGAAGAACATTTTATGCCTTCTTTATTCTAGCTTTTAGAAAGGCAAGACACCCATAACCTCGTCCTCCAATAAGGGGGAAATGATCATAGTTGCTATGCCACACAGTGAATAAAATGTAGGACCTGAAGTTAGGAAGACCTGAATTCAAATCCAGCCTCAGACACTTACTAGCTGTGTGACCCTGGACAAGTCATTCAACAACTGAGCATCAGTTTCTTTGCTATAAAAGTGAGGTAATAATAGCAACTACTTCCCAAGGTTGTTGGAAGGATAAAATAAGATGATATTCATACAGTACTTTGCAAATTTTTAAAATACCATATTAATGCTAGTTTATTGTTTTTATTATTATCAACATCATTATTACCATTTTCTCCCCCATAATCTTTCAGTCTTTAGAGCATTAACTGTGATGAGTTTGCTCTTTCCCAAGAAATATCCTCAGCCCCAGAGAACATACTCTTAGAACACAGAACAATCAGTCACCGAGGATTATTCTGAAGCTTTAGGCCTATTTTTAAAAAATTAACTTTCTGCTCATCAAAGGACAGGATCTCCTTGCTATGCAGATCCTTTATGATTTAGGATTAGAAAATACTTGTAACTCTTTGATCAGTATACAGTTGGCAAAATTCACCCATTCAGCACAGAGTCTGACTTCCCATAAACTACAGAATGCCATCAGGGATTAAGACTCTCCTCTTCCATCCTTTTCTCAAACTCCAATATTCTTTTGCTGACCCAAGAAACTGAAATGGGTGGGATAAAGTCAAAAGCACAATCTCTCTGCAGTGCTATTTGGAGACATGTCCCTTCCTTCAATCTTTAACATTTTTGCCTTTATTATGTATATGCAACCAGTCTTATCTTTTCCTGCTTTGGGCAACACTATATATCTTTATCTCTCTTTTTGTTTTGTTTTGTTTTTTGGGTTAATTGAATGAGAGACTAAGAAGAAAGGGAAAGAAGACTTATTAGGGACTGAATTTCTTTTTCTTTTCACCTAGAAGTTGGAGGAATATATAAGTGATGTGTATTGTTTTTCCTTGTGATTTAAGGTACTAGGACATGTTTAACCAGCTGGCCTGACTTAGGCCACTCTTTGTCTGCATCAGTGTATTCTCCAAAGTGGCAGCAGCAAACTATTTAATATTGATTCACAATCCAATTCTATAGTCTTCAAATTAAAAAAAAAAATGAAGCATAGATGGCTTAAAAAGTAAAGTTCAATGAAAAGAAAAGTCAATCTTAGTTTTGTTATTGCATTTTGCTTCTCAATATACTTGGGTGTCATTTAGGTTAAGAAATTGAATACGAAAAATCTATACAAAAACATATTGCAATTTTTAAAATGACTATAAAATTTTACCCAAAGATTGCTTTAAATAGTGTATATATAATATGTATTATATTATATAATTATATATCTGTATACTATATTTAAGTGGTGATGGTAGACTTATAGAATGTCAGAACTTGTATAGACCTCCGAAGTCATCTAGGTAAGGCCCTTCATTTTGTGGATAAAGAGATGGGCTCACAGTGGATAACTGAACCAAGGTATTGACTCCTCAATTCTATGATCCTTCCCTTCAACCAAGTTATAGGGTAAAGGAGCATACATCTGAAGTGTTCAAAATGACCTCCAGTAGACATTGACAGAAAATTTAGGTCAATTGAAAGTAGCTCTTGGTACACAGAAATATTCATAGGAACATATCTCTTATATAAAAGTAAAGTAAGACTGTATCTCTAAATATTATGATGATAACAAAAACCTTTGAATGAACTGGAAATTTAGATTTAAGAGTTAAAGGTGAAATTTAATAATTTGCTAAAAATCATCTTTAAAAAAAATTGGAAACAGTTAGTTACCAGTGAAAAAATCTGAGTAAATCCCTGAAGCTTTTCCTGATCCCCCAAGCTGGGTAGTACCCTCCCAAACTTCTTTGTATTTAACTACTTTACTTGTGTTCTTATTTATTCTCCTTATATTTATTCTGTGCATACATTCGTATCACACACGTCTCCTCCATTAGAATGTAAGTTCCTTGAGAGTAAACAGTATTTCGCTCATATTTGTCTATTTATATTGCTATCACTAGAAACATAGGCTTGCATTGTAGTAAGCACTTAAAAGCTTGCTGATTCATTGATTGAAGTAAAGATCTGTAATCTGAAGTAAAGTCTGTTAATTGAAAGAAAGTACCTTATGTAATAATAAGGATGAAGATAATACTATTAGACACAGGGGCAAGATGCAACTTGAAGAAATTTAGTAGGACCCAAGTCAGATCAAACACTTTGTACCAGTCTATGAGCCCAGCCCAGTGGAGCAAGCACTAAATTTGTTACCAATAGAGAAATGTTTTTATGAATAACTAACTCACTTAACCTCTCAGGGACTGGAATTCCTCATCTATGAAATGAAAATGAAAATGATATTTGGGGTGCCTATTTCATAAGGTAATTGAGATAAAAGTGTGAAAACCTTAAAGTACCAGCATAAATGTGAATTATTATCAGAGAGAGTATGTAGTATCATGGATAGAGTGCTAACGTAGACACAGAAGACCTTGTTTCCAATCCCATTTCATTCACTAGCAAATAATTCTTTAGGTCTCATTTTCCTCATTTGTAAATTGAGGAGGTTGGACCCAATCAATGGTCTCTAAAGTCCCTTCCAGTCTCTGTAACACATGCTCTGGGGTTACTCTCCCAATCCGCACTGGCATTGACAGTCCCCAGAAGGTGGCTGTTCCATCTGCCCTTATGGGGGAGAGCACATCTAATACTAGCACTGTATGTATCTCACAAGCCCACATTGGTGAGTTTTCTTTCATAATTGTGTTGGTATCAATTAGTAATACAGACTTAATTAGCTCTTAGAAAAAATATCACTACAGTAGGATAGTTGGTACAAAATATTTCCCCCTAACATCTGTGACACTCATCCCCATTATTAATTACACAGAGAGTTTAGGGACAAATAGGCTCAAGCTTAGAAAGTATGCCTAACAAAAGGTTAACTCATAGCTGCAAGAGGCCCTTTTGCTGGAGTCTTCTTCACTCCCTTAGGTGTGATCCAACTTTTCTGCTGGGTTCCTTGTAGAATTTTAAATCTGCTTCTCTAATATCTGATCTATCTTTGGTTCCCAATGCCAATACTTCCCTAGTTGCTGTTGTCCCAGGGACACTACTATTGTACCAATGAAAAAGTCCAAATCCCTCAAGAAAAAGTCTCAAACTGTTTCCTAGGTTCATAAAGTCCTCCTCTTGCCAGGGGAAGCAGAGGATGAGGCACTCCCACCCTTGGCCCCAACCAATTTCTTTTCAAATTGAAAAGGTTGAAGGCTTCTACTACTAAACTTCTAAGGTATTCCAACCCATAGGGATTTGAATTAGTCTGCTATTTTATAGAAGATCCACAAAGTGTGACCAAGTCCCTCAAACAACCTGAATAGAATTCCTAGAATGCCTATTAGATTTATAACTTTTAGATTAATTGAATGATTTCCAAGGCTTTATTCATACCTCTAGTTGATTCATTGAGATATGTTCTCATATGATAAAGTATCTGGACTAATCAGGATTGGTTGACTGTCATCCCAACCCTTATACTATGATACAAAAATAAAGATAGCAACAACATGGAGATCAGCAGTTGCTGCCTCAGTGCCTTGGGTCAGTGTGTCTATCTTCTAACCTGCAGAGCTTCAAACAGACTGAGAATTGGCCTCCAACAGTTAGGGTTCCTATGTCAATAGGATCAGTTGAAACTAATTTCTCTAGGGGCGGCCAGGTAGCACAGCGAGTAAGAGCACCGGCTCCAGTGTCAGGATGACCTGGAGATCGAATCCCGGGCTCAGACACTCAGCACCACACCCAGAAATAACTGGCCGTGTAACCTTGAGCAATTTACTTAACCCCAATTGCTTAAAAAAAAAAAAAAAGAAACTACTTTCTCCTCCACACATACACCTTCATCCCAATTTTTGAGGGAAGGCAATGAGCATTTATCGAGCATTTACTGTGTGCTGGCCACTTTGCTAAACTCTGAGAATACAAATATAGGCAAAAAGAAAGGCTGTCCTTATGGTCAGGAAGCTCACATACTAACATGGAAAGAAAATAAAAAGAAACTCAAAAGTAGAGAAAGAAGAAAAGATCAGAGCATAGTAGAGAAAATTCAAAGAGTCAGGAGTATAGGATGGAGAAAAATGAAGACAAGGCTCTCCTAAGCATCCTTTTTAAAACTGAAGTCCTAAGAAGAACCAGTCAAGCAAAAGGAAAGGCCACAGGGCTAGGGGCGACTTTCAGTGTTAGAAGTCTAGGGGTGCAGTGTAACTTCCAGGGTAAAGAGGTGTCCAGGGCAGGGAAGAGAAAGTTTCAACATATTTCTTTGTCTTTTCTCCTCTATCCCTAGGTAGCTTTTTGAGCTCCAATTCCTACTCTATAAAATGAAGGGACTGGTCTCAATAAGGGGTAGGAAAACTGCATTCTCAAGGCCACATGTGGCCATCTAGGTCCTCTAGTGCAGTCCTTTGACTGAATCCAAACTTTATAGAACAAATCCCCATAATTAAAAGTATTTGTTCTGTAAAACTTGGGCTCAGTCAAAGGGCCACACTCAAGGACCTAGAAGGCCATAGGTTCACCACCCCTGGCCTGGATAATTTCTAAAGTCCCTTCTAGTCCTCACATTCTATGGAAGATGTCCAAATAGCTTAAGGTCTACTTTACATATTTAATTCATCAAAAAGATATGAAAAGGAAAATTCTTCTGCTGTTTCTCAAAAGTAGGAAAGATTATTGAGAATATATGGCAGTATTCAGATGGTGCCATTCAAGTTATTCTGAACTCTGTGTGTGTGTGTGTATGTGTGATAAATGAAGTATTTCCCAGAACTATGAATAGGAGAATTTTCCCTTATATTATCACCCTCTATTAGATGTTCCAAATGGAAAGAGAAGTAGATCAACCAGCACATGGACCTTAATTGTGATTATATTTTATTACTACTTAGCCTATTAAGTGCTTAAATTACCAGATAAGAGAATCTATGTTTCTAATAGTGGAAAGTATGTTAACAGTATTCTCACTGTTTCAGCCCTGTTCCAACAATCTCGTGGATGAAGGTTAATGGTTATATTCCAAGCAAAGCACGTCTACGGAAATCTCAAGGAGTGCTGGAAATACCAAATGTGCAACTGGATGATGCAGGGATATATGAATGTAGAGCTGAAAATTCACGTGGAAGGAATTCTTTCCGTGGACAGTTACAAGTCTATAGTAAGTATGGTCTGCAATGATGCAGAGGCACTCCTCCCCCTCAATACACACACCTTTTCATATCTCAGTTTAAATGCAGATAAAAATGACATATTATATGTTCCTTGAGGACAGGAACTGTCTTTTGCCTTTTTTTTTTTTTTGGTATGCTGAGTGCTTAACACAGTGCCTGGAACATAGTAGGCACTTAAATATTTATTGATTGCTTTAGAAAATTCATAGTTACTTGGTGCCAAGGTTATAGCTTACCTTATATTGGTTTTCATTCTAAGGTACTCCGTAAGTTAACTTTACACAGAATATTGTTCTAAAATTATAACAAATGTAAGAATCTTTATAAATCACATCACTTTTCCTTAAAATAAAAGGATTTTTTTTTAGGGCCCTGAACTATTGCCTATATTTTGGTTGCTTTTATTAACTCTTTTAGGCTACTAGGTTAATGGGCTAGGGTGTGATAAGTGATTATCTAGTAGCCTATAAAAGCTAAAATAATTCCTGAAGGTGTCAACTTTAAAATCCACCCTTTGAAAATCTGACTTAAGAGGGAATGGAGGGAGTAGATAAACATTTCTGTAGTGCCTACTATGTGCCAGGCACTATACTAATAGCTTTACATGTATTTTCTCATTTAATCTTCACAACAACCCTTTCTCCCCATTTTATAGTTGACAAAACCGAGGTAAAGAGAGGTTAAGTGACTTTCCCAGGGTCACATAGCTAATAAGTGTCTGAGACTGGATTTGAACTCAGGTCTTCCTGACTCCACACCCAGCACCCTATCCACTATACAGTTGTCTCTAAAAAGAAATCTTTTTTTTCTCTTTCTATTTTTGGTCTGGCCTATTATTTCTTCACTGTGGGAAACTCCTACTGTGGAAACACTCCCCCAGCAATTATCTGTAGCTCATAGTCTTGAGAGAGTTATCTGGAGAAATAAAAGATTAAATCATCTATTCATGGTCATGTAGCTAATTGTCAGAGATAGACCTTGAACCCAGGCCTTCTTGAATCAGGGCAGACCCTCTATCTACTACATTAAACTGTATACTATAACACCATAAACCATAGAACTGAAAACCAAAATGTTGAGTGTGGTATAGTAGAGACAGGGGTATTCCTGAAGTTAGGGAGACCTGGGTTCAGGTTCTGGCTCTAACACATACTAGCTATGTGACCTTGGGCAAATCACTTAACCTTTTCAGTGCAATTCTCTAAGATTATAATTTTCAGAGAAAGGGCTAGCTAAAATTGGAAGGAAGGAGATTCCTAAACTGAGAGTTCCCTATACTGACAAAGTTATAGGTCTATACCGACAAATTATTTTATTCCATTTGTCACATCATTGTTTTTCGCAATGTTTGTCACTCATTGGGGATGGGGAGTGGAGGTAGAAACAGGTTCAGAATACCATCTCCAATGCCTACTTACCCAGATGACTTCAGACAGATGAATTAGCCTCTGCAGCCTTCAGTTTCCAATCCAATAAACATTTATTAAGTGCCTATTACATGCCAGGAACTGTGCTATACTCTGGAGAGTTAATAATAAAGAAAAACAGTCCCTGCCCTCAAGGAGCTCACAATCTAATGTAGGGAGACAGCACACAAAAGGAGGCAGAAAGGGTTTGGGGACACCAGGGGTATTCAGCATGGAAGCATCTTGTTCTGTGCACTTGAAACCAGGCACAGCAGCAGATGCAGAGTGAAGTGAGCCAAAAATTGCAGTGTCTGCCTTCTATAATGGAAGGCATTGTGAGGAGTTTGGTACTCCATTCTCTAGCCATTCAATAAGAGGGGAAGAGGGCAGAAAGAGATGGTTTAGGTCAAAACTTGAGTTAGCTTCATGGTGATTAAATTAGAAGTGATGAGCTAAAGTGGGGATAATAATGCTTATGTTATATACTTCACACAATTAGAAGGCTTTTAGAAGCCTTGGTTTGCTTAGTAAATTTGAGTTGTTATTATCAATACTAAGAAAATCTGAAGGATGCCTAAGAAATCATCCAGTCAAGTCAATGAGTATTTATTAAGTGCCTACTAGGTGCCCGTCATGTTGCTGAGTTGGGGGTATGGGAAATACGAACAAAGGCAACCAACATTCCCAGATCTGAAGGAGTTCACAGTCTTTCAGTCTAATTGAGAGACAGCATGCAAACAATTATATACAAACAAGATACATGCAGAATAGCTGGAGAAAATCAGAGGGAAGTCACTGTCAGGGGATCAGTAAAAGGGATCAGGAAAGGTTTCTTGTAGGACAACAATGACAAACTCAAATAGAAATGAAGGCAATTCATCTGTACATAAGGATCCCTGTAGACTATATTAATTCATTTATTGGATGAGATGGAGACGATGTGATCAGACCTGCCCTTAGAAATATAAGCCTGACAGCTAAGTGGAGGATAGAATGCAGAGGGGAGAAACTTGAAGCAGTGAGGACAACAAGCAGGCTGCTGTAATCATCCAGGTGTGAGGTAAGTTGCTGCACCAGAGTAGTGGCAGTATCAAAGGAAATAAGGAGTATATTTAGAGAGATTGCAAGGGTAAAATCAAGAGGACTTCACAACAGGTTGGACATGATTGGAGTGGAGACAGTGAGGAGTCATGGTTATCAGTCTAGGTGATTTGGAGGATGATGGTACCCTTAACAATAATAGAAAAGCAAGAAAGGAGGAGGGTTTGGGGAGAATAATTATGACTTCAGTTTTCCACATGAGTTTAAGATGTCTATGATACATCAAGATAGAGACGTCAAAAAGGCTATGTCTGGAGGTCAGGAGACAGGATGTGTACATCTAAGAATTATTGCCATAGAGATGATAGTTTAATAAATTGGTTATAGGATCTGATGAGATAGCCAAGTGAAAGGGAATAGAAGGGAAAGAGAAGAGGGATCATGACAGTACCTTGAGAGATATACTCAGTTAGTGGGATTGACCTGGATGTTAAGTCCAGCAAAGAGACTCAGTTTGGTTGTCATTAAATCATTTTTTCAGTCACATCTTACTCTGTGACCCCATTTGGAGTTTCATTGGCAAAGATACTGAAGTTGTTTTCCCTTTCTTTTTCCAGCTCATTTTACAGAAGAGGAAATTGAGAGAAAGAGGGTTAAGTGACTTGCCCAGAGTCACACAGCTAGTAATTTGTATAGGGGCAGATTTGACTCATAAAGAGGAGTCTTCTTGACTCCAGGCTCTGCACTCTGTCCACTGTGCCACCTAACTGCCCAGCAAAGGAGACTATGTGTTGAGAAATGAGTAAGTCAAGGAACTAGGAAATTAATATGTTTGAGGGAATGTCAACATGTGTGTTAACTCATCTAGCATTAAGGCAAGATTTCAGGAGGTGAAAAAAAGTGGGAACTAAGCTCTTAATTTGTTAAGGAAAGAAGGAAAATATCCTGGAGGTCTGTAAATAACAACTACCAGAATCCTGATTTTTCCAATCCATTCATCCTACAGCAAAAAACAAAAGTAAAGAGACTTGTGCAAAGTCATTCAAATAGTAAATGATAGGGCCAGGAGTCAAACTTGAGTCTTCTGAATCCAAATCCATTGCTCTTTCCACTGTACCACATCAAAGACCTTTTCTTTTCTCTAAGATTTATATTCTATCATTTTTTCCATTGGAAAATAACATTCAGTTGTTTACCTCATAATCAGCATTCTTAAACACTATACTTTCTTCAAATAATCTCATATTTAACGTATGGCTTTTACTTGTCTCTCCAATCTTATTTCTTACAGCTCAATATCCCCCAAAGAATATTCTATTCAAGCCAACTTGGACTACTTATCATGTATTAAATTTGATGAGCATATATTTGCTCCCAATCTTTGCTTATGTCACTTATTTATCTGGAGTTTCTATCATTAACTTCAGTTCTCTCCATTTATTTTCCTTTTATCTTTCATTCACTAATTAATTTAGCATATTTGTATATGTATACATATATATATGTATGTGCATGTGTTTATGTATGTATGTGCATGTATTATATATATACATATATCAGTGTGTATATGTGTGTATATCACCTATATGTGCAAAGAATAGTCCCTTCCCTTAAACAAGTTTATAATTTGTTCCTTAGATGAAATATTTAAGACCCTCCTCCTCCAAAATTCCCTCCCTGAACTGTTAAAGTCCTGTTTGCCTAATTTCCTCATCTGGAAAATGAACTGAAGTAGGAAATGGCAGACCTCTCTATACCTTTACCAAAAGGAAAAATCATTTTTCTCTGAACCTTCTGAGTATTGACCTATGCCAGAAATCATGCCCCTTCCTCAGAAGTTTATTATCTCTTGGTTCAGATGTTTCAAATCACTAAATATTTGTGTGTTGGAGGGGGAACAAAGATTTAGATAGTAGTTTTAGCAATAGATCAGTGACAGAAATAGAACAAATATGCAAGCATATTTGCTTGGGTTACTAAAATGAATTGATAAATGCTTGAATATCTAATTTCATATTTAGTATGTTATCATACTTTAAAAAAATGTATTTTGGGGGCAGCTAAGTGGCACTGAATTAAGCAATAGTCCTAGAGTCAGGAGTACATGAGTTCAAATCTGGTCTCAGATACTTGACAGTTACTAGCTGTGTGCCCTTGGGCAGATCACTTAACCCCAACTGTCTTACCTTTTCCCCTCAAAAAAAAGCCCCCAAAATAAAAATGTATTTGTACTATCTACCCACTAGAATATAAGCTCTTTGAGGGGGTGTAGCAGCAAGCACCCCAAGCGTCCTCAGGGTTTGCTGCCAGCACAGGTTCTTGGATCTGCTTTGTTAAAGGAAAGCAACTCAAAATGGGTTAACAAGCTTACTTTAATCAGTCAGACATATATTGTTTACCTTGTTCAGGGGAAAAGGTCAGCACCCCGAACTTCAAAGTACACAGACAGAATTATCAAGACAGAAACAGATCTAGTAGACAGATTTCAAACTGTCCAACCATTACATCCATACCCAGTCAACATCTGGGTTTCAACATCTGGGTTTTTTCAAAGCCGGGGGGCTCAGGATAACGGCTTCCGAGAATCCATATCAAATCACAGAACACTTCTCAAAGTGAGCCCCCAAAACAAAGCTACACATCAGGGCTTATATAGCCTTCTCCTGGCTCAGAGAATGTAACAACCTTTTGGTCCCACTGGCCAATCAAAAAGTATCTACTGAAAAACAAGCCTCCCACCCTAGGCTTCAGGTGCACTTTAGCCTAGGGGCAGGGAAGATCTTCCAAATTTGCATTCCCATTACAGGGGGGGGGGGATGCATAGTATATGTATTTTTATCCCCAAAATTTAACATGATCCTTTGTACATAGCAGGTACTCACTAAATATGTGCCCATTCAGATGATTGTAATGATAACGGTTGTGATGGTGATAAACCAGAGTAATTGTTGATAATATGAAAGAATGGTAATATTTCTGAATTCACAATATTGATAGAGAATAGATTTAGAGCTGGATAGGAAATTTAGAGGTTATCTAGTCTAATACCATCATTTCAGAGAGTTTAATGACTTGTTAAAAGTTATACAAGTGACAAAACTAGGATTTGAGCCCAGGTCTTGTGATACTGTTTTAAGGAGAGAACAATCACTTTTAACATTATGTAAGTGTTTGCTAAAATGTAAATAAGCATTGAAGAGCTGACCCCTTAATTACAAAAATGCATTAAAATTTCCTGAGACTTGTCCTTAGGACTGTAATGATATATTATTTTGAACATATTCATTGTGTTTGTATTTCCTCTTTGTTCTAGCAGTTATCCTCAGATGTCCCATGAAGAAAGTGACCCCAATCCATATTTTCTTTAAAAAAGAAACTGACAAAATCATCACCGATACCCATATTCAAGTCTCAAATTATCCAGACAACTTATGCATACTAATAAAATATCATGTTACATAGCTTTCAAAATGATACAGGAAAGTCTGATTATTTAAGATATTTAATTTTAGAATTATGTTATGCCTCAGTCCAAAGAGCCTTTTGGGACATTTAGAAGGTACAATGGCTAGTGCTGGACTTGGAATCAGTAAGCCTTATGTTCAGATTCTTATTAGCTGTGTGATCCTGGGCAAGTCATTTAACCTCTCTTGGTCTCAGTTTCCACATCTATAAAATGGGGGTGAGAAAAGCACCTAACAGTTATTTTGAGGATCAAATGAGAAAATATATGCACAGCACTTTGCCAAATTTAAAGCCCTATATAAATGCTAGATATTATTATTATTATTATTATTGGTTTAGCAAAATAGAGAACCATCTTTTTTTTTAAATTAGCCATGGGTGGGGGTATGTTCTGAACATGATGTCTCATTGGACTTTATATTAGAGTGACAAGAAGGCTTGGATATCATTGAGATTATGTAATTTGAATATTGTTCATAAATATGAATCTGTTCTGAATGTAGAAGGACTTCATTTGTTGGTACCCCAAACAAAGAACTCTTAGGAGTTCACTTCTTGGCTCTCTCTCAGTTCAGGGTTGTGCCTGAGGACCACACAGTTCAAAGTCAGATAGGGAAGGAGACAAGATGCAGTGAGGCAGCACAGAGGTGTTCCTGCAGTGTGCCATACAAAACACAAGCAATAGTAAACTGCTCTCTTCTCCCTCCCTTCACCAATATAGAAATCAATACATTGGAGTTCCATTTGCACCTGGACCTCAAGAGACTATGATATGGAAGAATTTCATCCACTCATCTTTGGGATTTACAAGCTGGGACTGAGCTGTTTTGATAGGAGAGTTAGTGATACCAAATCACATAGTCCACTACATGCAGCTGGCCGCAGATCAGACCATTCTTCATATTCCATATATCTGTTTACCCTGTTTACTCTGACCATCCTTTTATCATTTGCCCTGAAGCTATGTGCATACCTCCCACCAGCTGCTACCTCTGCTTCCTACTTCTTGGTCTGTGAACAGTAATCAAATCAGTACCAGTGAGGCTATGTCAACCCAATGCTCTCTGGCTTTACTCACCATCACTGACTTTCTAAAACAAAACATCCTTCTCTTGCCACCATTTTCCTATGTATATTGATTCCCTTATTAGAATTAAAGAGTTCTGAGGTCAGGGGCTTTTATATTTGAACCCTCAGTGGTTAACACAGTGCCTTGTGCATAATAAACACTTGCACAATGCTTTTTATTCATTCCTTAATTAATTCATTAATTTATTTGTCTCATTTTCAGGAAAAATTTTATTGTATGACTAATAATAATAACATCAAATGAGTCTGATCTTACTAGCAAAAAAGGGAATAAACTGTTGGCTTTGGCAGGTGGACTAATTCACTTATAAAATTAAATTCCATTTTTAAAATGCCCTGCTTTTAGTTATTGGGCAATGTCTTGAGAGAATTAGTATTTATCTTTCCTTCAACTGAACAGTTTGCCCTTTTTTATTTTGAGAAGTAAAACCTAGTTAATATTTTCCATTAGGTTAACTTTAGGCTGGCATCCATGTTTTAAATGTATTTATTCCAGTCTATTCCTTCAAATTCTCATGGTTTCCGAAATTTAGTTGAAAGTAAAATGCATTCTACATTCATATAGTATAGTGATGTAACACCATAGTTGAACGAACTCTAAAGCAGTCTGGAATCAATAATGGAGTGCTTAAAATAATCTAGTGATAGGCTCTTGGCCATGGAACGTGTTTGACCTGAGACTGGTTGATTATTGAAGAGTACTTTAAATTCAAAGGGAAGAGATTGATCAGATACAACTTCTAAACCTCAAATTTTAATTTAAGAGAACATAAACTCAAAGGAATCAATAAGACTTGGTGAGATTCAGCCTACTACTGAAATACAGCATGGAAAGGGTTACCTTGCTCAAAAGAAATAGATTAGAAGGGATCACAAAGTCACATTGTATATCAAGAAGATAGTAATCAAAGTGAAAATCTGTGCAACTAAAGGGAAGTCATAATAGAGAGCATTAAGACTAAAGAAGGGATAAGCTAAAGAAATATCACAGTACTAATATCCTATAAATCTCCAGCTCAGATAGAGAAAACAGATGATAACTTCCTAATTAATATATGTCTGAGGGCAGATATTGGTGAGATGATCTGCATATATTCTAGAGATCTCTTTGTTAAAATTAGAGGATATAATGTTGGGCAGCTAGTTGGTACAGTGTATAGAATGCCAGGTCTGGAGTCAGAAGACTCACTTTTTTTTTAGTTCAAATTTGGCCTCAGACACTAGCTGCATGACCCTGTGCAAATCATTTAACCCAGTTTGCCTCAGTTTCCTCATCTGTAAAATGAGTTGAAGAAGAAAATAGCAAACCACTCTAGTATCTTTGCCAAGAAAACCCCAAATGGGGTCATGAAGAGTCAGACACAACTGAGAAAAATGACTGAGCAACAACAAAAATGTTTTTTTTTACTTTTCTTGCTTTTCTTTTAATTTAATCTGGAAGCAGAGAAGGCTCCCCCACCCCCACCCCATCTGATTCTCAGCAATAAAGAAGAACTGCAGGATTAAGTAGATATAACAGGAACTTTAATAGAAGTGACAGTGTGATTTTAGTGTTTGTAACAGATATGGAAATCAAACTCATCAGTATGTATGCTAGGCTTTAGAAGAGTAGAGTCAAGGAAAGAAAAAACAGAATAGGTAGGATCACATAGCTCTAGGAGTTATAAGTATGATTCCCTAATCATCAAGGTTTCAGATAGGGTTTTAATGATACATTGTTATATATTGAGAGCAGCTGCTGTAAAGTGGAGAAAACAGGGGATTTGGACTCTGAAGATCAGGTTTTAAATCCTGGCTCTGTCATTTATTAACTGTGTGATCTTGGGCAAGCCACTTAACTCACCTGAAACTCAACTCCTTCATCTGTAAAATGAGGAAATAACACTTCCACAGCCAATATGGCAGAATAACTGTGAATCAAATAATCAATACACATGAAGCACACCATAAGGGGAAAATACAATATAAATATAACCATTGTTATTAAAATTTTTGATGAGGATTGAGTTACCAGACTGAGGTCCCTTCCAATTCTACAATTCTATAATTACATGCAGTCAGTCTCCAAGCAGAGTTTCCAGCAGTAAAAGAAAACTGTTATTTCTTCCACAAACTATAACAAAGAACTGCTGACTTTTCCTCAACTTTCCTCCCCCTTTCAAATTGGTCTCCCTGCTTACATTTTCTTTCCAGTCCAATTTGTCATCCACTTGACTATCAAATTAATATTCCTGAAATACAGTTCTGAACATGTCTTCTTCTGCACCTCTGCTTAAGTACTTTAAATGACCCTCAATTTACTCCAAAATAACACCAGTTCCTCCGTTTGGCAGAGTTATCCACAATGGGCATGGGCTATCTTTACACAATAGTTTCATGTTCTGCTTCATTTGATGTCCATTCTAGCCTAACTGACCTACTTGCTTTTACCCATACACTTCTCATCCCCTTCTTCAATGACTTTGCACCAGCTACCCTTCAAGTCAGTAATACTCACCCTTCTCACCTCAGAGTCTTAGAACCGCTAGCTTCCTTTAAGATTCAGGTCAAGTGCTTTCTCCCCACCAATTGTTAGGGTTCCTCTCCTCAAAATTACTTTATGCATTTACTTTATGCATATTTTGTGTTTACTTATCTGTGTGTGTGATATTTTCTCCAAATGGAATGTAAGATTCTTGAAAGGAAGAACTATTCATTTTTGTCTTTGTGCTCATTATACCTAGCACAGTGCCTGCTATATAGTAGGTACTTAATGCATGTTTATTAAATTGAACCATATTGTATGGAACTCAGCTGGCACCTTGGTGGAAATATCCATAGAGATTACCCATCAGACTCAAGGAAAATTCCCAGTTGCCCTTTGAGGCAGTAAGAATTTAGGTATCATGGATAATAGTACTTTTAAAACAATACATCGCATGGCCTATAGTCAGGGAATATTTTTGGTATTCTTCCTAGAACTGTCTTGCACCCCTTGATCACTCATCCGTAGAGTGTAACAATTTACATTGGATGAGTAGTTGAGAATGTCTTTTTATTTGCTCCTGGTAGGAAGGCAAGCTGGTAAGAAATAATGTGTGAACTCTTGTTAAGTCATGCACAATTAACTATAAACTCTGAGCCAAATGGATACAGGCAAACACATGGTTATATCGAGCATTAATCTCACAATAGAGAGAAATGGACATTTTATAGAAAAAGAAATTGGAATTGACTGGTGAGTTGGCAGTCATTTTTGTCAGGTTTTAGAGGGCATCCTTGGAAGTATACAACCCTTCTGGGTAGTACATTCTTAATGTGACTTCCTGCCATGGATACTTGTCCTGTCTATGAAACTCTAGAGGAAAAATGAGGCTTTTCTGCCCCATGGTTCATAGGCTTGGCAATAAAGATAGAAGATGAAATGGCCAATCTGACCAATCTGACTGGCCACATATACATATTTATGTAAATAATTAGTAAAATTCCTACAGCAAGAATTCTGTTTAAACTTTATAGAAAAGATACAGGAGTCCTGGAGGGAAGTGGATAGTCCTTTTTCATCCAAATTCCTAACATATAGGAATAGTCCAAGAAGCAAATGGAGTATTCACTGGGGAGCCTACTTACAATTTTAATAGTGTGTTTAAGGGAGTAAAGCACTAACCATGATATATTACAACTTAATAGATGACTGAACATGTGTGTGGATATATTTGCAGAATATGATGGAATCTAACATTGTTTCCCTGAAAATGTTGTGACCATGATGGTTTCATTTTTTCATGAGACAGAAACTGACTTCTGCTGTAAAGGATTCTATAGAGCTTTCCTCTTCTTTGCCTCAAAACCCAGAGCTTAGACATCTAATAGTTATATTAGGAGAATATATAAAAGCCACATTATGGACATTACTATTAAACCAGCTTTGGCTTGTTTAAAAATAATACAAAATATAAAAAGAATCTTCGATAAGTGCCTGGCACATAGTAGATACTTTTTGGTTGATTGTTGCTTCTCACCCTATGGCATCCCTATTCATGAGTTTTTCCATAATTCATCCATATAGAAGCTTGTCAATTAATTAGAATTCCTGTCATTTAAAAGCAATGGATTGTTTGGGGTTCCAGTGAAATATTAGGCTATCCATCATCTCTCATTGTCACCTACAAAAAACCTTCTGGTTACCTTTACACTGATTTTTTACCTTGAGACTCCTTCTCACATGCTAGTCACTTATTCATAAAATGTACTGAAAAGCCTACTGTGTGCAGGTGCTATGAGAGAAAGAACATTTAGATATGCAGTTGTCTCTGCATTCTGAAAACTTAGAGCCTAATGTCGATCATATGCCCAATTACAGCTACCATTTGTTTTCCATTGTCCTCTGGCTTGCTTGTAATTTGAATTCTTCTGAAATCATGGTGATCCATGATTTACAGCCATGACAGCATCACTGGGAGAAAAATATCTACTACAGAAATGAGTTTTTCTGGAGGCGAAGTCAAGATGGCAGAGTAGGAAGTAGGACTTCCCCTTGGCTCTGGCTTCCACCTTCCCCAACCCATGTAAAAAGGGAACTCTAAACAAACTTTGGAGCTGCAGAACCCACAAAATGACACAGAGAAACTAACCTCCCACTGAGGACAACCCAGCAGGCCAGCAGGAATCAGGGCTCTGGGAGCCCAGCCCAGCCCCACAAAGAGGCTTTAGCCCCAGGGTGGGCCTGACCAGCTGCCTGCTGGAGGGACTCCAGATCAGCAGCAGGTGTGGCTGTTTCCAGATTTGTCAACACATAGATGCGAAGGACAAAGTGAGAGGTCAGTGCAATCTGGACTTTGGGACCAGTAAGTGGGAGTGCCATGGCTTTTGCCCCCAGGGCGAGAAGCCGCTGAGTGGCCAGCACAGCCAGCCAGCGCCACATGGCAGCTTCAGCTCCTGGCCTGCAGAGCATAGGGGGGCCAAGCACAAGTCTGAGGGGTAATCGCTCTTGCTTTAACCTACTTGGATCTGGATTGCAGTCTAGGGTGGAGGTCCTGGGGTGTGTATCCAGCTTGCCAAAGTGTGTGGAGACCTCAGAGAGGGTACCCATTTAATATCTCTGGCAGCTGAGAAAACCCCAGCATTTGGGATGAAAGCTTCCTTGTCTGGTGGCAGAGTCCTACTGTGGCAAAAAGCCCAGGGGTCAAGTGACTGAGGGGCAACATGACCAGGCAGAGGAAACGAAGCAGACAGAAGATTCCAACATTACACTCCTATTTTGGGGACAAAAAGGAGCAAAGCATGGAACAGGAGGAAGACAATAAAGTCAGAACTCCTGCACCAAAACCTTCAAAGGAAAATACGAGCTGGTTATAGGCCATAGAGAACCTTAAGAAGCAGATAAGAGAAGTGGAGGACAAATTGGGAAGAGAAATGAGAACAATGCAAGAAAATTACGAAATGAGAGTCAACAGCCTGACTGAGGAAAATAATACCTTAAAAAATAGACTAACTCAAATGGCAAAAGAGGCTCAAAAAGGCAATGAGGAGAAGAATGCCTTAAAAAGCCAAATTTGCCAGATGGAAAAAGAATCTCAAAAGCTCAATGAAGAGAATCATTGCTTCAGAATCAGATTGGAGCAAATGGAAGCTAATGACTTTATGAGAAATCAAGATGCTGTTAAACAGATCCAAAGAAATGAAAGAATAGAAGGCAATGTGAAATATTTCATGGGAAAAACCACTGACCTGGAAAATCGATCCAGGAGAGATAATTTAAAAATTATTGGACTACCTGAAGCCATGATCAAAGTAAGAACCTAGAAATCACACTCCAGGAAGTTCTCAAAGAAAGCTGCCCTGATATTTTAGAACCAGAGGGCAAAACAGAGGTTGAAAGAATCCACCAATCACCTCCTGAAAAAGATCCCAAAAAGAAAACTCCTAGGAATATTATAGCCAGGTTCTGGAATTCCCAAATTAAGGACAGAATATTACAAGCATCCAGGAAGAAACAATTTGAATATTGTGGAAACACAATTAGGATAACCCAAGATCTGGCAGCTGCTACACTGAGGGATCGAAGGGCTTGGAATATAATATTCCAGAGATCAAAGGAGATGGGATTAAAACCAAGAATCACCTACCCAGCAAAACTGAGTATCATGTTTCAGGGGAAAATATGGTCATTCAGTGGAATAGAGGACTTTGAAGCGTTCTTGATGAAAAAACCATAGTTGAATAGAAAATTTGACATTCAGATTCAAGAAGCCAGAGAAGCATGAGAAGGTAAACAGGGAAAAGAAATCATAAGGAACTTATCATAGTTGAACTATTAACATTCCTACATGGAAAAACAATTGATGAAACTTTTCTCAGTAGTTGAAGGGAATAGAAATATATATATATATATATATATGCATATATATATATATATATATATGTCTATATATGAGGGTATATGGGCATATGAATACATATATGAATGTGTATATATGTTTAAAGGCATACATAGAGGGCACAGGACCAATTTAACAGGAAAGGATGATACTTAAAAGGTGAAATTAAGAGGTGAGAGAGGAATATAATGAGAGGAGATGGGGAGAGACAGAATGGGGTAAACTATCTCATATAGAAGAGGCAAGGGAAAATGGTTACAAGAGAGGGGAAGAATAAGAAGGCAAAAGGGTCAACCTTATTCCCATTGAATTTGGCTTGGGGAGGGAATGAAATACACATTAAATAGGGTATCTCACCATATAGGAGAGTAGGGGGGAAGGGGATGAGAGGGGGGATGATGGAAGGGAGGGCAGGCTGTGGGGGAGGGAAGTTAGAAGCACCCACTTTTGAAATGGGACGGGATCAAAGTAGAGAATGGAACAAGTGGGAGGTAGGATAGGAGGGAGGGATATATATTCAGTCTTTTACAATATATCTACTATGCTGTTGCTTTGCATTAGACACACATGTATACCTATACTGAACTGCTTATCTTCCCAGTAATGGTGGGAGACAAGGGAGGAAGGGAATGAATCTGGAATTCAAAGTTTTAAAATCAAATATTCAAATATATATATATATGTATGTATATATACTATTATTAATGCCATTTCACATGTAGTTGGGAAATAAGATATATAGGCACTGGGGCATAGAGATCCACCATGCAATACTGGAAAAGTTGAAAGGGGTATGGGAGAAAATATGGGAGAGAGCAGATTGGAGGAGGGGATATCCTGTGGGACTGCTATTTTAGAGCAGTGGGTAGGGGAAAAACTTGGAAAAAAATTGCATATCAAAATCTGGCAGAAATGAATGATGTAAACCAGAAGTTAATAAAGCATTTGGAAAAAAATAGAAAAACATAAGAAATTATTATTTTTTTTTTTTTTACAGAGGGCAACTAGGAATTACTTGATTATGCAGTTCCCCATATCAAATGAAATAATACTTGTAAAGTGCTTAGCATAGGTCCTGGCACCCAGTAGGAGCTTAGTAAATACTTACTCCCTCCTTTCCCATTTCCTATAAGTATTCTGGTCAGGAATATGCAAGTAAATGTTTAACAACCAACTATCTGGTAGGAAACATGATGTTGGGGGGAAGACATGAATATAAAACACACTCAAGTTTAATATGAATTTTTAACATTTTCTCTATCATTTCATTAGGTGTAGACTATCAAAAATATTAAATATCAAGCACTGATTTGTAGCATTTCCTGATTTCCAGGGTATACATGCTCAGGCTAAAAATATTCAGTTTGTAAAAGTTGTTAAGAGCTATCTCCAGCACATCCCTCATCCCAGTCCAATATCATCCTTTCATATTATTCTTAGTTGCCCTCTTCATCTACATGATGTGCTTGTCCAAGATATGTTTGTAAATGAACTAAATCAGTGAGCTGCCCATTTTGCTTTGTGCTGTAGCTGGGAAATAAATGTTTTTCATCCATTTAGGTTTTCCAATGTAGATGATTATAACATTTGGGGGGGGGGGCAATCCCTGAAGCAGACAGAAAAAGGCATATTATAATTTAATGCACCAATTTTGAAAAAAGTTTAAAATAAACTATTTCCTTCTTTTAAAACAATCCACTAAATACATTCAGTAAAAAATTAATGAATCTTAAATGATTTTAAAACAATGTTTTATCCAAAAAAAGTAAAGCTTTCCTAGATAAATAAATGTCTCAAGAAAAACAGCACAATTTTGAAAGCTATATCAACATTAGACAAAACTTCCTATTGAAGTTATCATATGTAGAATATCAAACAGAAGCATAATTAAAATTTTTCTTCATTATTTCTCTCCCTTTGTATTTGGAGGATTAAAAAAGGGCTTTGTTTTTTTTCTACACCTTAATCTACCTATGGAACATTACATGCCTGATAATAGCTAATATGGCATGTTTTTTAAACCAAATTTCATTTGGCTAACCAGAGTATGCAAATCATGCTGTAGTCAATATGCCCAGGACTAGAAATGGAGGATACTTTTGAGTTTGTGGTTCTAGGTTTTGGATATTTCAGTTCTGAGCACCAGTCATCACTGCAGCGACATGATGATAGTTGGTTTCTGTGCTTTTATTTAGTGGGTTGCAGATTTTCATACTAGGTTATGGTATCATGGAACCTACAAGAAAAATAGATGATGGACAGATAATGATTAAGAGAAGAAAGTAAATATAATCCTGACTGATATAGTGCAGTGTATACATATGTTTAAAATTTGTGGAGCTTTCTCATGGTCCCCACAAATCATAAAAACTTCCTATAATCCTAAAGGGATTAAAAGCTATTTCTCTTGAAAGAGAATTCAATTTAGAAAGTATTTATGAAATGCCTGTATATGCCCCAAACTTAAGAGCCTAGAGGTAAGGGGAAGAGGAAGGAGGAAGGGGAGGAAGAGAGGGAGGAGAACTTGCCCTCAGGAAGCTTATAAACTGCTTTTTCTTTGTTGAATTTTTTCTTCATCTTCTATTTCATTTTGTGATGTACTTAGGCTACTCACTAAATGTTTTTTGGCTAATTGGCGAACAAAAGATAGATAACTTTTACACCTTTCTTGGGCACTTACCACTTACTGTCAGCTGCCTGCTCCCCCACTGCTAAGATGATCTGGGTATTCTGATGATACCTTAAGTACATTAAAACTCATGTAGGTCCTTTTCTTTTGCTTAAATTATTTTCCTAAATGTCAATAATTTAAGAGGGAAGGGCCTTAGCAGATAACTGAAATGGGCATATTTTGGCATTGGAAGCACAAAAAAATAGGTAGGTTGCTATAAAAGGCCCTCATCATAAATATCCCTTTTATAATTAATATTACAGCTGTTTTAACATCGTTATACCTATTAGTGGGTATATTTGCTGTTTGTTAGTACGTTCTGATAAGACATTTTAATCTTTATCTTTCTTATAAATCTCTTACAATTAAAACTTTCTTTTCAGGTCATAAGAGAAGTTTAAAACTGTCATAACTGTTGAAAGTTTTGGAGGGTAAAAAGTTCTATCCCATGAAGACGGGTTCTTTGGGAAAATATACCAACTTGATAAGACTATGAGCCAATTAGGAGATCAAAAATTCAATGATAAGGATATAGAAAACTATTAAATCAGAATTGTTATATTACCCCTGCAGCATATTAAATGTTACTCTTTCTGAAAAAAGAAAAGACTTTCATAAAAGTATCTTTTGTAAATGTACAAAAGAGAATGGAAGGATGCTCAGAGTGATACACAGATAAACGGGTTAGCTTTGAAACTAAAATATATAAACTATACCTAATGATAGTATCACACACAATTCTCTTTTTCTGTTCTTTGGTTTTTTTTTTTTTTTGGAGGGAGGATGGTAGGGCAATTGAGGTTAAGTGATTTGCCCAAGGTCACGTGGCTAGTTTTTGTGTTAAATGTTTGAGGTCAGATTTGAACTCAGGTCCTCCTGACTCCAGGGCCAGTGCTCTAGAGATTCACTGTGCCACCTAGCTGCCCCTCTTTTACTGTTCTTTGTACATGAAAATGGTCATGTTTGTTGCTGGTTGTCAAATTCAAAATAACAAAAATAGTCTTCTTAACCATTGCCCCAAGACCTCAAAGGGTTAACAATCATCATTATGTACAAAACTTAGCACCAATTAATGGCTAAGAATTGAGTCCAATGCTTTTAAGTGGGCTAACAAAACAAGACCATCTGTTGGAATTAAGGAGATGTATTTTTAAGCAGTGTTGTTTATCTACAATAGTGTCACTTTATCTATACATTTTGCATTCTGTATGTAATGCAACATTTTTAGGTTTGGTTCTCACTTTTTTATAAGTGTGTCTTCCAAACACCTATAGTTATTAGTGAAATTCATATGAATTAATGAGGAAAAGATGCTGAATTAATGCATTTTGAATTGGCTGAATATTGCCTGAGTGTTGAAATAACCACTTTTTGGTGTTTAATTTCTTGCAGACTACCCACATTGGGTAGAGAAGCTGAATGATACTCATCTAGACAGTGGCAGTCCTCTCAGATGGGAATGTAAAGCCACTGGCAAACCCAGGCCCACATACCGTTGGTTGAAAAATGGAGTCCCTCTCTTGGCTCAGGTAATGTATGCAGTGAGGCAGTAACTGCCCTATTATAGTGTTTTTGTGCAGGACTTAATAAAGGAAAAACTAGTCCCCTTTTTGTCTTGTTGAGTTTGTTCATATTTAAATTATGCAAGAATAAAAGTTGATTTCTCTTTGTGCCTTTAAATGGTGATGTACAAGAAAAATGAAAGGTTGATTCATGCCTGTGGCCTAATGTATCATTATTACCCATATTTTTCTGTAGCTTTTGATCACAAGTGTAGCAAGGATGCTCTGACCCTATTGTCTCAGGGCCAGGTCTTGTACCTTTTTAACCCCTCTCTGGTATCCTAATGGGTTTAGAGATTCTATTTTCTCCACAGATATCTTAAGTCACCACCTACCATATTCCCCTCAATTTTAAAGGCCCAGTGAGAAGTATCCCAGTTCTATTTAGTCACTTGAACATTGAATTAATTTTAGCAAACTAATATTTATATCAAGGATAAAGGAAGAACAACCATATAGACATTTCTTCCCAACTTCTTGGGTCATAATCCTCCTTATACCACCTTAGCTGGAAAGGAGAAGAATGAGGCTCACAGTTTAGCTCAGTTCCTACTTAGTATTAGTCCTAACAAGCTCAAGTCCAAAGCCCAGCTTTCTGAGTAATACCTCCTACCCTCCTCCTTGAACTTCTTTGCTGGGCTCACTACAATAACCAGATTGGATTAATAGACTCCTTTGTAGGATTGGAGACTTCAGTTACTATTGCTAGGACAGAAAAGAATGAAGGAAGAAGCCCAAAGCTATGATTCTAGGAGCCATGTGGCCTGATGGAAGGTGGAGAGGAGGCCCACAGACTCACTCCCTTACCATATGATGTTACTGGCTATGAGTAAAGGATTCCTTTATCTTCATAATGAATGCAGGAAAAAGCCATTACAGTGCTCAATCAGGCAATTTCAAAGATGTAGACAATTCTGGTTACACAGCCAATGGAAAAGGGCTACTCTCAACCATATGGTAAACCAACAGAGAATATCTGTACATTTATCACTTCTACAATCTCCTGGAAAGCAGGCTCCACAGCATCTTGCACATGTGTGATACCATTTTACGTAGTCTAGGCATGCACCAAGCCCCCATAACACTCTCTTTATGGTTTGCATCTTAAAGTAATATCATTACTTGCCACTGACATTTACTTGAAAAATTCATTAGAAAGTTAAAATAATATTCATAGTAGCATCAGATTTTAGCTTGAAAAGTAGACATTGAAGATCATGTAATCTAGCCCTTTTTGACAGTTGAGATCATTAAATGAATTGCCCAAATTTTCAGACTTAGAACTGGAACCAAAATTTGGATCTCCTGATTTTCATTCTAGAGCCCTGTCTGCTAGGCCACTTTATATATTGAATGTTTCTTTTTAAACAATTCCATTTATCTCTCATTAATGAGGGATGTTGATAAATTTGTTAACTAGCTTTGGTTTTGGTTTTTTTTCCTTTGTTTTGTTATATTAGGCTTATAGGATTATAGATTTAGAACTAGAATGGGGCTTAGAAACCAATAAATCTAAAACTGACACTTCACAGATTTTGAAAAAAAGGAGGACCAGAAAAGTTAAGTGATTTGTAAAATCACTTGGTTACACAGAAAGTGTCTGAGGTAGAATGCAAACCTAGGATTTCCAGCTCTCTCTTTACTTTTACTTTATTTTTTGTGGGTACTATTCACAAAGTCCCAGCCATCATAGTCCCAAAACCAGTTGGATCACTCTCTATGTAATTGCTATGTTAAACCATGAAAAAACATTGAAACAAGAATCTAAATGGAGATATTGACCATTGTATGATTAGAGCAATTATGCCAAGAATACTAAAACACTTGAGAAGTGACTATTCTGATACCAAAGAACGTATTCAAATAAAATAACTAAATGGTTTGGTGGATGGAGAACTATACCTGGTGTCAGAAGGGCTTGAGGTAAAATCTAACCCCAGATGTTTACTAGCTGTGTGACCCTAAGTAAGTCACTTAATTTACATCTGCCTCATTTTCCTCATCTGTAAAATGGTGAGAAGATAACACCTACCTTCCCAGGGTTGTTGTGAGGATCAAATAAGACAGAATTACTAAAAAAAACTTTGCAAACTTTAAAGTACTATATAAATGCCAGCCATTATTTTTTTATAAAATACATAATTTTAATTTTTTATTATATTATTGTTACACTTCAAATTCCAAACTGTCCACTTCTCTCTGACTCCCTTCGCTTCATAATGAAGGCCACCATTTCACATACACACACAACCATATGCAGCATACTCCTATTCCTTAGTTCTTTCTCTAGAGGTGGATATGATCTTCCTTCATAGGTCTTTCATGGTTGATTTGAATATTTCTAAAACTCAGAATAGCTTAGCTGTTCACATTCTTCAAACAATATTGCTATTACTATATCCAATGTTCTCTTAGTTCTCACAATTTCACTCTATTCTTCACATTGAAGTCTTTCCAGGTTTTTTTTCTAAGATCATTGATCTCATCATTTTTTACAGCAGAGTAGAATTCCATCACAATCATAAACCACAGATTGCTTAACAATTTCCAAATCAATGGGCATCCCCTCCATTCCCATTTCTTTGCCACTACAGAGGGAGCTGCTAGAAATATTTTAGAATATATAGGTTCTTTTTCTTTTCCTCCTGATCACCTTGGGAAGCAGAACTAATAGTGGTATTGCTGCATCAAGGAGCATACACAGTTTTATAACTCTTTGGGCATAATTCCAGATTGCTCTCCAAAATGGTTGGATTAGTTCACAGTCCTACCAACAGTGTATTTGTGTACCAATTTTTGCATACTCCCACCAATATTTGTCATTTTCTACTTCTATCATTTTAGTCAATCTGATAGGAGTGAGATGATATCTCAAAGTTGTTTTAATTTGCATTTCTCTAACCGGTAATGATTTAGAGCATTTTTCATATATATATATATATACATATATGTGTGTGTGTATACATATGCATCTATATATGTGCATATATATACACACATATTTAGTTTCTTTTTTTTTTTTTGCTTTTTTTTGGGAACATATTTGATTTCTTCATCCAAAAAGTGCCTGTTTATATCCTCTGGCCATTTATCAATTGGGGAATGACTCATAAATTTGACAAAGTTCTTTACATATTTGAGATATGAGACATTTATCCAAGAAACTGTCTATATTTTTCCCAATTTAATACATAATTAATAGAGCTTACTACAATGATGAAAATATCTGAGATTTTGTCTGTAGCTCACCAAAACTACTGAGCAGAACCAGGATACATTATACACAGTAACAGCAACATTGTGTAATGATCAACTATATATTGGTTCATAGTTCTAACTAAGCACCCAGAAATTCTACATCCTCTATTTGCTTTGTAGAATGATATTATTTCTAATTCCATTACAGAGCAGGGTTGAGATGGTTAATGGTGTATTGATGATCCACAATGTGAACCAGTCGGATGCTGGAATGTATCAATGTTTGGCAGAAAACAAATATGGATCCATTTATGCCAGTGCTGAGCTGAAGGTTTTAGGTAAGCAATTTGAAAGCAAAAAGCTACAAAAAAAGGTGGCTCCCTTGCTTTATTCAATTATCATTTGAAACCTTGAATATTTAATTTTTTTTTCCTTAAAAGCTTTTAGATTTCTGGTCTTTTTTAAAGTTTATAGACATTTTGTGCCACAAGTTTCTTACTAGGTTTGTTTCACGAACATAACCTTTGGGGCCATTGTTCCACTGTCAGAAGAAAATAAAATACTCCCAATTGCTTTTTTCAAGTTTATATACCATAGTTTGTATTGGTATACTTAAGAATAAAAAGATTATATTTATTGCTATACCTAATCTCCCACATGTAATGATCTGATTTGTGTGTGTTGCTAAAAGTCTAATACACTATATTTTATAGAAATATGCCTTTCAGTTTCTCTTTAAGATTCAACAAAATGGTGCTAGAATCTAAGGGAAAACAACATTGAGATAAATAGAGTAGTTGGGTCGCTATAAACAACTCTCCTTCCCACCTCGGGAAGATTAATATAATTTCATATGAAGTCTATTTTTATATGTAAATAATACATTTATCACTTAAAGAACATTCAATTTTATCTAACTTTAAGGGCTTATGCTAAGATCCAGTTAAAACAAAAGATGTCTGATCTCCTCTACATAGAGAGCAGACCACAAATTCTGAATCATCAACCCCAACTCATAAACATACATAAACTCAAAGGAATCCCTCTCTGGGTATTTTTCGGAGCTCAGTCCAGTGCCATTAGGCTGAAAAGTAAGATTCAAAGTACTCCTGACAAGAGAAAAGGACATGTTATATTTTTTATCAGTTTCAGATTTAATGCCCATGACTTTTTTAGAAATTGAACATATTCTGGAAGTGAGGGGGCAGTTTGATCACCTCTTTTCCCCTTCCCAAAGCATGCTTAGGGTTGACATTTTTTATTCCCCATGACTGTGAAAGTTTTGGGGGAAGAAGAGCTGCTTCTACTCACGTATGACTCATTGCTAGAAGATTCCATTTTGAGATAACAAAAATTTCCTTAGTGTCTATGGAGCCAGAGGAGCTGAAGGGAACAATCTGCCTCCTCATTCTCTTGCTTTTTATATGCAAATCATGTGAACACATGTACTTGCTTTAGATTCCATGTTCTAAAAGCCACATGGAAACTAGTGTAGATAATAGAGCCAACTGCCCCTCATCCACCAGACTCACAGGAAGCAGTTGGGAATAGTGTGAACTTGACTTTAGATTCAGAGCATGCTCCATTGGGAACTGGAGAGGATTACAAACCCTATGTCTACTTGTCTGTAGGCTATTTTTATAGGAAAACACCTTTATTGTTATTTTACATTCATATCACTGGTGAGTTAACTGAAGGATCTAACAGGTTGCCAAATATAGAAAGGAATATGGCCTTCTGCAAGGGATAAGTGGCAAGGCTTCTCTTAATTGACAAGTTAATTTAATTCTGGTCTTTCCATTTAAACTTGAAGTTAAGCTAACATTTCATTCTATTTGTATTGTAATTTTGTTCCAAAGAGAAATTGCAAAATCCTGAGGAATGATTGGTTAAAGTTCATTGTCACAAAAATCCCTGACTATTTCTCTTAAAAACAAATATATTTTTTTTATCAGCCTCAGCTCCTGTTTTTGCACTGAATCAACTGAAGAAAACAATAGTAATTACCAAAGGCCAAGAAGTTCTCATAGAGTGCAAACCTCAAGGTTCTCCAAAACCAACAATTTCATGGAAGAAGGGAGACAAAGCAGTAAGAGAGAGCAAGAGGTCAGAAGTCTGTTTAATAATTTAATCATGTATTATCAGTTTTGTGTTTTTACACAAGTGACTCATGCCTAGGCATAGGACAGAATTCTTCTAGTGAATACATGACAAAAGGATATATAAGTTGGTTTGAATAAGGACATTTCTAAATAGCTACTGTATTGGGAACAAAAATTCTCATGCAATTCAGTCAGTCTCCTTTGTTTTTATGGGGCAGTTGCAGCCCAGACTGAAGGTGTCCCTGAGTCACAATAGTATACACCTGCTCTTTTAAGACAATGGGTTGTATTTACCCTGGAGTCTTATTTGGTAACATTCATGGGATGGTGAAAGTTCCAGTTCAGACCAGAAAGGCCTCATAGAGATTGGAAATGCTGTTCATTTTCATGCTTACACACTATAGAAGTAGAATTACCTTATCCCAATATGTATGGTCCAGTTATATCTGTGGAAGTGAGCTCATGTCTTGAGCAGAATCGATGTAAATTTTATTAGAGGTGAATAATATCTCCTGCTGTTTAATGAAAACAAAATATTTATAGTATTTGCATTAGCATTTGTTTTAGGAAATTGAAAATATTTACTGTAGTATTAAAGTACATATAGTTTATCAATTCAAGTCATCTCTTTAGATTTTATATTATTTGTTTTTATATTTGGGAGAAGTAAGTCATGTTCTTTTTGTTTCATTCCAACATAAAGCATAGCTCAGGAACTATTTGTAGATTTATTATCACAGCTTTTTAAAATTAGGCTTTTTGGGAAAGCAAATATTATAGATATAGTACTTAGATTATGTGTGTGGTTGTTTGTTTTTTGGTAAAAAAAAAAACTCTTAATTAGCAGAGGCCACAAAAATAGGGCTTGCAATCTCTATTTAAAAATAGCTGCTTTTGTCTGAGTCTGGTGTTTATTCAAATCACTGCCATTGCATAGAACCATTCCAAGAAGTTGAACCCCACATCCTACCTTTGCTTTGTCAATGATTGGGAAAGTCGGATTTAATTCTACCCACAGAGAATAGAATTTTTGTTACAATTCACTCAAAGGTTTGATAGAGATAGAACTGAGACTGAACTTCTTCCTTCATCTTATATGATAATCTAAAATGTTTAGGTTATCCTATAGGCCATTGTTTTCTGAAGTAGTAGAATTCTGAGCTCTAGGTAGGGTGAACCTTGGTTGGTCTCTGGCAGAGCACATTGAACATGTTCAAAGGACTGGGTCATCACTGGCCAGGGATAACACCTCTCTAGGATATCTCAAGTGATCATTGCCTTTAAACATGTTTGTCAAAGGATTTTGGAGAAGAATTAAAATTGATTTAGGTTTAAATTGGCTTTGTTTATTCTTCTTTCTTAAATATATATATTTTTTTCAAAATGGAGCAATTCCATATGCTGTCAGGTAGGTCACATTGTGAATGGAGAGCTGGTCTTGAAGTCAGGAGGTCCTGGGTTCAAGTCCTGATTCTGACAGGCACTGAATATGTCACCGGGGCAAGTAACTTTGCAGAGAAAGTGCTATTGTAACATGGTAGAAGAGTTCCTAATTGGAGTTCCCAAAGCTGAAGAAATTTAAAAATCAATTAAAAATGAAAACCAACACAGTTCATAGCTTTTATCTGGGGGGCAAAATGTGGTTTCAAGTTGGTCAGGTATATTGTTCCTCTTCCTCATAGGTCATAAGTTAACAGGCATAGTAGACTTAAATAGCCAGGACCCTCAATTTTGTTGTGATTTCAAGATGAAATTTTAGAAAATTTTATTTTAGTTCTTTTGGGGACATAAGACAGAAAGGAAGAGAGCTGGGCCTGAGATTTCATCAGGGAAAATCCCTCTGGGAAAACTCCCTACACAAATGTAGGTGCAAGCTGCAAATTTAAGGTAATTTATGGCCTTTTAGATCACTAAAAGATTCAATTATTTGCCCAATATTACATAGCCAGTATTTTCCGTCTTTGAAGATTTGTCTTTTTTCTGCTCTACCATGCTGCCTCTGTCCTGATAATACCACCAACAAATGTTTGTTTCTCATTCTAAACCTGATTTTGGATCTCTGTATACAGTATTTAGTGGTTGTGGCTTCTTTCTTACTGGGCTGGACAGGGATAGGGTAAGGTGTTCTCTGCAGGGATCCTCTCTGTGCTTTTGAGAAAAGTTAGATTTAAATCCTTTGGAAGATCTGGCTGTTTTAGTCAACTGATTCTTAAGAACTTATCTCTGTGAGTGATACATCACTGTGCTAAATCAATAGAGTTGTATTAAATTGAGAATATAATTTTAGCATTCTGTCAGGACAATACAACAAATTCACAATTCTATAAGCACTATTGAATCAAGTCCAAAAGAGGAAATTTTACTGTGCTGTTAGACATAATAGATTTAGTCTCTATTAATAACTGTCACTATGAAAATTCAATGTAAATAATGCTGTTCCAAAGAGATGTCTTTCTAATTCGTGTTGAGCTGACTTCAGAAAGTCAACATATTTGGCTCAGCTAAAACTGGATTCTGTGCCACCACAGCAGAATCCCGCCATAAAAAGGACCATAGATCTGGTATGCTGAAGCCTATCCACAAAACCATTCCAAGTAATGAAGAAATTGTCATCCAATCATTGTTTCTGCATAATAAAAAATGCCAAGATATTTGGAAATCTCTACTTGTTCTCATTATGGGAACCTACAACTTATTGCTATAGTAAATTCAGCTTTTCTATGTTGTAGAAATGTTCAACCTCAGAATAGGTTATAAGTTACATATGGACAGATGCTCAGGCATAAAAATGACTAGAGGAATAGAATGTCAATGTAAATAACTTTAACCTCTATGGGTACCATTTTTATCATTTATAAAATAAAGGAGTTGGCCTAGATGATTTCTAAAGTCCCACCTCTAAATTTCTAATCATCTCATTTTTATTTGGGTAACTGTTAAAAGTGAATATAACCTAAGTGTATAAGCAAAATAGTTAACTTTTTCAAGGCTCAGAAAAGATTGTTTTCCATCCATTTCATATTTGGGGTGAAATTTCAGGTCAATTCTTATTGTATTCAAACATGTGCACTAGTCTTATAACCTTTATCTATTGGAAAACCAATTTCAAAGGAATTAGCCCCAGTCTATATAAGCTGGTTCCAAAAACAATTATTTTGAGTTAATTTAAAAGAAGAATTTCAGAAATCAAATTGTAGCTTACCATGTGGGCAAAAGAAATAATTCTGTGTAAGGAAAGGAGAGCAACAAAGAAGAAATGCATTATAATAGTAGTGTCTAAATATTAAACACATGCCACTGTTTATCAAAGCCAGGAGGAAACAGTTTCAGGAAAGATTTTCATAGCTTAAGCACTAAGAACTACAGTGAAAATTTGAAATGCAGAAAGACCTGTAATCCAGTTATTAAGGAACATGACCAAAAAAATCACAAACTTTTTAATTTTAATGCTAGATATACTACTTGCCATATTGTGTACTTTTGGACAGTTTATTTAGGCTATATTTATATGGTGCCAAAACATCTGATTCACAGATAAATTTTTTTAGTGAGTCATCCAGTGCTTTTGTATACAAAATACTAAAGGATCATATTGGTTCATTTTTTCTACCATTTCCCCATAAAACTCAATTTTCTGGTTATTTTGGTATTGTGGAATCATAACCTACTTCTTATTTCTATTTTTCATTCTACGGAAAAAAACAAACTACACAACAAATTCAGTATGAGTGGCCTGTGGCAACAAGAATTGTGCCTAAATATATTGCCATTCATACATTATATAGGGTTACTACTGTGATGTGCTCATGAACTTGTTAATTGAATTTCAGAGCCCTTACCTCAAGTCTTGATTTCAGATTCCTAGTACAGCCTTCTCTCTCTCTCTCTCTCTCTCTCTCTCTCTCTCTCTCTCT
>NW_027187419.1:22607946-22751525 GCF_028583685.1 Petaurus breviceps papuanus | reverse complement strand
TCTCTCTCTCTCTCTCTCTCTCTCTCTCTCTCTGTCTCTCTCTCTCTGTCACACACATATCATAAGAGGATCCTGAAAAAGGGGTTACAAGTTTTACAGTGATATCACAATCATCTTTATAGTTCATATGTAACACTTCTAGACATATGTATGTGGATCTAAGTAATGTAACTAAAAGACTACTTTAATAAACCAATTTAAAGAAGTTTTAATGTCTACTCTGCCTTCAGAAGGTCCCTTCCATATGGCTTTTCAGGTTCTTTTAACACTAGTGACTATATTTCATGATATAAATAATAAGCTCAAGGAGCAGTAAGTAATAAAATGTTTCATAAGCTTTTTTTTCTATTTAAGGGATTTTTTTCCCTCTCCTATACACTCACTCAAAGTATTCTGCTCATTAAACTCATATTGGATTTTCACTTCAGCTCATTATTTCCATTACTTGGCCATTAAGTATTGTTAAAGTAAAATCATCCAAAAGCACTCCAGCAGTGCACAAATATTGTCTCCATTATTACGTGTTCAGCATCCTGTATTTGTTGTAGACAAAGACAATCTCCACTAATGTGAAGACTGGAACTGGAGTCAAAGCAGAATTTCTTTTGTTTTCTTTTATCCTGCAAATGAGTACTACACCAAGAAAGGAATTGAGCAGTGATGGAAGTTCATTAGAATGTTGTTATGTTCCACATCTGACTTCAGATTATTTGCATTTATTGAAATCCCAATGTAGTTTAAGCTGCAGTTTTCACTTCTGGGGGTTTTATCAATTAGTGGGATAATGGCCAGTAATTTTAAGGGGGGTCATTGAGAAATCCGGCATTAAGAAATTATCCCATGATGGGGCAGCATTATAACATAATTTTGCTTAGTAGGGGACATGAATCTAAACAAAGACTACTACATCACTCCTTAATGGCCTCCCTCCTCTCCAGGAGAGTTTCAGTATGAGAAACTTGAAAACTGGTTTGAGCAGAATTTTTTTCAACTTACTCATTTAGCATTCTGAGAAAATTGTACTTGAAGTACCTATCAGTTCACTTTCATTGGGAATTCATGTTGTGGTTTATTAGTCACTGATGATCAAGTTCATACTGACTAACACTACATATGGAAAAATACATTCTTTATGTGAGCCCTAGAGGATAATGCTGGTAGAAAAAAGGAAGTCATCTTACCTTTTCTGGAGAAGGAAAGGAATTCATGATTATAATTAAAGTCTTGTTTCTGTCCCTCTGTTTCAACTTACATGCTGTGTTTGCTAATGAACAAGCTGTTTTGTTGTTTCCTTCGTGACAATGTCTTTTAAATATTAAGAACATAAAACAATGTACACCCCAGCTACTCTGAATTTCCTCGGTGCTTAGAAACCATACAAAGGAGATAGAGAAATAACTAAAGTAATGGAATTGCTTCAGTGCCTTATAAAACTTTTCCTATTTGTTAGTAGTTTTTTTAACTGTCTTTTAAATTAAATTATATTATCTGAGGAAGAAAAAAATGAAATTTGACTCCCTAAGTTTTCAAATATATTTAATTCTGTTCAACAATTATGCACTGATTACTTATTATGCATAAGGCATTGTGCTAGATACTATATAGGATAGAAATAATAAATACTTTGGAATTAGTGGGTGTAATTTAACTTCCTGTTGGTTTTTAAATTCTTGTGTTACTTGGTACAAGTCATTCTACCTTTTTAAGCTTCATTTTTCACATATGTAAAATAATAAGATTGTGATGGTTCATTTATTTTCAAAAAGGGAATGATACCTGACCAGCCCCCATACCGCAGTGATCTTGCTGTGATCCCAAGTGCTATATTATTAACTATTCAGAGGGTGGAAAGATCAGTAGCATCCTGCCCTATCTTTATAGCCAACTATGGGGCTTATCTTTAATGGAACCACACCTTTTCTGATTCCCCAGTACTCCCTGCTCCATGACCTTGTGCTGCTGTGTAAGAACCCAATCTCTCCCCTTTTGATTATGGAGATCACCCCCTCAGGATCACCACATGAGCACCCACTAGCAGTTGTGTAAAGCCACTGTGAAAATCCCCACCTTATTACAGAATACCTTCTCTTTCCCTCACATATCACCTTTTTTTTTCTTTTTGGAGGGCAATTGGGGTTAAGTGACTTGCCCAAGGTCACATGGCTAGTTCTGTGTGCGTGTGTGTTAAGTGTCTGAGGCCAGATTTGAACTCAGGTCCTCCTGACTTGCACCATTACCTCTTAAATGACTGAGGTGGGATCTGTGCTCCCTAGCAGTGACTTGGGATTAAGAGTCTCATCTATCCACTTTTTATATTGAGTAGGGAATCTGTACATAGGATGAGCTGTCATGGATAGGTTGTTGTCAGATTCAAGATTTCATTATACTATAATCTCGTCCAAGCCCACCTCTTTTCCCAAACTTCAATATTAATATGAAGGATACTCCATCCTTACAGTCACCTGTCTCTGAAGTTTCCTTTCCATTCATTATTCCACATTGCCTATTTAATATAGTGGTGCATTTATATAATTTATACATAAGCAAATATTCACATACTGGGGGTTTATGCTTATTCATTCATTCATCTAGTTATTTGATAGGAGTATACAATCAAAACATTTTGAAGAGCAGTACACTAGATAACTTGTGAGACTCCTTTCTAGGCTTTAATCCTATTAACCCTGCCCTTCTGCTATATATAGTCTAGTAGGAGACATGTGCACAAAGAGTTTTCAGACATGTGAAGGGTTATCATGTAAGGAATGGTGACCAGTTGTTCTGTGTCCACTGAAAGAAAAGCAAAATTTGAACAAGAAAAATGTAATTTAAACAAAAAAGAAGGTACAAAAATTGCAAATCTCTAAAGGAAGTTTCATTTTTCCTTGAATCTTACCAACATATTCTCATGTAGAGTGAGTGTATTCTTGTCCCGAGAGAGCAAAATGGATGAGGATGCCTTTGACGATCCTTTGTTTCACTGTCTGTGGCTAAAAACACAATAATATGTTTCAGAGCACCATTGGGAACTCTGACCACTATAACTGAATAACACTTTGATTGATGTTAATTTGTCAACCTTAAAAATTCCATTCAACAGACATTTTTTTGAGAGGCTACTATGCACAAGGCACTGATCTGTATAAGAAAGAGTGTATGTATAAAGATGAACAAGTAAGAATCCTTGCTTTCAAGGATCCTACCATCTAGAGAGATGAAAGAAATGCATAGAAAGAAATATAAAATACAAAGAAGAATATGGTAAGTGCAGAGTTTAAGGGGCAAGCAGAATATTCTGGGAACAAAGAAGATTGCTAGATTACTTCCAATGGGAAAATCACAGTTGATATATTAGGTAGTGTTTGTACTGGTTCTTGAAGAATGGAGTAGGATTTTGAAAAGCAAAGAGAGGAAGAAGGGCATCCCAGGAATGTGAGGAATGGAAGCTCCAAAGAGCCTGGAATGCTTTCCTTGCTCTCTCTGCTTGTTAAAATCCTACCCAGTCTTTCAGTCCCACCAGAAATATATTTATTTACCCCATCATCCTATTCTGCTGAGCCTTTTCCAAGCTCAGTTCTGTCACTGAATGTGTTAGCAATACCTCTTGGGACTGGTGTCACCCACAACAGATATACATATTTTCCATGCCTTCATTCAAGTAATTGATTATGCTATGATTGTTAAGGTAAACACATGCCAATAAGATAGTCCCTAGAGCACTGCACTAGAAAGTCCCTTCCAGATTGATATTTGTCAAGTCTTCACTACTCTTTGGACCTCATCAGTATTATTCTAAAAGTCAGCTCAGAATAAAAATTCAGACAAATACAAAAATACACTTTGATGCCAGGTAAAGGGGGTAGTTGTCCCCAAAGTTCATGAAAAAGCTAGTTCCTCCACTGTTGTTTTCAGGAGCTCATGGGCCTTGAAAAGTGGTGGGAACAAATTATAAGGGACTAATCTTCTCTAACAGACAGTTAGGCAGCACAGTGAATAGAGTGGTAGGCCTGGAGACAGGAAGACCTGAGTTCAAATCCAACCTCAGACATTGACCAACTGTGTGACTGTGGGCAAGTCACTTAATCCTATTTGCTTCAGTTTCCTCATCAGCAAAATGAGCTGGAGAAGGAAGTAGCAAGTATCTTTGATATCCAGTATCTTTGCTAAGAGCCCCCACACTCCAAAAGGGGGTCATGAAGAATTGGACACAACTGAAAAACAACCAAATACAACAATGCTCTAAAATCACATCAGTATGAATATGCAGCAAAAAAAGAGGTTATGCAGTGAAGAAAATAACAGAAAGTGGATAACTTCCTATACTGATTCAAATACTCAAACAGTCCTTCCCTGCTGTTGATGTGAGCATTCCCTCCAAAAGTGCAGATTGTAGCCCATCCATGTCTACCAATGCTTAAACTCAATGATCTTAGGAAAACATGGAGAGACTTGTATGAAATCGTAAAGAGCAAAATAAGCACAACCAAGAAAACGTTGTCAACAGTAATAGCAATTTTGTTTTAAGAACAATACTACATGCCTCTTGTCCAAGTCTCTTATAAGCTTCCCTCAGGAATGAGGGGAGAGGGTTCATTCACTATGCTGTTGGCCTTTCTCAATTTCTCATCATATTGTGAGCTTACCAGTGCAGTACATGAGCTACCCATCAATTATCTCTTCCTCCTGCCACATGACCAGCTCATTTAAATTTTTTTATCATACATTTATTTGATAATATCTTTTGTTCGAATTCTTCCTCAGCGTTCCATATTTCTATATAAGACAGTCTTTTATGCCTTCCATTTTCTTCTCAGTTGGCCTTGGGTGATATTAATATTTAATTCTTCAGAAAATGTACTGTTCACAGTCAAAGAAACTGGTTGTATCTTACCATTAAAAATGAAGCCTTTGGTTTCAGGGAGAAATTTGAGACCATTCAAGGAGATTTGCAATTTCTGAAAGGAAATTCAGCTCACTTTCCTCCAGTTTAATTCTTTGCTCAACTTAATATCCATTTACAATGTCTGTTATGTGTGTGGGGGAAGAGGGAAGGTGGGGAGTGACATATACACACTGGAGATACACATACAAAAATAAAATAATCTCTAGTCTCAAGGAACTTACATTCTAATGCAGTAAACAAGTAAATGGATAGGAAGTTTGATTGAACAGTGGTTAGAGATCTGGACCTGTAATCAGAAAGACCTGAGTTCAAATTTGGCCTCAAATACTTAGTAGCTGTGTAACCCTAGGCAAGTCACTTGACCTCTTTCTGCCTCAGCTTCCTCATCTATAAAATGGGAATAATAATAATATATACCTCCAATGGTTGTTATAAGGATAAAGATATTTGCCAAATGTATTACAAACCTGAAAACACTGTATAAATATAACTATTATTCTAGCTATTAGATAAGCATATACAGAATAAATATCAAGAGAATAAACACAAATAAATAACAAAGTAGTTGAATATAAATAATTAGAGACTTCTGGCAAAGTAAGCAGTAAATCACTGTGATTTTCCCATATTCACCTCCAACAACCATGAAATAGAACCCCAAATAAATCTTAGAACAGCAGAATCAGCAAAAATATGAGGTTAAAAACTTTTAGCCCAAGAAACTTGGAAGATTGGCAAGAAAGGTCTGTCTTATTTGAGTAAGAAGGGAGCACAATCTAGGACAGGAAGCATTCCAGCAAGCCAGCAGCAAAACCTATCTCCAAAAGCCAGCAGGAGATCCTGAGCCCTAGTGTGGTGAAACAGACAAAGGTCAACACAAGGAACCACCCCCCCAAACACACATGCACACACACGCGCACACACACACACACACACACACAGCTCAGCATAGTCAAGGGAGCAGGCAGTCTCCAGCTCCAAGAACCACCATGTACTTTAGTATAGTCCTGGGCAAACAGGCAGCCTCTAGAGGCCAGACTGACAGGTGCTTCAGTATAGCCCCAGGGAAACACAGAAAAACCCTACCCAGGTTTAGCACATGCCAGACACCACCACTAGGAACCAAGCTCAGCACTCAGGAAACTGCCAGACCCCTATAGCCTCCAGCAGCTATACCCACCCCTCACCCAACTCCCTCAGTTCAGCGCAAGACTCGAGGTTCCCTCAAGGGCCTCAGGGCAACATTAGTCCAGCATCAGGGAAACAGCAAGGGCCTGTAGCCACTGCCACAAGAAGCCTGAGACAGTGCCCCTTCCACCCCAGGAGCAGAGTTGAAATTTAAAAGAAATGAAAAAGGCCAAAAAAGATGAGAAAAAAAAAAAAGAATCTGACCAGAGAATGTTGTTAGGGTGACAGGGAAGATCAAGACACAAACTCAGAAGATCACAACAATGTCAAAACACTTATAGGTAATGCCCCAGAGAAAAATGGGAAGGTGTCTCAAGCCCAGAAAGAACTCATGGAAAAGCTCAAAAAGGAGCTTAATACTTATATTATAGGTGGGAGAAAAATTGAGAAAAGAAATGAAAGTGATGCAAGAGAATTATAAAAAAAAGTCAATCACTTGGAAAAAGAAAATAATTATTTAAAAAGTAGAATTGACCAAATAAAAATGGAGATACAAAAATCCATTGAAAAAAAAAAACAACTCCCTAAAAAGTACAATTGCCCAAATAGAAAAGGAAGTATGAAAGCTAAGAAAAAAAAAAAAACTCCTTAAAAGTTAGAATTGGGCAAGTGGAAGTTAATGACTATAAGACATCAAGAATCAATCAAAGAAATTCAAAAGAATGAAAAAAATAGAGGAAATATAAAATACCTCATGGGGGGAAAAAAAAAACAACTTGACCTGGAAAATAGATGCAAGAGAGACAATGTCATAATCATTGGGCTACCTGAAAGCCACAATCAAAAGAAGGACCTGGATAGCATCTTTCAAGAAATTATCAAGGAAAATTGCCCTGATATCCAGGAACCAGAGGTCAAAATAATCACTGAAAGAATCTACCAATCACCTCAGGAAAGAGATCCCAAAATAAAAGATTCAAGAATCATGACAGCCAAATTTCAGAAAAATCAGGTCAAGGAAAAAAAAACTAGTGGCCAGAAAGAAACAATTCAAATATCCAGGAGTCACAATCAGAATTACACAGGATTTGGTAGCTATAACATTAAAGAATCAGAGTTCATGCAACACTAAAGGAGTGGAGGTAATGAAACATGATATTCTGGAAGGCAAAGGATCTAGGACTACAACCAAAAATCACCTATCTATGGAGATTAAGCATAATACTTCAGAGGAAAAATGGTCATTCAATGAAACAGAATAATTTCAAGCATTCATAAGAAGATGACCAAGACTAAAGCAAAAGTTTGATTTCCACTGTCAAAACCCAAAAGAAGCATAAATAGGTAAAAAGGGAAAAGAAAACATAAGGTATTCAATAGAGCTAAATGGTTTATATCCCTTCATGCAAGATCATACCTGTAATTGTTTAAAAAAAATTTTACTACTAATAGTATAACTAGAAGGAATATATACAGACAGGAGGTACAGGTATAAGGTGAATTTGAGGGAATGACATAAAAAATAATTGAAGCATGAGAAAGAGGAATACCTGGGTGCAAAAGGAAGATAGAGGTAGAATAGGGTAAATTACCCCACATGAAGAGGCACAAAAAATCTATTACAGTGGAGAGAAAGATGAGAGGGTGGGCAGTGGGCTTCACTTAAACTTTCCTTTCAGCAGTATTAACTCAAAGAGGGAATAATATACTCAATCAGCTGAATATAGAAATCTATCTTACCTGAGAGGGAAATAGGAGAGGAGAAGATTAAGTAAAGGTTGGGGGGGGGGGGTACTGGCAGAAGAGAGGGCAAATCTGGGGATGTGATAGAAGCAAAACTCTGTTGAGCAGGGAAAGAGTGAAAAGAGAGACAGGATAAACAGGAGAAAAAATAGGAAGGAGGTAAACACACAGTAATCATAACTGTAAATGTGAGTGGGATGAAGCATCCCATAAATTGGAAGCAGAGAGCAAAGTAGATCAACAATCAGAATTGTACATCAAGTTGTTTACTTGAAGAAGAGAAGCACACACAGAGTAAAGGTAAGGAGCTGGAGCATAATCTATTATGCTTCAATTGAGGTAAAAGAGCAGGGATAGAAATCTTGATCTCAGAAAAAGCAAAAGAAAAATTGACCTAATCAAAAGAGATAAGGAAGGAAACTGCATTTTGTTAAAAGAGAATAGACAATGAAGCAACATCAACACTAAACATACATGCACAAAGTCGTACAGCATCCAAATTCTTAAAGAAGTTAGGTGAGTTTCAGTTTTGTGACAAAACAAGAGATAGAGAACATTATGAAATGTAAAATAGATTATTTTGATTATATTACATTAAAAAGCTTTTGCACAAATAAAACCACTTCAGCCAGATTTGGAGGGAGAGTAGAAAGGTGGGAAAAATCTTTACAGCAAGTATCTCTGATGGGGACCTCATTTCTCAAATGTCTAGAGAACCAAATCAAATTTGCAAGAATACAAGCCATTCCCCAATTGGTAAATAGCCAAGGGCTATGGACAGGCAGTTTTCAGATGAAGAAATTAAGGTTGTCTATAGGCATAAGAAGAAGTGCTCTGAATCACTTTTTATTGGAGAAATGCAAATTAAAACAGCTCTGAGATGCCACCTCACACATATCAGATTGGCCAATATGACAAAAAAAGAAAATGATAAATTTTAGAGAGGATGTGGGAAAATTGGGGCACTAATGCACTGTTGGTGGAGTTGTAAACTGATCCAACCATTCTGGAGAACAGTTTGGAACTATGCCCAAAGAGCAACCAAACTGTATATACCCTTTTTCCAACAATAACACTACTAGGTCTGTATCCCAAATTGAGCATAAAAAATGGAAAAGAACTTTTATGTGAAAAATATTTATAGCAGCCCTTTTCATAGTGACAAAATATTGGAAATTCACAATCAATTGGGAAATAGTTACATAAGCCATGGTATATGAATATAATGGAATACTATTGTGCAATAAGAAATGATGAACAGGCAAATTTCAGAAAAACCTGGAAAGACACATGAACTGATGCAAAATGCAATGAGCAGAACTAGAAGAACATTGTACACAATATCAGCAATATTGTGTTATGATCAACTATGAATGACTCAGCTCTTCTCAGCAATATAGTGATCTAAGATAAATACAGAGGACTCAGGAAAGACAATGCTATCCACATATGGATAAACAACTGATGGACTCTAAATACAGATCAAGGCATATTTTTTCACTTTATTCTTTTTTGTGTTTTTTTTAACTTTCGTTTCTTCTTTTACAAATGTGACTAATATGGAAATGTATTTTACATGATAGTACATGTATAACCTATATCAAATTGCCTACCATTCTTAGGAAGAAGACAGGAGAGGGGAGGAGTGAGGAAGAGAAATTTGGAACTCAAAATCTTGTAAAAAATTAATGCTAAAAATTGTCTTGACGTGTAATTGGGAAAAATGAAGAAAAAAAAGCAAATACAGATAATCATGGAAGGATGACACTAGGGATTGGGGAACTCAGAAAGGAATTCATATAGAAGGTGGTGCTCAAACTAGAAAGATGAAGGAGTACATTCCAAACATGGGGGATGACCAGTGCAAAGACAGTTTTGGGAAATGGAATTCCATGTTTAAGGAACATGAAGAAGGTAAGTTTGGCTGGATCAAAAAGTGTGGGAGGTGAAGTAATGTACAATGAAACTTAAAAGATAGGTGGGAACCAGCTTTAAAGAGTTTTTAAAGAGGAATTTATATGTTATTTTACAGGTAACAGGGTGTCACTGGACTTGATTTAGCAGGAGAGTCATATGGCCAGATCTGCATCTTGAGAAAATCATTTTGGCATCTGTATGGATAATTGCTAGGACTATGGAATTATTTGAGGCAAAGAGATCAATGCATTTGAAAAAAAGGTGAATGAATCAAAGAAAACTTTAAACAATAGGAAATGAGAAAAGAAGTGAATCACTGCACTATTTAAATTGAATAGAATGAACTTTGGAAAAGTGACCCCCAAAAAAACGACCATAAAGTTAAGAAATTTCTTATTTATCTTACTAACTCAATTGGGCTTATAACCTAGAAGGGCAGTTGAAGAATTGACTGTGCCATCTGTTTAGTCTTCAGGGAGAACTACATATTCATTTGTTAAGACGTAGCTGATTTTATTATGGGAAAAGACATATGCATATGGGCATATGGGCAGAAAAAGATAGCCCATGGGCACAAGTGACCCTTATTTATGAGGATTCTGAGCCAGAGAGAATTTGTTCCACACTGATCCTCCCCTTATAGTGTCTGATATTATAACCTTTTGTTAGGCAGACTTGAAAATGAGAAGTGGAACTGATGTCCCTCTCCAACATGATGGAGACGAAACCAGACAGTTTTGTTATGAACAACATGTGAACAGGTAGAAAAGAATCAAGAACATCTCCAGGACAGATATATGGGAGATTAGACCCATGTCTGTGCAGGCTGGATTGTGTCTATGAGTTACATTAAGAAGTTTTGAGGATATGGTTCAGAGCTCTGTCACTCAGTTTTCTTCCATTGATTTTCATCTTCATGATCCTCAACTCGACTCTTCCTGACCCAACACATCTAGCTAATCGCCAAATCTCACCATTTCTACCTTCAAAACATCTCTTACAAGTAAACACTTGTTTCTTCTCCCAGAGTCACTGCCTCAGTACAGGTCCCTATCACCTCTCCCTTGGACTCTTCTAACAGCCTCCTAATTGGTCTTCTTGCCTTGAGTTTCTAACCACTCAAATTCATTCTCCATACATAAAATAAAAATAAATTTTCTTAAATACAGATTGGATCATGCCACTCTCAGACTTGATCAACTCCAATGTATTCCTATTGCCTCAAGAATAAAATGTAAACTTTTCTTCTAAAGTCATAGAAAACATTACCTCAACCTATCTGTCAAGCTCAGACACTCTTTTGCCTCCCATACTCTGTTATTCAGCCAAACTGGCCTTCCTTCTTTTTCTCCTATGGTGCTGTCTCCTATCTTTCTGTCTTTGTATTGTGCATTTCCTAGACCTGAAATATTCCCTCCTTGCCTCCACCTCACATGGGCCTTCAGTCCTCTTTCTTCAAGCTTCAGCTGGGAACCACCTACTCAAGGTCTTTCTTGACTCCCCCCACCTCATTACTAGTGCTCTTCCTCCCAAACTATGTTGTATTTAACTACTAGGTATACATGTGTATGTGTGTACATATGTAGTTATTAACTTTATACTCTACACATGTTTATACTGTGATAAAGTTTCACCATTCTATTGAGACCATTCACTGTGATATTAATTTTAGAAATGATTACAGGTATAAAAGCTATTGTATGCAGGTAGGTGACACAGCAGACACAGTACCAGACCTGGAGTTAGGAAGGCTCTTTTTCCTTAGATCAAATCTGGCCTCAGACACTTACTAACTTTGTGACCCTGGACAAGTCACTTAACCTTGTTGGCCTCAGTTTCTTCATCTGTAAAATAAGGTGGAAAAGGAAATGGCAATTTACTCCAGTATCTTAGCCAAGAAAACCCCAAATGGAATCATAAAGAGTTAGATACAACCAAACAACTACAATAAAAGATATCATCCGAGCTCTATACAACATGGAGATAACATTTTTCATTTATATTTTCATGATGAAAGAAAGGGATAACAGAGGAATAGGATATGTGTTCCACTGAAACTGACAAAATGTCAGGAAATGTAGAGAAAGTCAGTTGGACTCCATATTGAGTATTGACAGGAGGATATAGACAAACACCATGAGAAAGTGTGAATGGGATGGATTATACACTATTTAAGAGAGTATCCACATCAGAGAGAACACATTCATCAACTTCTCCAAGGATGAGAGCTATTCTGTATTACTGTGTTGAAATGAAAATAAAATAATAATGGTGAGTGACTCTGTGTCAGACCAAAATCTACCATCTTCAAAGAAGTGGTTCTCAGTTTCTAAGCTGTTTCTCCAAGAGTTAATGAACTTCCAGTGTGCAAAATTTCTATACAATCTCTGGTTTTATTGAAGTGGATCTCATAAATTGAAGAAAGTTCCTAGAACACTTCAGAGTATTTAGGAATACTTTAAACTTTAGAGCAAGTTTTTTTTTAAATAATCTTGATTCATTTAATAACCACTGAATCTATTTAATTTCATTTTTTCTTATTTTATTGATCTTTTTCATTGTCTTCATTGCCTAAGATATCCACTTCCCCTCCTCTACTTGGGGAGTCATTGATTGAAATAAATATGGGTTGTACCAAAAGTCTAGGTATAGTTTTAAATTTGTTCAGTTGTTTTTAAGTCACATCCAACTCTTCATGACTTCATTTGGAGTATTCTTGGCAAAGATACTGGAGTGTTTTGACATTTACTTCTCTGGCTCATTTTGTAAATGAGGAAACTGAGACAAACAAGGGTTAAGGGACTTGTCCAGGGTCACACAGCTAGTAAGGGTCTGAGCCTGGATTTGAACTTGGGAAGATGAGTTTTCCTGACACCAGGCCTGGTACTATATTCATTGGGCAATGTAGCTATCCAGTTTTAAGTTATTGAAGTTTAAAATTACACTAAGACTTTTGAGATATGTATCATTGGAAATGAAAGCAATAAAACAATTCAGCAAAGCCTACCAATGCCTATACCATGTATGACATTATGTACAATATTTTACTTCCATGGATTTCCCCCTCAACACACACACACACACACACACCAGTAGTGAAGGAAAAGAGTTTCATTTTTCTTTATCTTTTCTAGGGCTAAGCTTGTTCATTATAAATCATATAATATGTAAAGTTTGGGGTTTTTTTTGCAGTTTTCTTTGAGGGGAGATCTTTTCATTTATATTGTTGTTACTATGTACATTTTTCCCTGACTGCTTATATCTTCCTGTTTCTGTAACTTTTCACATGCTTCTTTGAATTCTTCATATTTATTGTTTCTCAGGGTACAGTAATATCCCATCATATTCATAGGTTACAAATTATTTAGTCATCCCCATAATTAATGTATGACTATTTTGTTTTAAGTTCTTGGTTATCACAAAAAACAACTGCTATAAATATATTGTTTCTATTTTAATTACATATGACACAACAGAATTTTAAAAAGAATAAAAACTTTTAAGCAACCCTTCTTAATTTCTTGTAAAGGAATCTTGCCAAGTCTGAGTTACCTACAAAAGATTCCTTCTCCAATGAGATCAAGTCTTATTTAATGGGTAAGCAAAAGTTGATAATGGTTTATTCATATTAGTCTTAAGTATAGCTTTAGAGTGCTTTCTTTGGTCTCCTAGAAAGAATAAATAACAATTGATCTAGGAAAATGGAAAGGGCTTCAGCATATTACCTGACAATTAGTCATGTTCAGTGATGCTTTCTGATTGATTGATTGGTTGGTTGATTGGCTTTAAAATTTTAAAAATGATGATGGATAATCATTGCTTTAGTAGTTGGGGTGTTTCCTTGTTCAAGGGTCTGGAGGTGGGTTTTTGGGTTTTTTTGTGTGCATTGTACACATCTTGACTATAAGCAGAAGAATGAAGATCATAGTCATCTGTTAGATCATTAATCAGCTCTTGGATTTGCTATGGTCATTTTACAATACCTTTTGTTCTGCCAATTGCTATAAATATTGCCTTGAGATATGGACTTTAAGGAAAGAAAAAATGGTTATCCTGCAAAATCTTCATTGTTCATCTGAGTCATTAGATTAAAAGAGAAGGAAACTAAGTAGTAAGAACCTGCTAATAAGCAATTGGATTTTAGATATTGGGCCCTATGGTGTCATATATAAAAAATAGACTTACTTGCATCATCACAAAACTAAAAAATCATTCGTAAAAACAAATTATTTAACAGAAATTGTATTACATACATATAGATTATATTATGTATGTGTGTGATACGTGGAAAGGAAATATTGGTAGAACTTTTTAAGGAATTAGTCTGTTCTATTCTGTCATATACAAGCAGTGGAGAGAAATTATATTCTGGCATGAGATATGTGAGAGAAATTCATACACATAAGGGAAAGGAATGTGGCATAGTGTGATCAGAAGGCCCTTGACTAGGAATCTTGGTTCTTGTTCTTTGTCGCATGGTCTGGGACAAGTTGTTCTCTTTCTGGGTTGTTTCCTCAACAGTAAAATGAGTAGTAGACCAGATGATCTCCAAAGTAATTTCTAACCTTAAACATCTATTGTTCAGAATTTCTCTGAATTGTTTGTTGTGAATAACTTTTGAGGAATTGTAGAGAATGAATAAGTACTAGAAGATTGGAGACTGGCAAACTTCATGACTTATGTTTTAGAAGGCAAAATATTTTAGAAAGCAATAGAATGGTGAACTTCATATCAAATAGTGGCCAAAGTTTAGGATAGAAGTTCTTAAATATAAATATGCATATTTTATGTGTATGTGCATACATTTGGGTAACTATTACTTTTTTGTTGGTTTTTTTGGGGGTTTGTTTGTATGTTTTGCTTTTTGGAGTTAGAGAAGGCAGGGTAATTGGGCTTAAGTGACTTGCCCAAGTTCACATGGGTAGTAAGTGTTAAGTCTCTGAGGCTGAATTTGAACTCAGGTCCTCCTGACTCAATGGCTAGTGGTCTATTCACTGCGCCACCTGGCCAGCACGATAATTATATTTCAATACAATTAATTTTCCTTGTAACATCAATGTGTTTGATTTAATGCATTTGAAAGCATTATTGTGAGGAGTCACAGGCTTACACGAGATTGTCAAAGGGGTCCATGATATACTAAAAGGTTAAGAACCTCTGCTTAAGGATGTATTTTTATGATGGTTTATAGTTAGAAAAATAGTGATCACTCTAGAATGCTGTAGGACATAAATTTAGACACCTTAGAGTTTGTCAGGCAAACCCTTTCATTTTACAGGTAAGGAAAGAGAGTGAGGGAATTGAAATGATTTGTCCATTTATTTAAAGAGTAAGAGGCAAAACTGAGAGCTGAACCCATTGTCTTCAAATCCATTTTTATTTCTGCTATATTACACTGCCTTCTCTTCAGTTGACAAGGACTTAAGAAACCCAAGTCATAGTAAAACTCATGTCTTAGCTCACAAGGTGATTGTGAAGAAAACACTATGTAACTGTTAAAGCATTGTATAAATTGGAGTGCTTGTTTTTAGTGTTACAGTTACTAAGGTGACCAATCAGCAGAATGCCAGGTCTATGGAGTATCTGTAAATAATTGGATAGTACCAATATAGGATGAGGGAGACTTCATTTACCAGCAGGGTTATTAGTTGACTGAATGTTTAATGAGGCATCAGTGATGTAATTTTATCCCAAGGTAGTACAGTCTTAGACTTTATTCCTAGAAACATAGTATCCAAAAGAGAGTAGCACATTTTTTTTTCTGCATTGGTCAGATCACATTTTAATAACTGCTCAATTTTTGGTTTTCACACTTTTAGAGGGGGAAAATTGGAACATTTCTAGAGTAGGGTAACTCAAGTGATGAAAGTATTAGAAACCATTTTTTTAATGGATTTTGGTTGTAGGATCTAATGATTTTTATTCTAAAGAACAAAAAAATATTTAGAGGAGAGCTGCCAAGGAAGATTATTTTGTTTAGTTCTAGGGAGCTGAACTAAAACTGGTAGAAGTCAGAGAGAGTTAAATTTGACCTTGTTATAAGGAAGAGCTTTGAAAGGATTAGAACTGTTCAAAAATATAATGGAACCTCATGGAACAGTAAATTCTTCATCACTGGAAGTATGAAAGCAGAAGACTGATGATGTTTTCAAAGAATGTTTATAAGAGATTCTTTCATGGAGGAAGATGTTTCCTTACGTTGTCTACTAGATCACTTCCAATTCAAAGATTCTGTCATTTTTTAATGAATTTGCTATAGAACATAATAAGTATAACCTATCTACAGGGCATACTGATCTGGCAGTTTTGGGAGAATGTGGGTCTTAACCTGTATCAGGCTGCTTTCTTAGAGGGAAGAAGATATGGAAAAGTCACTTAGGGGATCACTAGATGGAGTCTACAAGAGACAGGGAAAAGGATTGCTGAGCAGCACTGAAGACTGCTCTGACAATTTATGGTAGCAGAGGACCAGAGGGCAGGTAGGTGGCACAGTGGATAGTGTACTTGACCTGGAGTCAGGAAGACTCATCTTCCTGAGTACAAATCTGGCTTTAGACAGTACTAGCTGTGTGACCCTGGGCAAGTCACTTAACCCTGTTAGCTTCAGTTTCATCACCTTGAGCTGGAGAAGGAAGTGGAAAACCACTCCAGTATCTCTGCCAAGAAAACCTCATATAGGGTCAAGAAGCATTAGATACAACTGAAACAACAATACCAACCACCACCACAACAAAACAGGAGAAGAGGAAATTGTTGATAAAATTTAGCTTGGATTTTAGAAGGAGGAGTTGGGAAGAAAGAGGTGGTTAAGGAGAGTAACATTGAAATGATTGATCCAGTATATGTAGAGCCTATTATCAGATTGCATGGAGAGAGGTGAAGAGGAGGGAGGGGAAGGTAATTTAAAACTTATGGAAGTGAATGTTGAAAACTAAAAATGAATTAATTTATTAAATATAAAATATTAAAAAAAATAAATGATTGATCCAGGTGTGTAATGTGCCTGGAATCTGCTGAATCCAGAAGAGTTTGATGGACTGGAAGAAATGGGAATGGAACAAAGGACTGAAAGCATTAGTGAGAGGAGAGTGTTTGAGTGAGTGAGTGTGTGTGTGTGTGTGTGTGTGTGTGTGTGTGTTAGAGTTCAAGATTTTGGAAGAAGATCATTTTTAAATGGTTCTTTTTATAACTTCATTTAGAATATCACCCAAATTTTTATATTTCATCACTTGGTTCAGCAAATCAAGACACAAGACTTGTTCAGCTAATCTGTACATTCTACTATATTTTTTATGTCTAAGGTTTTATACCCTTCTATTTATTATCCCAACCAAAATTCAATCAAATTAGAATATTGTGTGTACATATATTTGGTACAAATGAGAGAAAACACATAGTAGTGATAGTTTTACTTTAAGTATTAATTATACATTATTAAAATATATAAGAACATTTTGTATGAAAATAAGCAAAATTGGGGTGGCTAGGTGGTGCAGTGAATAGAGCATGGCCCCTGGAGTCAGGAGGACCTGAGTTCAAATTGGCCCGCAGACACTTAACACTTAACTAGCTGTGTGACCTTGGGCAAGTCACTTAACCTCAATTTCCCTTCCCTTTCCCCTCCAAAAAGCAAAAAATTAAAATAAGCAAAATTTTCTATGTTATGTTCCAAAAATTTCCCCAAACTCCTCTATCCTGAGATATTCCTTAAATAAAGAGCCCTAGAACAGCATTGGACTATATGTATATCATAAGATCATAGGATTAAGAGGTAACAAAGACCTTATTACATAGTCCCAGCATTTTACAGATTAGGAAAGCAAGATGAGTTCAACTTCTGAAGAGCTCTGTGGAAAATAAGTTTGGGAAATACTACTACAGCTTTCTTCAGCTATGTGAAGGGTTGTCACATAGAACAGAGGTTAGACTTGCTCTGTGTAGCTACAAAGGGTAGACTAGGACCAGCGGAAGGAATTTAGAAAGATTTCATCTCACTATAAAGTAGAACCTTCTAATACTTAAAGCTAACAATAAAATCTATTGACTTAGGTGGTGAGTTCTCTGTCAATGGAGACTAGATAACTGTCAGGGAGACTCTAAAAGGTAGTCTTTCAAGGAGTAGGGTCCTAGATGCAATGATATTCAAGTTACCTTAGGAGTCTGAGATTCTCTGGTTCAAAAAAATTAAGTTATCGGAATGTAATAAGAATTCTGAGCTGCTCCTTACTCAGAGGACAAGTGACCCTTATCGGTGTCTGTGGTGGTGGTGTTTTTTTAGATCCAAAAGCTCCCTGACTGAAAGTGTTAAGAAAAGAAAATAACTAAGTTGTGAAGAACCATCACACTTGGAATGTTAAGTCTATTTTAAAGTTACCAGATAATTAGAATATTCTTGAATCTACTCTCAGTTCCAACAAAAAGAAAAAGTGCTAAGTCAAATTGTCCAAGAAGGGGGTGGCTAGATGGCACAGTGAATAGAGTACCGGCCCTAGAATCAGGAGGACCTGAGTTCAAATCCAGCCTCAGACACTAGACACACTTACTAGCCATGTGACTTTAGGGCAAGTCACTTAACCCCAATTGCCCTCCAAAAAGAAAAAAGATTGTTCAAGAAAATGTTACCCTTTCCAGATATTCACCTTAAAACTAATTTTAGCTTTCTCCTTGTGATATTATAGGTGATTTTTTTTTAAAACACAACCCCCAATTAAAATATTGTAGGAATGGGTCATTGGACTTTGAATAACACTACTGTGAAAAAAAAAATTCACATTTCTGGCAACATGGTCCCATAATTTGAATACAAACCCCATAGTCAAATAAATGTTGGAATTCTGCATAAACTTAGTGATATAATATTTATATAATATCTTTTACTTTACAATACCTTTAATGTATATTATATTATTTCATCCTTAGAAACAACTTTGTGGTTTAGAAAGTACAAATATTAAAAAAAATAGAGAGAGATTCTAAGGTCAGATCACATACAAAGGCAAACTCTGAGAAAAAAAAAGAAATGTTATATACTGTGTTGACACTATGGGTAGTTCTTTTGGATTGCAGTTCTTAACAAAATCAGAGACATCATTATAGGAATCAAATAAATGTGGGAAAGGCTAAAAAAAAGTGGAAGTATTTCTCATATCAGATATAAGGCAGCTTAGACTCATGGAAGTTAAACTACTTACATGTCTATAGCCCTTTAACATTTACAAAGTATTCATCATTCTATTCCCCCAGATATGTTTTGATCAATTTTACCAAAAAGTTAATATTTGTTGAGAAGGTAAAGTGAGAATGAGGCTCATAACTCTCCTATCTTTCAACATGTAAACAGGGTCCATAGTACAGATCTGATTCAGTTCAACACACATTGATTGGATGTCTAAGAAGTCATTTCTTTGAGGACAGGGATAGGATCATGAAACTGGGCTTTATACCTAGTATATCGAAGGATCTCTCATTGTTTTCATTTAGAGTGCCAAAGAACATTAAAAATACTAGTGCCTGACACTATCTACATGGTGCTAATTAAGTGAAAGTACAAGAAAATCATCAATTATCCAAATAAGCCACTTTTCATCAGAATGATAGGTACTGTATAAACAGTCTAAATGTGCTAATTAGTTCCCTCCATAAATATTGAAGGCCTCTCTCCAATAAACCCTCATGATCTTTGCTTGATTTACTTCCTAAAGTTTAATATAACCACAGAGAAATGCCAAAAGTTCTTCTCCAAGGTTCCTCAAGGACTTATTTAAGTCTCTGTATCTCTCTCTTTTTCCATCTCTCTCTGTTCCATTTTCCTCCCTTCTCATTGTTTCCCTTTTTTGGTTGTGACAAACTCCCAGGAGAAGAAAAGACAGCTTAAACCTGATGTCTTTAAGCTGCAGCTGATCACGGAAGTCTTGCTCTGTTGTGCTATGAACACCTCGAGTTTGTGCCTTTACATCTCTAGCTAATTATCAGTTTAGCAAAACAGTTCATAAATTCTACTGCTAATTATGGTTCATTTACCACAGTTACTATAAATTGCTACCCAAGTTCCCTGGTATGTTTCCCACAAAGGCACAACTTGAACAAGTCATTAGTTGCTTAAAGGCTTTTCTTTTTCGAAGGCCCCCAGACTACAACTTTCAGCTTAATTTGTCCTTAATACAAACTACATCTAAAATACTTGGGAATTCAAGCATCTAAGTACATGCCACTGACTGATCCCCGAACCTCCCCCAGTGGCTCTTTAATGAACATAAAATAGTAGAGAGAGAAAATTCGGAGGACATTCAGGAAAAAAAAAAAAAGGTATTTTACAGCTGAGATTTTTTTCTTCCTCTGAGAGTCACATAGTCACTTCTTTTTAGATTTTGTATAAATCATGATCTAATTTAACCATGGCAAACTTTAATGGGAATTTGAGTGCCAATTACAAATTAGATCAAAGCAACAATGATAACCTTGATTATGAGGGAAACAATCAGCAAGATCCTCTTTAAAAAAAAATCCTTGCTCTTAAGGTGTCACCAGAAAACCTATCCTCATGTTACTTCCTTTTCCTTAATAATATATGGAAAATATTTCATGATATAATCTACTTTATACCTTACAAGTTGCTATTGTAAAAAAAAAAATTTTCTTGGTGTCCAGTGCTGGTTATGGCCCTACTTAGAAAGGGTAGTCCTAATACAACAATATGACCTATCCCTTAAGTAAAATCTATCAATCTATCTAGCTTGGTAGGATTTGTTAGAGCTCTTGCCCCCCACTTCCCCCAGTATCATCTTAAAGAACCCAGTGTTGGGTCGGCTAGGTGGCACAGTGAATAGAGTACCGGCCCTGGAATCAAGAGGACCTGAGTACAAATCTGGCCTCAGAGACTTAACACTTAATATCCGTGTGACCTTGGGCAAGTCACTTAATCCCAATTGCCCTACCTTCCCCCCTCCAAAAAAAAAAAAAAGAACCCAGTGTTATCTTCAAACTATGTAGATTTTAGGTAAGAATTTAGGCATTGCATAACACCCTCTTCATAAATTATCCTGCTTGGGGAGTAGTATCTTTATCATCATTTCATAGATATGGGAAAGACCAAGTGACTTTTTAAATGGTCAATCTGGTACTTGAACTCTGGTCTCCTATCTAAAAGTCTGAACTGTGTTTTTGTTTTACCTCTTTCTATCTGGTATAATATCCATCATACCCATAATGAACAGACATTAGATTTAGGACTTTGGTTCAAACCTTAGCCCTACCCCCACATTACCAGTGTGACCTTTGGCAATTCACTTTGGCCCTCTGGGACTCGGTTTCCTCAACTAACCTAAAATGAAGAGGTTAGATTAGATATACCACTAAGATCCTTTCCAGCTCTAATTCATGATCTTTCTTTTTATGATTAATTAATTATTCTTTCCTTAGCTCAGAATTGTTCAGACCCAATTCACATTCATGCTGTGGGCCATATATGAAATAATTTCATGAAATCATAGAATTATAGTTAATAAGAAGTAATATTTAATTGGAGGGCAGCTAGGTGGCACAGCAGAAAGAGTGTGCCTGGAGTTAGGAATACTCATCTTCAGGAGCTCAAATACAGACACTTATTAGCTGTGTGACCCTGCGCAAGTCACTCAGCCCTGTTTGCCTCAATTTCCTCATATGTAAGATGATTTAAAGAAGGCAATGGTAAACTATTAGAGTATCTTTGCCAAGAAAACCCCAGGTGTAGTCAGAAAGGGTCCAGACACAACCAAAACAATTGAACAACAAAAGATATTTAATCAGAGGTAAACTGAAATGCTTACATCCATCCACAAACAATAATTTAGTCTTTAATAAGTAAAGAGCTTATCACAGTGCCTGATACATAGTAGGTGCTTAATAAATGCTTATTGACTTGTCTTGGTCTGTGTCTTTCCACATTTCCATGATCTGCTTATCTTACCTTTCTTCTTCTACCACTTTGTCTCCAGTAGTTGCAGTAGGATTGACTCAGTGATATATATCCATTTGTGCTGAAGCAGGGAGAACTGAAAAGGTTTAAGAGGGGGCAATGAGAAATTTAGGTAAAGGAAAGATGGTTTCCAAATGAGGTGATTAGGGCACATCAATAGAAATTCTCTCCATCCTTCAAGGCCCAACTCAAAGGTCATGAAAATTTCCCTGATTGTCATCTCCTCTTGGAAAAAAAAAAACAGGAAGATTCCTCAATTCCTAACTGACACATAAAACATTTAGGGGGGTACTTCCTTCTTGCACTTTCATATTCTGTTCTCTGTTGCATTTCTTCTCGAATCTTTCTTATTCTGTCCTTTCCAGATTGTAATCTTATTGAGGGCACTGTATATCATTCATCTTTCTAAACCCCACAGTAGCTAGCATATTGCTGAGTACACAATCAGTGTTCAGTAATGGATTTCCCAAGGCTGATACAATTTCTGTGGACTGAATTGGTGTGCCAAATGCCTTGGTGGATTTTTTTCACCTTCAGTAACTCTGCCTCATTTTCCCAAAACATAATATCACAGATTAACCAACCTGATAAGTAATAATAGCTAAAATTTACATAGTACCTACTACTTGTCAGGCACTACGCTAAGCATTTCACTCATCTGATCCTCACAAAACCCTGGAGGTAGGTGCTATTGTTATCCCTGTTTTACAGATGAGAAAACTGAGAGGAACAGAGGATGAGTGACTTGTCCAGGTTCACAGAGCTTGTAAGTGTCTAAAATGATGAGAAGAAATGATCAGGCAATTTAAAGTATTTTGAATTCCTTAGAGAACAATTTTTATAGGGAAAAAAAAGATAGTAGACTACTTAGAATTATTCTCCTAAAGTAGAAAGGAGAATTGGTGGGGATTCTCATTTGTCATTAAGTAAAAAGAAATATAAAAATCAACCTCAATATGATGGAATAGGAAAGGGCAGTTGTCAATTGTGTTTATGAAAATTTTTTTTAATTTCAAGTCATTAGGAAAATTAAATAATAATAATGTCACCTATGATTTTGTGAAGTTTGAAAAGAAGTGTCCAAGCTGATTCACACTTGACTCTCTTTTGAGCCCAGTTTTTCGATGAATTTACACTAAATAAAAAGTAGCATCAACAGCAAAGGTGTGAACCTCCTTCTCTCTTTTTCTCAATGAGGGTATTAGCAAAGCTTTGGTGGGTGGTTTAAATGCTAATAAGCAGGAAAGCAGTTTTGGAAACAAACACCCAACTGTATTTAAGGCCTGCGTTTTCCTGGTGAATGCCTCTCCTGAGGTACACCTTTCAAGGGCCCAGGCTCTTAAGCACCATCCATACTCAGCACAAATCAGAACTCTTTTCAAAAAGCACTTAATGCTGTTTAAAACCTACTGGTAAGTCATTTCAACTAAACCCTTTGAAATAGCACTTCTTTCAGAACTATTCCTACCTGGGCTTAAAAGCAATTAGAAAACTACTGGGGTCTTTTTCTTTTTAAATTTAGAAGGTGGTCCACTATATTCAAGCTATTACATACTTTTAAATCATTTCTGTGGAGTAAGATTGTGTTTTCCCTCCTGTTGAGATCAACACTTAGTTTTATAAACTGCTTTATTGGGGGGGGGGAGTTGAGGGGGCAGGAAGGCAATAAAGGAGGATAAGCATATCTGGTTGTGTAGATTTAAAATTTTGTCTTCTTTTCTCCTTTCCCCTTGGAAATATAAGAACTAAAATAAACAACAATAATAGCAATTTTTTAACTCTTTAAGGTTTGCAAAGTGCTTTACATCTATTATCTCATTCAGTCTTTACCATATCCCTGAGAGGTAAGTGCTATTTTTATCCCCATTTTCAGGTAAAGAAACTGAGGCTGAAAAAGGTTAAATGACACTTGACCAGGGTCACACAGCTAGTACATGTCTACAGGCAGTAAGTGAACTTCTTTCAGACTCCAGACCAATACTCTATTCCCTGTGCCCCATATCTACCTATTAAATATTAATATAGACCTTAAGTGTCCTGTATAACCTTTATGTGACTGCTGTTAGTCCCACTAGTCTGAAAAGAATAAAAAAGATACCACACCATGATCTTCTACTTCCAGATTGGTGATAGCTTGTCTGAATCTCTGTTCCTCTTTCTGAGTGGATGGGGGGGGGGGGCGGTTCATGAGCCTCAGGTTCAGACTACAGGCATATGAGTATGAGCCTCAGGTCTTTCTTTTTTAGCAGCCCTCTCCTCTCCCTCTGCCACACTTAGTCTGTGCTCAGTCACTTTTTTTCTTGCAGCACAACAAGGACCCCCAAGCACAGCACTTGAGGGAATTTCCATGCTCTATATGGAGCCTGCTCCACTTACATTTTAAATGTATGACACTCTCAGAAGGCTTAGCAAAGATTGCAGCCCAGCTCTGTCTCAGCTGCTCCCTAGAGCAAAGGCTTGAAATTGTTGGCTGCTGGGGCTGCTGTTGCTAGAAGCAACAAATATCTAGGGAGGACCCTCAGTCTTGGACTTGGAGCTTTTATTCTCTGCTGATTCCTTAAATCCTAACTCTCCAATTAATGCTGGTCTGGCCATCTAAGCTAACAATAACAGAAGGCTTTTCTGCTTCCTCGATGCATTGGTTCAACCGAAGCTTGACCTCCTGGTGACCACCCAGCTCCCTTTTGTCTAGTGACTTGTTCCCCAAACAGAAGATGTGATAGAGACAGGACTATGAATTCTCTAGTGGTTTGTACCTGCACATTGCTCTCTGATGCTGTTTCCTCTACCCCTTTGGATCACTTAGATACGTGGAGGGACATTGGAGCTCCCAAAATTTTAGCTCAATTTTAGCACGGGTTCTCTTTCTGCAAAGAGTATGCTCCTAGAGGGTAACAATTTTTCTTTTCTTTTCTTTGTATCTCTGTTGTTGTTGTTACTACTGATTCTTCACTACCTCATTTGAGGTTTTCTTGGCAAAGATACTAAAATGGTTTGCCATTTCCTTTTTCAACTAATTTTGCAGATAAGGAAACTGAGGCAAACAGGATTAATTGACTTGCCCAGGGTAATACAGAAAATGTCTGAAGCCAGATTTAAATGCATGTCTTCCCAACTCAAGGCCCAGCACTCTCTCCACATGGCTGACTAGCTGGTCTTTGTTTCCCTAGCACCTAGCTAAGTGGCTTGCCTGTGATAGACCCTTAATACTTCTTGTATTGAATTTATTGAACTCCAATAAAGGGCCTACTATGTGCCAAGCACTGTGCTAAATTATAGAGATACACATAATGAAAAAGACCCAATATCTGTCCTCAAGGAGCTTACAATCTAATTGGAGAAGATATCAACAAAAAAAGTGTGAAAAGAAGGTGGAGGGAGAAGGACTGGGAGATGCAACCCAGGCCCATGTTGTTCCCTATACACAATGTCAAGCAGAGATACAGATAGAAAATGGAGTTACCAGGAACCTCATGAGCCCTTTATAAAGGAGGGATTTTGGAAGGAGTTTGTTGCTACACTCCAGTCAAAGGAGAGAGGCAGCTGAGAGTGATTTGTGAAAGTGTAATGTGTCTAAGACTGAGTCATTTTTCCTGGTGATGAGATATCAAGTGATCAGCTTATCCTGGGGGTAGCACATGTTTTTCAAGAACAACGTCTTTTCTTTCTTTTTTCTTTTATTTGAACAGTTTAATGTATGTGATATTCAAACATGGTGAAAACCAAGAGATTGCTAAGAGAACCAGTTTCTCCAAATCTAGTTCCCCAACTCAGCTGTACCTCATTTAAAGCATCACATCTGATGGACTGAAAGGACTTCATAGGTCATAGGCTAATTTGATAGGTATGCGGTAGTGCCTCAGAGTTGTTTTAATTTGCATTTCTCTAATTATTAATGTTTTAGAGTATTTTTTTCATATAATTATTGATTGCTTTTGATTTCTTCCTCTGAAAGCTGCCTGTTCATGTCCCTTGACCATTTTGTTAAGGAATGGCAACAAATATTTTTTAGTATATACTGGGCATTATATAAGGTTCTATGCTAAATACTAAGTACCCAGATTAAAAAATGAAACACTTTGCCCTCAAAGAACTTAAATTCTACTGGAGGGTTAAGGTGTGACATTTATGTGCAATGTAGAAAACTGGATCCATCAGCGGGGTAATAGAATGAAAAAAAAAAACTTTAAGTCATAATTCAGATGATGTTTCTGGATAATTAATGACTTCATTTATCTCACTTTTGTATAGATGGTGGTTTCCCCCATTATCTTATTGCTGCCATTACTGTCTAAAATATTCACTCCTTTAATGGAAGAGATAAAAAAGCATTTCTTAAGCATTTACTATGTATAAGCACTGTGTTAAGATCTAGGGATACAAATAGAAAAGTAAGATGGTGGGGCATCTAGGTGACACAGTGAATAGAGCACTGGCCCCGTAATCAAGAGCACCTGAGTTCAAATCTGACCTCAGATACTTAACACTTACTAGCCGTGTGACCTTGAGCAAGTCACTTAACCTCAATTACCCTGACTTCCCCCCTCCAAAAAGCAAAAAAAAAGATGGTTTCTATATTTCTGCAGTTCACATTTTAATGGGGAGACTACATAAAGGAGCTGAACATCAGAGGGAAAAGCCCAGTGGTCATTATGCTTCAGTAACAAAGTACATAGTAATTCATCTTCCTTAGTGTCTGTGCCATTAAGAAAACTATTTCTTGGACATTTCTTTATATCAATTAACTGGGAGTCAGTGTCCAACATTGGCAGAAAGTGTTTTCCAATATAAAAGAATCATAATTGCTTATTATATTAATTTATTATTTATTGACCATCCAGATTATTTTGATTATTTTTTTATAATTAGTGATAATTGATAATAATCAATTATTATTGATAAATCCATATACAAATAATCTTTTGAGTCATTAAGAGTTTAAATAGCCCAGCAGTACATAACACATACTGCATGTAATACAAACACAAATATGAGAGAAACATAATTTTCATTTTTACAAATGGATTAGCTTTTTGATTTTTTTCCTGCCTTTCCTTTTCATTTATGTTATGTAGGAGACTCAGCATGAACACACAGGCAGGGATGATTGCTAAGCTAAGAAATTTGAGAAATGTGAGAATTCCTCCTCAATACTCACCTAATCAATACCTTGGACTTAGACCGGGTTTATATGTAAGCCTTTTCCTTTTAAACCAGTAGGCCTTTCTTCTGATTGCTTTTCAAGCCACTGATAGAAAGTAATTTCAGTAAATGCTTAACTCAATCAGTTTTCATCCACATGTGGGCCTTTGGTACCCCAGCTATACATCTCATTACATGACTGCTGCCATTTTCTTCTAACTTTAGCTGTGGCTAATCATTTTATTTATTTTCAGTCATACCCTTTGAATATAAAAATTGAGGTTTTGGAATGATTCCTCTTCTTTTCCCATGCCATACATATCCACTCACCCACCCCTAATAATGAAGCAATTCTGCTATATTCATACCTTTTTTTGATCACACAGTAAATTATACTTCCAAAATTCAAAGTATGAAACTTTCCTAGAGGAGTATAATACAGAATACTGTGTGAACTTTCATTAGAAAGGTACCAGTTCAGAATTCTTTAATGATTCCTTAATATCTCCTGGATGCAAACACCTTTTAAAATGAAGGAGGGCAAAGAAGAAAAGAACACAAAGCTTATGTTTTTTAATTGTTTTAAAGTTAACAATCACATATTAAGTGACTACTATGTTCTAGGCACTGTGCGATGCCCCACCATCTTACTTTTCTATTTGTATCCCTAGACCTTAACACAGTGCTTATACATAGTAAATGCTTGAGAAATGCTTTTTTATCTCTTCCATTAAAGGAGTGAATATTTTAGATAGTAATGGCAGCAATAAGATAATGGGGAAACTACCATCTATACAAAAGTGGGATAAATGAAGTCATTAATTATCCAGAAACTTTATCTGAATTATTACTTTTTTTTTTCATTTCTATTACCCAATTGATGGATCCAGTTTTCTACATTGCAAAGAAAGGCAACAACTGCCTCTGCCTTCAAATAACTAATTTTTTTCACTTTTTTTTTGGTAGGGGAGAAGGCAAGGCAATTGGGGTTAAGTGACTTGCCCAAGGTCACACAGCTCACTTTTGTGTTAAGTGTCTGAGGCTGGATTTGAACTCAGTTCCTCCTGACTCCAGGGCCCATGCTCTATTCACTGAGCCACCTAGCTGCCACATTTTTTTCACTTTTTTTAAAAAACAAAATTTCATTGATGTATTTTGTTTGTCTGTTTTGTACATCACCAAAATTTTCCCTGGTATCCCCTCATAATTATTTGTATGTAACTTTATATTACTATGAAATTCTCCCCATCTTTGACCGAGTCAGTAAGTATCAAGGGAATCCTTGCTAGATACATGACATTTTTGTAATGGCCTTAGACTTTTTAAAAAATTAAAAATTTTCTTAAAATGGCTTCTTTTTCTTCCTCCCATTTATACCTCCCACCTCCAACAAAAGAAAACCAAACCAAACCCCTATTACAAACATGTCTAGTCAAGTGAAATAAATTCCCTTGTTGGTATGTCTCCACCCCAAAACCCTCCTCCCCGCACAAAAAAAGAATTATATCTCCATCTCCTGAGTCTGTCTCTATCAGGTGGTAGGCTGTTTCATTAGCACCTAACTTCTGATATCATGGCTGGCCATTATGATGATTAGACTGAGGTCAAAGAAAGAGGAAATGGACCTATGTGTACAAATATATTTATACTAGCTATGTTTGCACTGGCAAAGAATTGGAAAATGATAGTATGTCCATCAGCTAGAGGATGCCTGAACCAGTAATGGTATTTGAATGTGACCTTTCACTTTTTTAAAGCACCAGTCTCAATTTCATCACTGAGGTAAAAGTAATTTAAAGGCAACAGAGCTTGTGACTGCCACAGAAGAGAGAGCCCACACTCCCTCACTTGAAGAGAAACCTTTTTCTTCAAATTGTTCTAACAGTATGAAAGTAAGTAAAGTTGATCTTTTTTTTTTTTTAAGTAGAGTTCGCTGGGTAAAACTATTGTATGAGTGAGTTAAGAAGTTTTCTCTTCCTGGGTCATAGCAGTAGCACTCCCAGGGAATTTACATATCCTTGAAATTGAACAGATGCTACACAATTTGTTCAGCTTTCTAGGAATCATATAGCCTATGGGTAGGATCTGTGATTTCCTCAGTTTGGGGAGCTCCCTCCAGATCACAGCCCTATTATACCTCATTGATAAACCCTAAGGAAATTATTAGGGCACTTCAATGGTATATTGGATAGAGCTCAGGGCCTAGAGTCAGGAAGAACTGAGTTAAAATCTGACCCAAGATACTTACTAGTTATATGGCCCTGGGCAAGTCACTAAACCCTGTTTACCTCAGTTTCTTCATCTGTAAAATGAATTGGATAAATGGCAAACTGCTCCAGTATGTTTGCCAAGAAAACCTCAAATGGGGTCATGAAGATTTGGACCTACTGAAACAATTAAACAACAAGGAAATAATTGAAGGCACAAAGAAGTTAAGTAAATTGCCTATGGTCACATATTAAGTGTCTGAGATGGGATTTGAATTCTGGTCTTCTTAACATGTCTATTCTAATTCTTTATTTTCTATGCCTCCATGCTGCCTCCAGTTATTACAGGGTCATATACTGTTAAAAAAAGGAGTGAACAGAAAGAGACCATGTACTCCAAACTTCTGGTTTTTCAGGGAAAGAGACTGAGGCCCAGAGGGGAAAGTGACTTGTTTAAGGTTCCAGAGTTTAAAGTCCCAGTTAGGGACAGAGTTTTTTGGACTAACAACCAAGTTGACTGGTCTTGACCCTGATCAGGTTCACCTGTCTTTCCACTACTCTGTCTTGTTTCTCATATCCTGAGCACTAGAATTATATATATATAACTTTTTTTTTATTTTCATACTACTTCAGAGATGTTCAAAACATCTTGAATTGCTTATCACAGTCAATCTTCACACACACACACACACACACACACATGCACCTGGGGTCCAGCACAGCGGCAGGACTGGGCCATGTCGGGGGATGACATCTACCATAATCCAATGGGGGCATGAAGACACTCTGTTTCTGCAACCCATTGAGCCTAAAAGACTATTTTATGGAAAACTCACACAAGGCAGGTGCTCACTGGTGGTCAGAAGAAGCGATACAAGTACACTCTCAAGTCTCTGAAGAACTTTGGAATTGATTGGGAGACACTGGCAAAGGTCTGCCTAACATGGCATGTCCACATCAAAGAAGGCACTATGCTTTATGAGTGAAGTAGAATGACAGTAGCTCAAAAGAAATTTGAGGTGTACAAATTTAGAGACATTTCCACTCCAAACGTTCATAGGGATTATTTGTGCCTAACCTGTGGTAGAACATTTCAAGCTTCTATTGGTTTGACAGTTATTGTTATTATCCCCATTTTACAAATGAGGAAACTAAGGCAGGTAGCAATTAAGTGACTGGCTCAGGGTCACATAGCTAGCAACTGTTTGAGGCTAGATTAGGTCTTCTTGATTCTAAGTTACACCACCAGTAAATGTTAGAGGCAGGATTTTTCAATCCTTAGTTCTTTTTCTGACTCCAGGTCCATAGGCATTGTGATATAATGGATAGATCACTACACTTAGTGATACAAAGGCCTTGATTCAAAGCCTGCCTCAGATACTTACTATGTGTGTGACCTTGGGAAATAGAGGGAAATAAAACATGATGTTTTAAAAGTTCAAAAGACATAATTTCTGGGCAACTAGTCATTTTATTAATAATGCTAGCACATTACCAATAAAATGGGTCAGTGACATGCTCAAATGCCAAAGAACCCTCATGAAACAAATCCAAGGCTTATAAGCCCTTGGAACGGTGAGTATTCCTGAGGGTGGCAATCAACTCTGATTAGTTAAAAAGAAATTAACATTATAATGAAAGGCAGACCTATTCCAATGAAGGTCTTAGGGTGCATGACACCAAACACCCACATTTTGGTCAAAAGAGATTTATCAATATCCATATCACCCATCTGAAAAAAAGAGAGAATCCCCATTTTCCCAGACCTTTCTGAGTAAAAATAATGAACAGGAATCCATGTATTCACCTAAACTTAGAATTTCTTTATTATCTTTGATTAGATTTCAGCCATCCTCTCCAGGTAAATCTCTGCCCAAGATTTCCCACACTGGTTGATTTCTGGATGAGGAAGTAGAAAAGGGGAAAAACCTTGATCCTAATTCAGTAACTAGTTATAAATACAAGAGAGAAATAATCAGCAGCAAGTCAATTGAAGTTATGTGTGATGATCCAAGAATCGGTTTGGACATTCTTAGAGGAATACAATTGAAGAACGTATTTTTTTTTTAACTCCTCAATTTGGACCATGCTCAGCATTTCTAAAATCCTACATGAGATAAAATTGCAGGTAGATTAGTGCTATGAGTTACATGTCACCTTTTATAAGTGATCTGCAAAGGCTCTATCTGGCCTTCTTAATATGAGAAATAGTAGGAATACAGAGAGGTTATTGAAAAATGCTAAAGTTGATAAGCAGAAAATATATCCATCAACCTAAGCATAACCTAAAAGTACATCTACTATTTATAAATAGTAGTGTTATATGCCTTAAGAATAAAAAGTGAATACTGTACTATGCACTGGCTTTTATGTTCAAAGATGACTCTAATGGGTGTGATTACTAGACATGAGGAAGTAGAAATAAATATCTTAATATCTCTCTCATTGCTCCTTGTTTTCAGGGGATCTCATGAACTGGGAGAGAGGAAGGAGGGTGTTCAGAGAAAGGGGAAATAATCTCTTTTATACTTTATGAAGGGCAAAGAGAGATATTGTGTAAATTTTATTTTTGTTGTTGTTCAATTATTTTCAGTCACATCTGATTCTTCATGACCCCATTTGAGGTTTTCTTGGCAGAGATACTGAAGTGGTTTGCCTTTTCCTTCTCTAGTTCATTTTACAGATGAGGAAACTGAGACCAACAGGGTTCAGTGACTTGTCCAGGGTCACACAGCTAGGAAGTATCTGAGGCCAGCCAGATTTGAAACTCGTGAAGATGAGTCTTCCAGAATCCAGGCCCAGAACTCTATTCATAGTGCCATCTCACTGCCCTCATTTTATTTAAGGACGTAGAAATTAAATTGATGCCATTCTAGTTTCATAGGATAGTAGCGTCTAGCATTTATATAGCTCTTTAAGATTTGCCAAGTATGTTGTATGTGCTGTCTCATTTGATCCTAATAGCAATTTTGTGAGGTAGACACTAATGTTATCCACATTTTTCAGATGAGGAAACTGGAACTCAGAGAGTTTAAATAATTTGCTTGTGGATACACAGCTACTAAGTGACTGAGGCAGGATTTGAACTCAAAATTGTCTGATTGCAGGCTTTGTGTCCTAGCTACTTCACCATCTAGCTGCCCTCCTAAGTTTACTTGTCTAGTAATATTAGCCATTTGGAACATTTAATCTCTATTGGTCTCAGTCTCCTCATCTATTAAATGGGAGTAATTTATTTTTTGCTTGTTTGTAAAAGATTGGTACTTTTTATTGTACCAATAAATAATTGTACCAAATAAATTGCTACAGCACATTTATTTCCAAATATATTTATCCCTTTCTCCCTACCCAAAGGCCATGTCTTATAACAAAAATTAATAATGAAAGCAAAAAAAAAGTTTAGTGGAATTAACCATATGCCTTTTGGACATAGTTCCAGATTGTTCTCCAGAATGGTTGGACCAGTTTACTACTCCAACAATAGCTCATTAGTATATTTATTTTGCCTCATCCCCTCCAGCATTTGTCATTTCTTAGGTGTAAAGTGATACCTCCAAGTTGTTTTAATTTGCCTTCCTCTAAAAAGAACATTTTTTCATATGAATATAAATAGCTTTGATTTCTTCTTCTGAAAACTGCCTGTTTATATCTCTTGACCATTTATCAAGTGGAGAATGGCTCTTGTTTTTATGAATTTGATTCAGTTTCCCACAGACAGCTAGGTGGTGCAGGGGATAGAGGGCTAGGCTTGGAGTCAGGAAGACCCATCTACTATATTTGACAGCATATACAATATTCCATAGCAATAGTCCTCTTTCTCTGGAGGGAAATGTATTTTTTTCACCTCTTCTTCAGGACCATTCTTGGTCAATAAAATTTCACAGAATTCAATTTCATTTTTTAAAATTAGAATAATAATAGAGTCTACTATTCATGGTTGTTGTGAGGATGAAATAAAATAAATGTGATGGAATAAAATAATATGTGAAATGTTTAACAAATCTTAAAGCATTGTATAAATCTGAGCAGTTATGACATGCAGCAGTATTTGATGCTCACATGATTTTCCGAACTCATCAAGAAATGACTAAATTATGGCCTGTATGCTGATTATATGTTAAAGGAGCATATACTCCATTTTGTAAAGATTTATGTTAAATGTGTTAAACGGAAAAGAACATTAGTGAATAAAGAGGCAAGTTTCTTTTATTTGGAAAATTCAGTTACATAGAAAACCTCATTCCTCAATGATATGGGATAAATGAGGTGCTGCTTCTGTATCTCTATGTATGGATCACTGAAGAATAATAGCTCACATTTATATGGTGCTTTCCTCATGGCAATGATGTGTTCTAGGCAGCACGAGGGAAGGGGCAGAAGTAAAGCTCAAGCTTCTCAATGCTAGTCACAGCTCTGATCTTGGAGTACTTTGAATGGAGAATCAGAATAATACTTATATCAAAAATTACTCTATGTAATAATTCCTAGTATAAATTTTATGCCCATGAAACACATAATCACTGTTAATTTTTTCCAGTTTTTTATGTACTTTTGTTGAATGTATTTAATGATGGTTTTATTATTGATAAGAGGGTTTATAAGAGGTTTATAAAGGGATAACAAGGACTGGCAGAGCACTGCACTGAAACTCTCATAATGTCAGGAGTAATCAAGGAAGGATCTCTATAGCAACCTTTTCTGAAAACATAAGACAAGATTTGATCCACATGAGCAAGCATAGATAGATTTCTATCTCCATTGTTGGGGGGAACTCTTGAATTGATGAGATCACAGATGCAGCTAGGGATTCTCCATTGCTAAAACTAGGAGAATGTTTCCTTCTATATCCATTGCAGAAAAAAGAGATATTGTACAAAAACCCTGACCAACAAAACAGGTGGCTCGTGCTTCCCACCTGTTCTGTCTTCTAAAATCTTACTCAGCCCCACATACTCCATGATTCAGTGATGCTCCATGCTGTCCCTAAAACTGGAAACTCCATCTCTCAACTCCAGACATTTTCAGTGGCTATTTCCCCATGCCTGCAATTTTCTCCCTTCTCTTCTCTGCCTCCTGGCTTCTCTTAAGGTCCCAGCTAAAATCTCATCATCTGCAAACATTTCCTATAGTTATCCTTAATACTGCAGTCTTCTCTGAGATGATCTCCAATTTATCCTGTTTTTTATCTTTACATATTATCTCCCCCATATACTGTGAGCTCCTTGAAAGGTGGGACTGTTCTTGTCTTTCTTCTTATCTTCAGCACTTAGCACAAGTTGGCACACAGTAGGCACTTAAAATACTTGTTAACTTGACTCTGATGCTGGATATATCCAAAAAGAAAAAAAGAAAAGGCAAATGCAATGAATTTATTTCACTTCCAAAAGTAGCACAAGGAAATCTTGTTGAGATACATGTTGTTCACAAGGAGATTGAAACAGATCCAATTAAAACAGATTTTTTATTTAATTTGATGACGGCCTTGTATATTCAAAAATGGAACTGAAGGGTGAATATTTAGCCAGAAAATCATTAGGAAATTTGACACTCTGTGTGTGAAAAAGAACCACATCTTAAAGAAGGTGTTAACGAATAAAAAGGAAGGAAGGGTCTTTCAGCTCTACTAAGTACAAAATCAGCCAATGAACCAATGATTTTATCTGGAGTAGAGAGTATCAGAAACCCACTTGGGTTTTTACATTTACTAAAATGAAAAATTGTTTTGATGAAAAATAATCACAACAACACAATGGCCTAAATTACGATGATAAGGAAAATTAATCAGCTCTCAAGTTACAGCCTGATGCAGAAAATAGCTTAGAGTTATATAACTGCTATCAGAACAGATCATCATTTCTTATCCTCTTGCAATGTCCTTGAAGGGTCTAGGATTCAAGATGACATCATGAAAGAATATTGAAAAAACAGATGAACTATATGTTATTAAACCTCAATAAATTAGAATTAGATAGAAAACCCTTTATGTTTCAACTGTCTTTATAAAAATTTTTCCAGTTCATCTCTCCATCATAGAAATTATGTTCAGTAGTGTTTTTAAATAAGTATATTTTTTCAGTACTGTAAAAGGCATGATAATGTCCTGAATTTGTACCTCAACATAAAGTTACTTGTTTTGTCTTTTTAAATTAATAAGCAATTATTTCCTCTCCCAACGTTCTTCACACTGGAAAAAGATAAAACCAAACTTTGTAACAAATATATATATAGTCAAACAACACAGTAGTAGAGCAAAGAAGTAAATATCTTTTGAAGATGTAATTAGGTGAAGAGTTCATGACCAAACAAGAAATAGAGAGGATCACAAAAAATTGAATGGACAATTTTGGCCATGTTGGTTTTTTTTTTAATTTTATTTTGCACTCAAGGGCCAGAACACAATTTCAGAATAGAGAAAAGAAACAAAAACATTCCATAAACTTAAATATTGAACTTAAATACAAAGAAAGAAAAAAAGCATGTCATGTGCATAGCACAACATAAGAGAGGATTCAAAATATGTAACAATAAATTTTCATTTCAAGAAAGCCTATATGATAAATAATACACGTGTTGGGAATTTTCCATCTTTGTAAGTTTTGTTCTCTGTTGGGCACTTTTTTACTTTGTTCTTTTTTCCCTCCCCCCACTCTACCTTCAAAAGGTTACAATAAAGTTTAGATAGGTTTCTCTATAGCTATAGATATATACATATACAAATATATATATATATATATGTATATATATATATATATATATCCATATATAGACATATACTTTCCCGAGCATACTCTACTCCTGATCTTGGGTTTTATGTTTGTGCATATCTCTTGTTTCCTATCCCTCCTGCCTCCTCTACTTTACTTTTACCCACTACCTTGCCCTCCTATTACTATTACTTGTCTACCCCACTCCAAGGATCCCCCCCAAGCTCCCATTCCCATTAATTTAAAGACCCTTCTATATCCCCCTTTTACCTATTCCCTAACCCTGCCCTCTAAGGATCCCTCCCTTGTCCTCTCCCTCCTCCCTCTGCCCTTACCATTTCATTTCTTCTGAATTTAAAAGACTTGTATATTCTTCTAAATATATATGTATTGTTTCCTCTTAAGCCCATTTGCAGTGAAAGCAGGTTACCAGAACTACAAGTGCTCTTCCCCTAATTCCTCTGTATTGGTTCTTCCTCATGCACCTCATTTGTATAAAATAATTACTCTTTTTAGCTGTTCCTAAATGGCTTTACTTTTTAAGTTCACTTCATACTCAGGTTTACCCCAATCTTTTGTATAAGCTACCCAATTATTAATGAGAATCTTAGACATTTTACATATATAAAAATAATCTGTACTTATGAATACCTTATAATCAGTCTTGGGTATGTGCCTTATATTTCTCTTGGTTCTTGCAGGTTGAATATGCTACTAAGTTCAAGATTTTTTAAACTAAATTTTGAAAGTCTGAGAGTTTATCAAATATCCATTTTTTTTTCTATTCAGGATAATACTTAACTTTGCAGGGTATGATATTTTCAGCCAGAGCCCCAGTTCTTTTCCTCTTTGATAGGTTGTGTTCCAAGACCTGCGGTCCTTTAATGTCTCTGCTGCTAGGTCTTGTGTAATTCTAATTGTGGTGCCATCATATTTAAATTGCTTTAATCTTGATGTTTTTAATATTTTATCCTTGAGCTGGGGGTTTTGGAATTTGACTATAATATTCCCATGAGTTTTCCTCATAGGATTTATGTCTTTTATGTGGTGATCAATGAATTTTTTTCTATTTCTACCCCCCCCCCTGTATCAGCAATGCCATATTCACAATGCCTATAGAGATTATAAATATGCTGATATAATTATCCATCACAAAATACGTCAGGTTTGCCATTTGGGGAAATAAACTAGAAAATTTATTAAGATACCAAAAGACTGAGTCCCAAAACCAGAAAGTGAGAGCCATCAGAGTAGTTATGACATTGGCACAGGTAGATAAAGTAGAAAGCACCCACATTCTCAAGCCTTTAAAACAGAATAGGCTACCTCAGGCAAAGGTCCTCCTCTCCCCACTCACAGCAACCACCCAGCGCGCTCCCAGCAGCTCCGGCCCCTGGCAGTCCTCAGCAGGAGTCCTTAGCAGAAAGTCCTGCTCCCAGCAGCTTCGGCCTCTGGCAGTGCTCAGCAGGAGTCCTAACTCAAAAAAAAAAAAAAAAAGCAACCCCCCCCAACTGCCAACCGCAGGACCGTTAGCTCGGCTTTTCACTTTCTCTTGCTCTGCTATGTCAGCATGTCCATGGGGCATGGGAGATCTTTAAATCCCATAACCCTTACACCCCCCCGCCTTGTTCTAATGCTTCAGGACAATTTTCTTTAATTATTGTATTATTGTATCAAAATTCTTTTTTTTGATCATAACTTTCAGTTAGTTCAATTATTTTTATATTTTCTTTTCTTGATCTTTTCTCCAAATCTGTTGTTTTTCTTATTATTCACTTTCTCTTCTATTGTTTCATTATTCATATATTGTTTAATTGTTTCTTGGTCTCTTATTATTTTGCTGGTGTCACTTTGCCCAATTCTAATTTTCAAAGTGTCATTTCCTTCATTAAGATTCATGATCTCCTTTTCTGGTTGGTTGGTTTTCCTTTCATAGCCTTGTTGTTTTTCTTGGATTATTTTTATTTTCTTTTTTAGTTTTTCCTCCATCTCTGTCACTTGATTTTTAAAGTTTTTTTTAAGATCTCCTATGAATTCTTTTTGGGCAGGTGACCATTTGATGTTACTCTTTGGGGGTTTCTTTATTTCACTATCCTCATTTGAAGATGAACTGGTTCATCTCTATTCTCATAATAATGTTCTATTCTTTCTCCTTTGACTATGCATTTTTTTTGTGGTAATAGCTTAATTTTTATAGTTACCTCTAGCCCTGGGGTATGGGAAATAGTGCCTCTTGCCCCAGATCTTCAATTCTCCCCTCTAGCCCAGAATCAAAGCCAAACCTCCAACCTCCTATAAATGCCAGGGGTTTCCTGCCCCACTATTTCCGCACTCATTGGGCATGTGTTGGTTCCTTTTTGCCCCCTTCACTCTTCACAACACAGCTGGGTCTGACATTACTTGTCAGCAGAAGTTCCCTTAATTTTCCCTGACTCAGATGCCAACTCCCCTCACTATCCAGGGGATAAAATTTCCTGTGGCTGTGACTGAGTCAGCCTCTCAAACCAACTGTAGTACCAATGCAATATTTACAGTGTCCGCGATCATGATAAAGACTGTGACTATAAATAGTCCTGCATGTTGCTCAATCACAAAATATAACAAACTCCGTCTCTGAATCCCCTTCTAGTTCCAGGTCAATGAACATATGATTCTGTCATAAGTATATTCAGTGGCTCTTTATTTTAAAATAATTTATTAAAGAGGATGCTTTGCAAAAATGAAGTATACATTAAAGTGTTGAAATGAACATTTTCTAATAAGAGTTGTTAATCTTGATTTTTAAAAATATATTTTGGTTATTATTACAATATAAAAAATATATAACAATCTCTCCATATAGATGACAGAAGCAAAACATTTATTTAGACATCAGAAAACCAAATCCCCAAACCAATAAGCCAATTCCATCATAGTAGTAATGAAGTTAAGAAGCCATAACAACACAGAGATCCACAGCATACTTCAGCCTTCCCACAAACCAATATTAGATCAATATTTACTCACAAATCTCTCTATCTTCTTGCCTGAGCATCCCCTCTCTCCCACTGTCTCTCTAGCTCTGACTCGCAGCTTTCTGTGACTCTGCTCTAGCCCTTCAGCAAACTCCTCCCACCACAGGCTCTATGTGACTACATTCAGCCTATTAGGGGGAAGAATTTATCTTCAAAGCCGGGAAGCTTCTTGTGGGCTCTGCTCCACCCTTCAGCAAACTCCTCCCATCAAAGGCTTTATTTGACTATATTCAGTCTATTAGGGAGCAGAGTTTACTTTCAAAGCAGGAAAGGTTTTCAAATTCCCATTAGGCCTATTGAGGGACAGGGAAGATCTTCAAATTTCCATTCCCATTACATCAACTATCCCCAGGACTTGCTGCTGGTTGTTTAAGAGGCTAGCTGTTTGCTGTTAAAATGGAACCTAGCAAGGTGGCTGGGTAGCACAGCGAGTAAGAGCACCGGCTCCAGTGTCTGCATGACCTGGGGATTGAATCCAGGCTCAGACACTTAGCACTCACCCAGAAACACCTGGCTGTGTAACATTGAGCATGTTACTTAACCCCTATTGCTTTTAAGAAAAAAAAAAAGGACCCTAGCCTGGAGGTGTTTACTCTTCACTGGGACCAAACCTCATCCTGGGATTTTTCTTCTAATCTTCTCAAATTGTCCCAGAAAGACCCCAGTTGTGCCCCTATTATTATTTATCTCCACCCACACTTTGTTTGCTCTAAGATGCTATTTTAACTCCTTTGTGGGTGAAAAACTTGAAAACTTGGAATTTTGTGACCTACTCTGCCATCTTCCCAGGATCCTCTCTGTTTTTTTTTTTCTCATAAAGAAAACCATTGCAGCTAAGGTTAGAAGGAAAACAGTTAACTAGAAAAAAAAATTTGTCAATTTCTCTAGTAAAGGTCTTATTTCTAAGATATATTCAAATTTATAAGAATAAAATCATTCCTCAATTTATAAATCATCAAAGAATATAAACAGGTAGTTCTCAAGGGAAGCCATCAATAGAAATACTAAAAATTCTCCATATCATTTAATGTTGCTTTTTAAAAAAGAAACTCCTGGTTAATAGTTCATTTAGTTGTTGTTCTGGGTTTCTTTTTTCCTAAAAATTTGCAAGAGTGGGAAGAAAATCTAGCAATTAAAGATTGATTATTTTGAACTCTAATTAGCCAAAGTTTTGTGATAATTATTTAGGAAAATTGAGCTCCAAATCATCTCAAATTTTTTGTACATAGAAGAGAATATAAATAAGAACATGTATTCCATGTGCTAAACAGTCACTTTTTAAATTAGCTAGGGCTGGCTAGTCACATATTTCCATATAAGTAAAAGTTACAAAAAGTCATTTTAGGCCCCAGCCCAAGAGAATGTAAACTTGTTGAATGCAGAAACTGTCTCATTTTTTCCTTTGAAATTACTTAGTACATAGTATTCATTCTACATATTATTACTGAATAAGAGAATAAAAGTAAGGAATTGGGGTGGGGGGGGCGGTTAAGACAACTTTCCAACAATTAAAATTGTCCCCAACTGATATGGGCTTCCTTGGGAGGTAGTAGATACCATTCCCATTGGTGGTCTCCAAACATCAACTGGATATCACTTGTAAGATATGTTATAGAAATGTCTTCCCTCTACCACCCCCACCTTTTTGGTACAGATCTAGGAGTTCTTTGATGTAAGGATTTCCACTGAGGGGCTGCAGGGTCAAACAACAACAACAATAAACTCCCTCTACCACGACACAGCTATGCCTCTTCTGCAGTCTATACTCTCAGAGTTCTCTGGGGCACTGTGCGATTATGCAATTTGCCTAAAGCACAAGTTCAGTATGTATCAGGGATGGGACTCAAACCCTGACCTTTCTATGTGGTTGTTGTTCAGTCATGCATGTCCAATACTTTGTGACCCCATTTGTGGTTTCTTAGCAAAGATGCTGGAGTGGGTTGCCATTTTCTTTTCCAGCTCATTTTACAGATGAGAAAATTGAAGCATGGAGGGTTCAGTGACTTGACAAGGGTCACACTGCTAATAAATGTCTGAAGTTGGATTTGAATTCAGGTTATCCTGACTCCAAGCCCACAGCTTAATCCACTTCACCAGACACCTACCTGCCTCTTCTGGCTATGAGATTAGCTTTCTCTACTATCCCATTATATCCACAAGTATAATATTATATGTCATTTTGTGTAGTCTGAACTTGAAAGACCATGGAAGCTCTGAAAAAACAACAGAAAAAAAGCACTGAATTTGGAATCAGAGAATCTACCTTCAAATCCTTGTCACTGAATATATGTATGACCATGGACCAATTTCATTTAACCTCTCTGGACCTTATTTCCTCATCTGCAAAATAATGGGGTTGGAGTTCCTGTAAGACTTAAAATAATAACCCCTTAGTTGTAGAAAAGACTTTAGAGGTCTTCTGGTGTCCTTTCATAATTAATACAAAAATTCCTCCTGCAAAATCTGTGTTTTTTACCACAATCTTTCTGGACCTCTGTTTCCTCATCTGTAAAAGGAAAGGACAGGATTAAATACATTAATACTCTTTCAATCTGTTTGTTTCATACTCTGCACCAGTAATTCATGACCCTGGGTCCAGTGATTAATGAATGTTTTACTATTTTGATCATTTTATTGATAATTGTATTTCAGTATACAATTCCTTATCCTATATGTCTCATTTGTTCCTTTAAAAACATTCTGAAAAGAGATTCATAGGCTTTATCAGACAAAGGGATCCATGACCCAAAATAGGTTAAGAACTTCTCCTCTATGTTCTTTATGGTTAGAAACTAAAATTCATTTAATCAAAAACAGAATTTAAGGAATTTGGCCAAATGACTTAAATTGCTATTTAATAAGTGTGATGTATAATCTTTTGATGGCTGTTGTATTTAAAAAGCAAATATTTAAAATAATTATAACTATGTTTAAAATTAAGATTTAAGAAATCATCAGGGTGTCTTTAGAGCCAAGATTTTGGATTGCAGGCAACCTAACTGAACTCTATCCACTTTCCCCTCAGAAAAGCCTAGAATAATGCCTCCAATCAAATTTTGGGGAGGCATAGCCAACAAAAGACCAGGGGAGAAATTTTTCAGACCTGAAAAAACTTAGGAGGTCAGCCAGAGAAGTTGGTGATACCAGAGCGAAACCCTATCCAGAGCCCACACAGGCAGCATAAACAGTGACCACAGAAGCAACAGAAGCTGCAGGTGCTTTTAGCCCAGAGACATTAAGGGGGTCAAACAACTGGTAAGAAAGAGATTACAGAAAATGCTTTGCTGGTACTAGGTCCAGCTGGCACTGATTGGCAACTCTGTTGTCCATACATAGTTCCGGGTCACAATTCCATGGCAGACAGAGTACTAATGTTTATGGCTACAAAGTACCAGGCAACTCTTCTGGGTAAAGACCAGAGGACAGACCATGAGAACACCATCTTCAAATATCACACCACCTTGGAAGCACCAAAAACTTGCAGACACTCAGAACTAGTTCTGAAAACAAAAGCAACACACAGAAGCCTTAAGTTTTCCACAATGTTTCCACATCCCCAGGTGAGCAGAGCCCAGCCTCAATATAAGGTTCAAAATCAAGGAAAATAAGCAAACAAAAACAATAACAAAAAGAATTTGATAATAAAAAAATTACTGTGCTGGCATTAAAACCAAATAAACTCAAAAGAATAAAACAATGTGAAAACAGCTACAAAATCTCAAAGAAAAATGCTAATTGGATCTAAGACCAATAAGGATTCTGGAAGACTTAAAGAAAGAGATAAGAAAAGAAAAAATTGAAAACAAATGAGAGCAATGCAAAATAATTATGAAAAGAGAATTAAGGGGCAGCTAGGTGATGCATTGAATAGAGCACCAGGCCCTAGAGTCAGGAGGACCTGAGTTCAAATCCGGCCTCACACAATTAACGCTTACTAGCTGTGTGACCTTGGGCAAGTAACTTAACTCAATTGCCCTGTCTTCCCCCTCCAAAAAAGAAAAACAAGAAACAGAGAGAGAGAGAGAGAGAGAGAGAGAGAGAGAGAGAGAGAGAGAAGAGAAGAGAAGAGAAGAGAAGAGAAGAGAAGAGAAGAGAATAGAATAGAATAGAATAGAATAGAATAGAAAGAAAGGAAGGAAGGAAGGAAGGAAGGAAGGAAGGAAGGAAGGAAGGAAGGAAGGAAGAGAAAGAAAGGAGAATTAAAAGCTTGGTAAAAGAGACACAAAAAACATTGAAGAAAATAACACCTTAAAAAATATAGTTGGCAAAAAAATTCACTGAAGATAAGAACTCCTTTAAAAGTAGAATAGGACAAATGGAAAAGAGGTACAAAATCTCACTGAAGAAAATAATTCCTTAAAAATTAGAATTAGACAAATTGAAGCTAATAACCCCAAGAGATAACAAGAAACAGTAACAAGTCAAATGAGTAAAAAACAAAAAAGAAAATGTGAACTATCTTAGGGAGAAAAAAAAAAACCAAAACAACTGACCTAGAATATAGATTAAGGAAGGATAATTTAAGAATTATTGGGCTACCTAAAAGCCACAATCAAAGAAAGTGACTAGACATAATATTTCAAGAAATTAAGAAGACTGCCTCAGTACCTTAGATCCAGAGGGTAAAATAAAAATTGAAAAAATCCATCAATCATCTCCTGAAAGATATCCCAAAATAAAAACTCCCAGGAATATTATGGCCAAATTCCAGAATTCCCAGTTCGAGGAGAGAATATTTTAAGCAGCCAGAAAGAAAAAAAATGCAAATATTGTGAACCCACAGTGAGTATCACACAAGAATTATCAGCTTTCTTATTAAAGGAGCAGAGGGCTTAGAATATGATATCCCAAAAGGCTAGGATTACAACCATGAATAACCTGCCCAGCAAAATTGAGTATAATCCTTTAGGGAAAAAAATAGATATTTAATAAAATAGAAAACTTTCAAACATCCATGATGAAAAGACCATAGCTGAACAGAAAATATGACATCCAAACAAAAGAATGAAGAGAAAAATAAAAAAGTATACAGGAAAAAGTAATCATAAGGGTCTCAATAAAGTTAATCTGTTTACATTCCTATATAGGAAGATAATACATATAACTCCTTACTTAGTCAATATTGGGTCAATTTAATAGAGTTTACATAGACAGCATGGAGTGAGTCAATTATGTTGGAATGATCTCCAAAAAAAATGAAGGGTTGTAAAAGAGAAATACATTGAGAGAAGGGGGAAGGGGGAGGTAGAATGAAAAAAAAATCTCACATAAAAGAGGTATGCAAGGAAGGACTTTTATAGGGGAGGGTAAAATGGAGAATGGATAATTTTTTAACTTTATTCTCATTGGAATCACTTCAAAAATGGAAGAACATACATACACATTCATTTGTATGTAGAAATGTAACTTCCCCAATAGGGAAATAGAAGGGGAAAGTGAAAGGGGATATAGTGGAGGGAGGGGATGATAAGAAGGAGGACAGATTAAGGTAAGCAGTGGTTAGAAGCAAAATAAATTTGTAAGGAGGGACAGGATAAAAAGAAAATGGGATAGAGGAAAATACACAGTTAGTAACCATAATTGGGAATGGGATGATGTCATCCACAAAACCGAAGCAGATAACAGAGTAGATGAGAAACCAGAATTCAGCAATATATGGTTTACAAGAAACACACTAGAAACAGAAAGATACACATAGAGATAAATAAAGGATTGGAGCAGAATCTAATATACTTCAGCTGAACTAAGAAAGGCAGGGGTAACAATCATGATCTCAGACAAAGCAAAAGCAAAAATAGAACTAATTAAAAGAAATAATCAGGGGAAATACATTTTAAGTAGAAGAAGCCATAGATAAAGAAGTAATATAAAAAATTTACAGAAAGTTTCTCTGACAAGTATTTCATTTCTCAAATATATACTGAGTATAGAACTGAATCAGATTTATAAAAGAACCATTGCCCAATTGATAGTCAAAGGATATAAACAGTAGTTTTTAGAAGAAAAAAATCAAATCTATCTATAGTCATATTTTTAAATGCTCTAAATGACTATTGATTCAAGAAAGGAAATTAAAACAACTCCGAGGAATGACCTCATGCTTATAAAAAACTACAAATGCTGAAGGAGTCAAGAAAAAATATTATATTAATGAATTGTTGGTGGAGTAGTGAACTGGTCAAAACGTCCTGGAGAACAATTTGAACTAAGTCCAAAGAGCTATAAATATTGTGCATAACCTTTGATACAGAAATACCATACTAGGTCTGTATCCTAAAGAGATCAAAGAAAAAGGAAAAGGATCTAAATGTATAAAACTATTTTAGCAATTCTTGTTCAAGTGGCAGAGTTGGGAATTGAGGGAATACTCATCAATTAGAGGATGGCTGAACAAGTTGTGGCCTATAATTGTTACAGAATACTATTTTGCTGTGGGAAATGATAAAGGAAATGGTTTCAGAAAAACATGGCAAGACTTTTATGAATTGAAGCAAAGTAAAGTGAGAAGAATGGGAGATCATTGTGCACAGAAACAGCAATGTTGTAATGATGATCAACTGTGAAAAATTTGGCTATTCTAATCAATAAAATTAACTAAGACAATTTCATAATGAAAAAAAAAGCTATCCAGAGAAAGAACTGTTGAACTCTGAATACAAATAAAACTATAGCTTTCTCATTTTTTTCTGGTTTTATTTTCTGAAATATGGCTAACATGGAAATATGTTTTGCATGATTACACATGCATAATTGGTGTATTGCTTACCTTCTCTGTGGTTTGAGAGGTGGTGGGAGGGATGGAGAGAATTTGTAACTCAAAACTTACAAAGAAAACAATCTTTAAAATAAATAAATAATAAAATATATTTTTAAAAAATCAGTCATTAGCATGACATCCATGCACTTTGGACTTTACATAAGTTAAATAGAAAACTCTGCTAAACAATTCCAGTATTGTTACTGACACCTCACTGGTGGCAAACAACATTTTGCCAGCCTTTCTCTTGATTCTAACATTTTGCCTAATTTTGATTTCACGCATTGGTAAATTCTGAACAATTCATGTCTTAGAGTGCATCATGTACTAATTTTGCTCTGACAACCTTCCAACAGAAATTTGAATACTTATTACATTTTTCTTGTTAAAAGCAGAAGAAAAAATGAAAACAATCCTAGTGTTTACAACTCTCTAACCTTGCCTCAGTAAAATGATAATGTTTGAAGAAGCAACTTTGGTTTACACACACACACACATGCATATATACATATATTTGTGTATATGTGACATACACACATATACACCTCTGTCTATCATATTTATTACTATCTCAGATAGATAGATGGATAGCTAATCTCTCTCAGAAAAGTTCTGCTTCTCATTCATGGCATGCCCCACTCCTCTACAAATTCACTGATAAAGTAATAATAAATTACATTTATTTAGTCCTCTACATTTCATGAAGTGTTTTTCTCATGTTCCAGTGAAGTAGATAGTATAATCTCTGTTATCCACATGTTATAGAGGAGAAAACTGAATCCTGGACAACTAAAGTGACCTTCCCACAGCCCCTTAGCCAGAAGCACAGAAGCCAAACTTTGAAGTTGGATTTCTAACTTGTAAGTAAATGCTCACACCCACCATGCCATGGTGCTTCTGAAGTAGAAAACATAATAAAAAAGACATAAATGTCTTCTAACACTATGTGTTTGTAACCAATATGGTGACAATTTTAAGATCAAAGCAATATACTACTAGACTTCTTCATTTTAGTTTATTTCATTTATATTCAGTTTATATTCAGTCTCCTATGACACTGATAAATCTATGTTCTCTTCAATGTGGACATACCCTTCCTTCATCTATGCATCACAACAGTTTGTGATTCTTATTTTCATAGTGATGTAATGATATGGCAAAGCAGAGACAGTATAATGTCTTTAGGATCAAAATACCTGGATTTATATACAAATTCTAGCAATAGCGTAGTTATTTTACCTGCCTGAGTCTTAGTTTTCTTCCATTTTTTTCCTCCTTGCCAAAAGGAGAAATATTAAAGTCAAAGTCAAAGGCAATGCTAATTTAGAGCCTGGACCCATCTGCAAAATTCTAGGGGTGGATGATAAAAGATCATTAGCAAGTGTCACCTGGCAAAGAAAAAACCACTTAAGAGGAAAACAGGAATGCAGAAAACTTGGTATAGAATCAAACTGTGGCAGATCATCCCAAGAGTACTTATAGATGAAAATAGGGGAAGGGAAACAAATAAATTTTCAAATGAAACATGTTTTCTAGCATTTCTCCAGAGATATATTCTCATCAAACATGACAGTAGAACTACTGCATTTGGACTCCTCTCCTTCAGTCCTTAATATGGTATATGAGGAAATGGAAATAGAATTTAAGAAAATGAAGTTATGAAATTAGTTGGACAAGATCAAGTCCCACACAAAAGAAATCCACCCTTGATATGACAGAGTTTCAGAATATTGAAGTAATAACTGCTAAGATATATAAGATGGGAGAGGATATTGAATGAAAAAGTAAACTGTATTATAACCAAAAATTATTATATAACAGATAAAAGTATCAATTGACCTACAAGTTGGATAATTTTTTTATACTTCATTGCTCTTTTAGGAAGAATGAAGGGTTTTTTATATAAAAATTTTGTGAGAATAATCTACCAAAGCATAGACTTTATAACTTGAGAAGGGTAGACACAGGTTTTTTAACAATTCTTAGAATAGATGAAATTTTTATAGCCATAATGAAAGGTATAAAGAACAAAAGGTCATACTGTGTTGATCACCCAACCATTCTGGAGAGCAATTTGGAACTAAGCCCAAAGGGCTATAAATAAGTACATACCCCTTAACCCAGCAATACCACTTCTGGTGCTGTATCCCAAAGAAATCACAGAAGTGGGAAAAGACCCATATGTACAAAAATATTTATAGCAGCTCTTTTTGTGGTGGCAAAGAAATGGAAGTCAAGAGGATGTCCTTCAATAGGGGAATGGCTAAACAAGTTGTGGTATATGAATGTAATGGAATATTACTGTGCTATAAGAAATGAGGAGAAGACAGACTTTATAATAACTTGGAGAGACTTATATAAACTGATGCTGAGTGAAGAGAGCAGAACCAGGAGAACTTTGTACACAATTACAGACACATCATATGTGTGATGACTAACTTTGATAGACTGGGCTCTTCTCAGCAATGCAAGGTTAGAAGACAACTCCAAAAGACTCATGATGGAAAGAGATATCCACAACCAGAGAAAGAATTACAGAGTCTACAGATTGAAGCAAACCATTTGCTCTCTCTCATTTGTGCTGTGTTTTGTTTTATTGCTTCTTTTTCATTGTTCATCCCATGGTAACAGTCCTTTACAACATGACTAATGTTCAATGTGAAGGTATTTGTAAAACCTATATTTCATTACATTCAGCTATGGGGGAAGGGAGAAAAATTTGAAACAAGAGATTGTGCAACTTAATGTTGTAAACTAAAAGTAAATAAAAAGACATCATTTTTTTAAAAGCATTTGACCCAGCCAGTAGAACAAAATAAATACTTAAGGATACACAACACAGTGTATCCCATGCATATGTTTGAATCAAAAGCAATTCTTTGATACAGCTAGCCATAGAGAATTGTTTGTTCAATGGTCTGGTCCAATTATCTATATCAAACCAGGAGCAAAACAGGGAGATGTGTGCTTGACAAAGGCATTCACCACTGAGAAGAATCCAAGAAGAAAAGGGATCCTTACAAATATTGAGGACCTCCAGGTACTATTGTTTGTGGATAGCATAGTCCTGATTATATGAACCCCTAGATTTCTGCCAGATCCCCTCAATTGTGATCCATGATCACCTGAAAAAGATTAGTCAAACAACTTTCAGACACATACGCACACACCTTCCACAAGGAAGGCAGATGGGCAGTGAGTTGGGCAAAGAATTAAATAGGAAGAAGAGGGTAACATGGATGGTCTTTATAGAATTTTATGGCACTTTCAATAATCCAAGGCTGATATTTGCCACAATGAAAATCAGTATTCTACTGTTGACATTGTATGGATGTGCATCATTATAGAAAATGATCTCTGAAGAATCCAAAGTTCAGATGACCCAAAGGCATAAGTAGACTATAGCATAGTAATAGCTCATATTTATATTGTGCTTTAAGGTTTGCAGAGAGCTTTCCTCACAACAGTGTGAGGTGGGTAGTGAAGTATTATTACAGGATTTTCATTTTACAAATGAGGAAACTGGAACAAAGTAAGTGATCTGTTTTGAGTCACACAGCTAGTGTCCAAGGCAGTTATCAAACCTAGATCCCCTGGCACTTGTTCTAGCAACGTCTTCCTTAAACCACACACTGCCTCCCAGTGTCTGGGATGACTAAGTAATATGACCAATAAGTAGCACAAAAGATGTGGAAATATGTTATCTGAACAAAGGTAGGCTAATCAGATACTAAAAGGAAAGGATAACAGGTGAACAGCCTAAGTGCCCATACCCCCCAAAATATAAAAGACAGAAGTCCTACAGATAATTTAGTGGTGCTGTCCTCCATTTATGGAGGACTTAGCACTGAAAACAGTGTCTGCCAGATAGGAGGAGTTCAGTAAATCCTAGTTGATTGATTTATGGAATGGTATCAATAGTAACCCCTTCTCTTTACTCCCATAGTTACCACCACAGTTCAGGCTCTCATCACCTCTTACTCGGATTATTGAAATAGGCTTCTACTTGTTTTTCCAGCCTCAAGTCTCTCTCTTCACCAATCCATCTTCCTCATAGCTGCCAAATTGATATTCCTAAAATACAAGTCATCCTTACTAGTAAAAAGGGGTTAGTTTTGTCTTTATTATATGGCTGGAACATAGTGAGTGCCTAATAAATGCATATTTAATTGAATCAAACCACTATGGGATTTCTTTTATTTATTTATTTATTTGTTTGTTTGTTTGTTTGTTTGTTTGTTTTGCTTTTTGGAGCAGGGAATGAAGGGCAATTGGGGTTAAGTGACTTGCCCAAGGTCATACAGCTAGTAAGTATTATGTGTCTGAGGCCGGATTTGAACTCAGGTCCTCCTGACTCCAGGGCCAGTGCTCTATTCACTGTACTACCCAGTCTCCCTCACTATGGGATTTCTAACAGAAAGTATAGCAATAAGCCAAATTAGAAGACTTTAGCTACATTCAGTCCTGATAAGAACTGTATATATTGGTAACAATATCATGATGTGCTTTCTTTGTTACTTCAGTAAATCTATCCCTTGAACAGAGTTCAATACTATTTGACTAAAATTAGGTTCCTGTGTATTTGTGTGTATGTATTTATGTATGATGTATGTGTGCATGGATGCATGTATATATGTATATATTATGTATATATAGTATATATATGAATATATGGATGGATGCATGGATAGGTAGATGAATGGGGATTGGACCTATGGTTCCATTTGTATATAAACAGAACTCCCAGATGAGGAAACTCCCTCTAGCAGTGCAAGTTAGCACTGTCTCTCTGTACAAATGCTTTCTTCTTTAGAAGGAACCTCCACAAGTGTGCCTATGTACAAATATACACATGAGTCCTTTCATTTCATACAAATAAAATTTTTCATAGTTCACTGATTACTGAATATTTGCATGCAAGTTCCCAGGTGCTACTATTTGCATAATGCTCATTCTCTTATAAAAGGCTCAAATCCATGTAGCTTTTTCCAGTCCACTGAATACCTACATTACATCTTTTTGAAAGACCATTAATATTCAAGTTCCTAAAATCAAAATTTCAGAAGCAGCTATGTATTGAAGGATTAAAAGCACTGTTTAAAGTGTCTTCTGAAACTTAATTTTAGCTTAATGCTATTTTCTCTTGATACTTGTGTTATGCCCATGTAAAGCACACCTGTGCACATTCCTATAAGATAACAACTAAGAAACTGAGGTAACCTCAGTCTTCTCTCAGTTTGGGCCAACATCTTGAGCTTATAAACCATAACCTTGAGTATAACAGGGAAAAGACTACTAACAGGTCAAATGGAGTTTCATTCAACATCACATAACAGATATTTACTAGCAATGTCATTGTGTGCACAATTATGCTACCCACTGAAGGAGATACAAACTTTAGCTAAAACATGATACCCACTCTTAAAAAGCTAGAATCTAGTGGGTTTTCCTATGACATCATGGATCAGGCAAAGTAACCTGTTTTGGTCCTAAGAAATACCATCTAAACTCTAGTAAAAGAAAGAAAAGTGATGGACTGACTTTATGAATTGTGATAGATAAAATGCATTAAGACAGCTACCACATTCTCAGCCACCCTGTCTGCTCGTGGCTACTCTCTTTCCCACAAGTCCAAGAGAAGGAGTGAACATACTCACACTCTTCATGACACTCTGAGGTTATTCCAATATCACTATCTTTCAATGAATTTTTATGTTCTCATGTCAATTGAATCTGTTCGATCTTTTCTCTATCCTTATTGTTATTCCCTACCAACTTTGAGGTTTCTTTCAAAATTTTCAATTATTTTGGTACTTGGCTCAAAATTAATCTTTCTCTTTACATCATCCTTGGAATACTTCAATCTTCATGTTGACAGACTTTTAAATAACTTGGCCACACAATTCCTTAGTTCTGGTAATCTTCACCACATGTCAAATGACATTTCTTTAGATCCCATTATCTCTCATAATGACACTAAATCTATGATTCAGAAAGTAGAAACTGTTCTTCAATTACTGCCTAGATTTCTCTCCTATTTTCCAAATAAAAATTTATGTTATCTAATCACAAACTAGGCCTTCACTGCAACAAGGCAAACATTATCTTCCTTTCTAACAGATTCACTATCCTATACTCCATAATACTAGCGCTCTTGATAGTTCAAAGGGTATACACAGTTTTATCACCCTTTGTCATGGTTCCATATTGCCCTCCAAAATGTTTGGGTTAGTTCACAACTCCACCAACAGTGCATTAGGGTCCCAATTATTCCACATTCAATTCAACATTTGTCATATTATATCATATTAGCCACTCTGATGGGTATGAGATGGTACCTCAGAGTTTGTCTAATTTCTCTAGTTCTGTAATAGAGCATTTCTCTAATCAATAGTGATTTATAGTATTTTAATATGAGTATAGTTAGATTTGATTTCTTCTAAAAACTGCCTGTCCATATCCATTGGTGAATGACTCCTATTCTTATAAATTTGACTCACTTCTCTACATATTTAAGAAACAAAATCTTTATCAGAGACACTTTTGTAGCATCAACATGATATTCACAGCACCAACAGCAACTATGAATATGCCGGAATAATTCTGAATCACAAAATATAACAGACTCTCTCTATATAAGACAGAAGCAAAACATTTATTCTGACACCAGAAATCCAAATCCCACCACCAGAAAACTGGATTCATCTAGCAGCAAAGAAATCTACACACAATAACACTGCTGAAAGCAACACCATGCCAAAGCCTTCCCACAAACAAACACTCATAATCCTAGCTGTCTCCTTGCCTGTGACCTCTCTCTCCTACCCTACTAACTGCTCTGACTCCCAGTTTCCTCTCAGCTCTGCTCCACTCTTCCTGCTCTATGTGTTCAGTAAACTCCTCCTACCACAGGCTCCAGGTGATTGAATTTGATCTATTAAGGGGCAGGGAAGATCTTCAAATTACCATTACCATTACAGCTTGCTATAGAAATTTTTCCCTAATTTCTAGCTTCCCCAGGAAGCTATTTTAACAATCCAGTTGAGAGGAGAAATGGAAGTGCTTTATGGTGACTGATTTAAGAGTGGAAAGAAGGGGATAGATGTGAAAATATCTTGGAGGTAAAATTGGCAAGATCTGGGAACTAATTAGAGATGGGGGATCTGGAAGAGTGAAGGTTTTAGAATGCCCCTTTAGGGTACTGCTTTAGGAAGCAGGTTTGTAAGCTAAAGTGACTTGAAGAATGTTGAGGTACTCAGCAAAAAGGAAGAAGTTGAAATAAGGGGAATATTTGAGGGGAGAGATAATGATTCTTGTTGTGGATATGTTGAGTGTGAAATACCCATAGGAAGCCAATTAGAAGTGCCAAATGAGCAGTTGGTGATGTGGGTTGAGTTCAGCAAAGACAGCACATAGATCTGAATAGTGATAATAGTTTAACTCTTGGGAGCTGATGATATTACAGAGGTAGGTGAGGTAGGGGGTGGAGGATAGAGAGAGGGAGTGTAGAGAAAGAAAAAGTAGGGCCCAGGACAGAGCTTTGGCATATACCTGTAGTAGGGGGCTGGATGTGCAGCCCTTCATTTTTGGTATGTGCAAATCCAGGGTTATTCCCTTTCCTCACAGCATGATTTCCTAACCTTAGGTTTTTCTTTTATTTTGTTTTCATCTCTTGCACCCCTCTAGCAGCTTAGTGAAGCCTATAGAACTCTTCTTAGAATAATGTCTTTAAATGCATGAAATAAAATCCATAGAATAACAAAGGAGACCATTTATATTGAAATAAAGTTATAATTTTTTTTTAAGTTCCCAGTTTCCAGGTTAAAATGCTAACTCTCATCTACTTTTCCTTCTTACTTCACTATTCCTTTTCACCACTGAAGACCTTGGAGTTACTTGTGATTTTTCTACTTCCTTCAATTCAAAATAAGTTACCAGGTCTCATGGATTATATCTCTACAACATCTTTCAAAACAGAAGTTTCCTGGCCTGACAGTGGAACAGTCTGACCTGAAGAGAACCCAGTTCTAATCACATTTCTACTCTCCTCTCTGTCTTCAACCGCATAAAGAGCATAGAAAAAGAATTTCAGGTTTCTGAGTCACTGCTGCCTTATTGTTTGAATATGCTTTAGAAATGTTCAATTTGATTGACCTCTTTGTGAACTAGGGCTCTAATTTACAAGATTTTAAGCAAAGGGAGACTTTTTTTTCCCTTTAAATAAGGTCTGTATTCATGCAGATTTCAGAGTAAAAAAAAAAAAGCTAAACTAGTGTAAACTACAAAAGAAATTGATTAGTAGATAAATTCCAATTTATTAAAAATAATTTGTTTCTCTCTTAGCATGGGGTCAGTAGGTTTGATGAAACAGATTTTACATCATAAGATGTATTATTAAAATAAATTTATTCAGACACTTCCAATAAACCGTAGCATATACCAAATTATGTAATATAACCACCTATACATGATTGTGGCTATTTCAAACTAGTCCTTTTAAAAATCTATGTTATAAGAACACCTAAAAGAAAAAAAAAGACAGGAGAAAAAGCTGTTATCTGTGAATTCCTCTCGAAGTACATTAAATTGATCACTGGCTCTGGAGTCAGAAAACTAAGCTAATGCACTGGATATTGTTCTCTACCACTTTGTTTTGTTTTGTTTTTAGTTAAAAGATTATTTTTATTGCCTCCATTTTATAGCTTGTACATCACTATCAGCTGGGGATAAGCTGATTTGTTTGGCTCAGACAAAGGGCTGGTTTATTGGAAGAGTAGATGATAAGCATGCAAAGGGAGACAAGGTCAACTTGTATATGGCCTTGAATGCCTGGTTAGGGAATTTGAACTTTATCTTATAAGGGATGGGAAAAACATTGAAAATATTTTTACTTGAGTGGCATGTACAATGCAGGATGAATTATAAGGAAGACATTAAAATAGCAGAAGCAGTACAGAGATGGGAGGAAGGAAGATGAGTTAAAAGAAAAATATCATAGTGTAGGATGAAGTGATGAAGACCTAAATTATGGAAAGATGATCTCCTGAAACAGAGTCCTGAGTTCCTCTTGTGTTTGTCACTCTTGAATTTGGACTGTACTTTACTCAATTAACATTGTCATAGGGGCCCTAGCCACTTCAGACCTTGGAGAGTAGACAAAAAGGATGTTTTAGTAAGGTTCTTTTTGGCCAGAATCTTCTTTTTTCATGTATGAGGAATCTTCTCATTTAATAGGATGATATTTACAAAAGGAGATGAACCTTTTCCCTTTGGAACATTTAAAATATTTTGAGGAGAACAGAACCATTTTTTAAACACAATTCAGTGTGCCTACCTCCCAGTATGTATTAATCGTTATATCAATGTTTACTTCACTCATCTGTGATTTCATCAATATATGTATTCCCTTACCAATGTAGATCAGAATTTCTACATATTTCACTTCAAAAAATATTTGAGAGTTATGACATAGATAGATAGATAGACAGATAGATAGACAGACAGACAGACAGACAGACAGATAGATAGATAGATAGATAGATAGATAGATAGATAGATAGATAGATAGATAGATAGATAGACTTGCATCTAATTTGGGGATGAATCTTTTAAAACAAAGTGAGGCTAGTCCTCAGATTATAAATGTCCACCACTACACATCCAGCCCCCTACCACAGGTATATGCCAAAAAGACTTTGCATCTTGATAGAATTTGCCAGATCTTATATTTACCAGCATATTTTTTGATAACCCAGACTGACCTCTCTTATGAAATATTGGAGTAGGACTTTCTGAAAGATGAGTTAAGACCTAGATTGGTGAACTAGAGTTAGGTAGCAGACTTGTCAGTTTGTCCCCATTTTTCTTCCATTAGTTTGACTTATTTGAAGAATTTAAAATATAATTTTAAAAACACATTCAATTGGAACTAGCCAATCTCAATTTTCACTGTGAATAGAATAAGTAAACAAAGTAAAATCCAGTATAAACCATTAAAAGCTCAATGAATCATTTATTTCAACTCCTGCATTTTATAGGTGAGGAAACTGAGACCTACAGAAATGAATTGACTTAAGTTCATATAGGTAGTGTTAGAACCAGAATTTGAACCCAAGTCTCCTGACTATAAGATTAGCACACCAGCCAATACATTGTAGTATATATGAAATTTAGATGAATTGTAGCAGTGAATTTTCCAAGTGAGGGTTACTACAGCAAGAAGCTATAATAAGCAATTCTAGATAGTTTTTAAATAGCAGAAATGTCCAATTATTGACACAGAAGACTGCATCAGGAACCTAAGAAAGAATTTATTTTGTCTTACTCTAGTCTTTTTTTACTTTTTTTTCTGCCCGTAGGACTTTAATATGAGAATTCTCAATAGAAGTTTCAAATAAGACATGTCTTCCACAGCAAGATCAACTAATTCGATTTAGCACTATCCAGATATTCTGATACCTATATTCAAAAATTAAGTTGCCCTCCCCAAATAAAATATAATACAAAATTAATCTACAAGGACACTGAAAACATTTTTTAAAAAACAATGAAGCAGTAACTCCCTTTTTATAGCACTACATAATAAAATATTTTGATGATCTTTTATAATTGCTGTGATTCTGTGACATTTTATGGTCCCTAATAGACCATTAATATTGAAGCATGGGCTACACAACACCACAACAGCACAGTTAAAAGTGGGAAAAAAAATCCAATTAATCAATCAGTTGTTTAGTCCATGGTATGTTAAAGAACCAGTGACTTTTTATGAACTGAATTTTGGTTTCATGGCTTCTTTAGTCATGCTTTATGGGAGGAATTTATTTCAGAGAAACACAAAATCTCAGAGTTGGAAAGCTGTCAAAGGCCATCCAGTTCAGTGAACAGAAATTCTCTCCACTACCTTCCCTGACCTTATTTCCTTCCACATACTTTGGGATCTAATGACACTGGCCTCCTTTCTGTTCCTCAAACAAGATTCTACATATACTAATACTAGTCATTTTAACTTGCTGTCCCTGTGCCTGAAGTTCTCTCCCTCCTTATTCCTACCTTTTGGTTTCCCTGGCCATTTTCAAGTCCCAATTCAATTCTCATCTTCTCCAAGAAGGCTTTCCTAATTTCCCTAAATGCTAGTGTGTTATCTCTGTTGATTATTTCCTATTTATCCTGCATATAGGACAGAGAGACAGATAGAGAGAGAGAGACAGAGAGACAGAGACACAGAGAGAGAGAGAGAGAGAGAGAGAGAGAGAGAGAGAGAGTTATTTTTATATTTTTTGAGGCGGGAAGGCAAGGCAATTGGGGTTAAGTGACTGGCCCAAGGTCATACAGCTAGTAAATGTGTCAAGAGTCTGAGGTCAGATTGAACACAGGTCCTCCTGACTCCAGGGTCAGTGCCCTATTCATTGTGCCATTTAGTTGCCCTTATTTTTATATTTTTCACTACCCCTAGACTGTGAGCTCCTTGAAAATCACAAATCCTTTCTTTGTATCAACAGGGGTTAGGTGCCTAACATACAGTAAATACTTAATAAGAGCATGTTGACTTAACTTGACAAATGATCATTCAGCCCATGCTTAGAAACCTCTAGTGAAGAGAAACCTACCCATACTATGTCCTGAAGTTGCTCATAATATTTTGGGATAGGTCTAATTTTCAGAAAGTTTTTCCTTAGATGGAGTGCTAATTTACTCCCCTGCTGCTTCTACCCACTGTTGCTAGGTTCACCCTCTGGAGTCAAGCAGGATCAAATCTGATCTTCCATATGACAGCTTTTCAGGTCAATTCAATTCAGCAAGCATCTCCTATTTCTAGGCACTTTGCTAGACCCTGGGGATAACACAATAAAAATTAAATAGTCCCTATCTACAAGAGGCTTATATTTTATAGGAGGGGCAACATGTATACAAATCTGTAAATATAAAACTACATACAAAGTAATGGAAAGAACTTTGGCAGGGAAAAGATAACAATGAATCTATAAGAAGCAGCACTTCTTACTCTAGGGGCCTCAAAAGACAGGTGAGGGGTTAGAGCATTGCAGAGACAGGGGGGGGGGGGGGGGAGTGAAGAGGGGACAGCATGTGCAAAGGCACCTGAATGGGAGATAGAATATGAAATAATGGGAGTGGTGAGATGGACAGTATGGGATGTGGAGTGCATGTAAAATCACTTCCAGGCTACTTTACCCACAGAAACTAAAGCAAAAAAAGGAGAGAATGAGGAATGATGTTGAGAGAATTTGAGAAGTAGAATTGGGGCAGAGGAGGAGCTCAGTTGTTTGTTTTCAATAAAGCATCAGCAAGGTCCTCTGCTAAAAATGGGGGGACAGTGGAAAGGTTGCAAAGGTAGCTTGAGGAAAAAAGAGGAACTTTGGGACAGGTGCAGTATGGAATGTTTTAGAAGAACAGCAGTTCTCTCACTTTTTGGTCTCAGGACCTCTTCATACTCTTAAAAATTATTTATGACCTCAAAGAGTTCTGGGTATGTGAATCAGAGTTACTAATCTTTACTGCATTATAAATTAAAATGTCTTGGTATTATTACAAAATTAGTTTAGACCTCACAGACCCCTTGAAAGGGTCTTGGGGACCCCCAGGGATTCCCAGGGTACAGTTTAAGAAGTACTACCATTTACCACCAGTTAGGAAATGGCAAAAAGGTAGGCAATGAGGGCTCAGTTGTGATTATATAAAATAAAGCTTGTATTAGATGTCAGTTCAGTTGTTTTACTTCTTCCAACAGTACATTTATAGAAGTGGAAAAGACAAGGCTAAGGGAGATAGGAATTCAAAGGGAGAGGATGATGTAAAGTGGAACTAGGTACCTGTAGGGTCAAGATTTCAGAAGAAGAGAAGGGAGCTGGGTTGTTGCTGTTGTTTAGTTGTTGTTCAGTTGTTTCAGTCCTGTCTGATTCTTCATGACTCCATTTTGGGGGTTTTCTTGGCAGAAATACTAGAGTAGTTTAGCATTTCCTTTTCCAACTCATTTTATAGATGAGGAACTGAGGTAAACAGGGTTAAATGACTTGCTCAGGGTCACACAGCTAGTAAGTGTCCAGGGTTGAATTTGAGGAAGATGAATCTTCCTGATTCCAAGCCCAGTACTCTATCCATTATGCCACCTAGCTGACTAGGGAAGTAGGGAGGGGTAGAGTGGACTGGGGGTAGGAATGAGGACATATAATAAATAGGGTTTAGAAGGAGTAAGAACTATATATCTAGTATTATATATATATATATGTATATAATATAGCTGAGTATTCTAGCACACCGAGGAACATCTGATTCACATTCTGTGCATACCTATGACAGCCAGTTAGTATAAACATTCACTAAAGTGACAAATATATACCAGGTCCTGTGCTAACAACTGGAGATACACATATGGAAGACAATCCCGGCCCTCAAGACCTTCAAAATCGGATGGGTAAAGATCGTATAGAAAAGGAAGTTGAAAAGCAAGGGAGTGGAGTGGGGGGAGGGAGGGAATGAGTCCAGTTCATAGGAATACAGCTAAGGGGAAATAACAAGACAACTAGTCTAGGAGCCCACTTTAAATGGAGGCCATAGTTCTTTGCTCTGCTCTCTAACCATTCCATTAGAAATACTGAGTGTACTGATGAGGTGTGAGGTAAGGTGATGCAGTCTCCCAGGATGATGAGTTTCCTAGAGCCATGGAGGAATACCATCCAAGGTGTGCAACCTGGTGGGAAAACATCTCCATATGTGTCCTCTTCTCTCCACTCATGAAGCTATTGCCTTGATTTAGGTCCTCTTCTCCTGTCACCTGGACCACTGCAGTAGCTCCTAACTGGTCTTCCTGCATCCACTTTCTTCCATCCTAATCCACCCTCCAGCTACCAAAGCTTCATAGTTGCTTAAAGTATGTCCATGTCATACTGATCATGCCACTTCCTTGCTTAAGAAACTTCTGTGACTCCCTATTATTGCCTCTAGGAGTAGGAAATAAACATTAAGTGCCTAAAATGTGCCAGGCACTGTTATTATCTCCTTAATCCTCACAATGACCCTGAGAGATGGGTGCCATTATTATCCCTATTTTTCAGTTGAAGAAAGTGAAGCAACAGAGATTAAGTGATTTATCCAGGGTCACATAGCTAGCTTCTGAAGCCATATTTAAATTCAGATTTTCCTGACTCCAGACCCAGAGCCCCCTGTGCCTGCCACTAACTGCCTCCTCTAAGACAACACTTAAAGCCCTTTACCATGTAGTTTCAACCCATTTTTCTGCCCATTTCAACCCTTTTCTCTTCTACCTTCCCCTAAACTCTATGTTTACACTAAACTGCCCTGTTTGCTGCTCTCCATATACAACATTCAATATCAAACCTCCATTACTTTGCAAAAACTTCTGCCTATTCTTGGAATGCTTCCCTTCTCATATCTACTTGATAGAATTCCTGGCTTTCTCCAAATGACAGCTCACACATTTCTCCTACGAGAGGCCTTTATTCATCTCCCCAGTTGGTAGTACTCTCTGTCATTGATATTGCTTTGTATTTATACTCCATATTTTTACATACTTCTCTATGTATATAAATTTCCCCTTGTAGAATGTAAGTTTCTTGTGGACACAGTATTTGTTTTTTTATCTCTAGTACTTAACCTAATGGCTGGCATATACTAGCTACTCAATAAATGCCTGTTGAATTGAATTGCAATGAATGCTGCAGCAAAAAGCTTGAACTTTGTTTAGTAGACAACAGAGAACCTTTGAAGGTTTTTAGATGGAATGATAGCATATTTGTGCATAATGAAGATTAATGTGGCAAGACAATGACAAGGGTATATTGGAGTAGTGAGAAAACTTTAACCCTGAAGGTATGCCTAAAAGACAATTTAAAATTTGTCCATGCCTTCAAGAAATGTAAATATCTGCTCTGCTCATCTTTGCATTGGAATCTAAGGCTAGATTTTCATTTGGTTTGAGTGCAGGTACTGAACTCTTTCCATCTTAGAGATATTGGATAAGTAGAAAAAATCTGTAGGTGTGTTATGGATTCTTTCTGTGAGTTGTAGAAATATAAGAAAGATTAGGATTTTTAAAATGTAAATAAAGGTTATGCTGATTTTTTATAGAGCATATTACTTTATTTTTATGACACACCTGTCAGAGGGTAATAAAAAGGATTCTAAGTGCTAACATAAGGAAGAATGTTGAAAATGACATTTAAAAGCATACAGAGCTCCCCCTCCCCACATGCTTAAAATATTATCAGACTTTTTTTTTCAAAAGTGAAATGCATTACCAGTTCTTAATGAGACTCTGTGCTTTGATATATATATTCTCACTCGACAATATAAAGTACATTGCAGGAGAATAAACACAGGACAATCTAATTTATAAACCATATAATCTACAAAAAGTGCATCTTAATCTAATTTGTAAACCACATTATAGACTATAATTTTCTACAGGAGTAGAAAAACGACTTTGGTTTGTTTATAAATAGCACCTAGAAAGGCTCTCTATTTAATTAAATGTCCAGTGACAGATCTGATTGTCCTGGTACATCTTCACAACCTATGATTTATACACTGCCATGGGGTCAGGGGAGCCATTTACTACAGTAATGGGGAAATATGGGATTGATGTCTTTCTCAGGAATATTTTATTTTAGAGTGTTCAGACTCTGGTAGCAACTATGATGCCATTTGATTATCTTCTAGCATTTGCATATATGCTCCTACAAAGGCAGTGGTAAGCCACTGGGAATTAGATTTAAAATCAAGATTTCAGACAAGCAAAGACAAGTTCAGATGTCAAACAGACATACTTCTGTCCCAGTGTTCCAAGGGTGGCTGCCAACACAGGTTCTTGAATCTGCTTTGATAAAGGAAAGCAACTCAAAATGGGTTAACAAGCTTACTTTAATCAGTCAAATATGTATTATTTACCTAGTTCGGGGGAAAAAGGTCAGCACCCCGAACTTCAGAATATACAGACAGAATTATCAAGACAGAGAAACAGATCAAGTAGACAGTTCCCAAATTGTCCAACCATTACATCCATACCAAATCAACATCTGGGTTTCATCAACATCTGGGCTTTTTAAAGCCGGGGGGCTCTCAACAATGGCTTCCCAGAGTCCAGATCAAATCACAGAACACTTCTCAAAGTGAGCCCCAAAACAAAGCTACACATCAGGGCTTATATAGCCTTCTCCTGGCTCAGAGAATGTAACAACCTTATTGACCCACTGGCCAATCAAAAAGCATCTACTGAAAAACAAGCCTCCAACCCCAAGCTCCAGGTACACTTTAGCCTAGGGGCAGGGAAGATCTTAAAAATTTACATTCCTATTACATTCATCCCCAAGATCTTTCATGCCCATAGCATAAACAATTTACTTTTGAATTAGCATTAACAATCATAGGTCACATTTTCAAGATATATAACTGAAGTTACCAAAGTGACCACTGGGCCTTAGACAAATGCAAAGTACATTGCATTATCACCTCAATTCAAAACAAGAATCCAAATAAAGTTTTCTTGGGTGGAGGGGGGTGTCCTTCCCCTCACACAGCTCCAGCCCCTGCTTCCAAGAACAGAGAGGGGGCTGGGCAACAAAACCAACAAGTTGGGGTCCTTGGGTGTCCAAGGCACTTCATCCCACCCACCATAGTCACAAGTCCATCCTCTCTCTGGGTCCCAAACTGTGGGATGCAGCAAGGAAACACACTCAGTGCCCCTGCTTTGCTGCTCAGTTCTTATCTTTTCCTGTGGCTGAATTCTGAACTCCTGGGTTCCTTATCCTCCAGTAGGTGGCAGCCATTCCTGGCTTCTGCCCAGGTCCTGATGCAGGCAGCTCACCATTCCTGCTCTCAGCTAAGCGAACTCTGCATGCAGGCCATTCTTCTCTCCTGGTCCATGGCTCCACAGAATCACAGCTACCACAACTGGGAAACAAACAATTATCCCAGCCCCCATACTTTCCTTTTACTCTGCAGATCCTGTTCATGACACCATTTTGTAGCAGCAAACACCCCAGCGTCCCAAGGGTGGCTGCCAACACAGGTTCTTGGATCTGCTTTGATAAAGGAAAGCAACTCAAAATGGGTTAACAAGCTTACTTTAATCAGTCAAATATGTATCATTTACCTAGTTTAGGGGGAAAAGGTCAGCACCCGGAACTTCAGAATATACAGACAGAATTATCAAGACAGAGAAACAGATCAAGTAAACAGTTTCCAAACTGTCCAACCATTACATCCATAGCAAATGAACATCTGGGTTTCATCAACATCTGGGTTTTTCAAAGCCGGGGGGCTCTCAACAACGGCTTCCCAGAATCCATATCAAATCACAGAATACTTCTCAAAGTGAGCCCCACAACAAAGCTACACATCAGGGCTTATATAGCCTTCTCCTGGCTCAGAGAATATAATAACCTTATTGACCCACTGGCCAATCAAAAAGTATCTACTGAAAAACAAGCCTCCTACCCCAGGCTCCAGGTGCACTTTAGCCTAGGGGCAGGGAAGATCTTAAAAATTTACATTCCCATTACAATTATGTAACCATAGTTTGGATTGTAGTAAACTGAAGAAACATGTAGAATCATATTTAACTGCCATGTGTGGGCAGTATATCTAAAGACCATATGTACCATACACTGAGTCAACAAGCTGAAAAGTGAATGATAATTCAGCTAATCAACTGGTTGTTTTGTCTATGCAATACCCTATAACTAGTTAGATAAATGAATTTACAGTTTAGAGACTGACATTGTCTATCTTTTGAATGAATTAGTTGAAAAACAGATCATGATCTCAGCAATATAAATAAAAACAATAAAATGAAACTAAATGTTTTGTAATTATAATGACAAGTTTTAGTCCTGGAGAAGAGATAAGGAAAGTGTACCTCTCTACTTCTATTTGGTAGGAACTTAATGTTGTCTACTCATGGAATGTAGCAGCAAGCACCCTAGCATCCCCCGGGTGGTTGCCAACATAGGTTCTTAGATCTGCTTTTCTAAAGGAAAGCAACTCAAAATGGGTTAACAATCTTGCTTTAATCAAACATATGTCATTTACCTAGTTTAGGAGAAAAATATCAGCACCCCTAACTTCAGAGAATACAAACAAGTTATAAGCAGAAGTTACAAGCAGGCAGAGAAACAGATCAGCAGACAGGCTTCCAGCTGCCTGACCATTACATCCATACCTAGTCAGTTACCAGAGAGGGAAGCAACAACATCTGGGTTTTCAAAGCCAGGTGGCTAAACAACTGCCCAGAGTCTCATCTGGTCAAATCATACAACTCTTCTCAAAGTGAGCCCCCAAACAAAATCTCACATCAGGGTGTATATATATAGACTTCTTCTGGCTCAGAGAATGTCACAATCCTCTTGACCCACTGCCCAATCACAAAGTATGAAGGTGTGGGCATTCCAGAAAAACAAGCCTCCTGCTACAGAATCCAGGTGACCACATTCAGCCTATTAGGGGCAGAGTATATTTTCAAATCAGGGAAGGTTCTCAGAGTCACTTATGACTAGCCAAGGGGCAGGGAAGATCTTAAATTCCCATTCTCAAAACATGGAATTTAAATTACACTGTGCTGGGAGGGAGAACTAACATGATAGATACCATAGTCAAGATCCAAAAAGATCTTGAGAAAATATAGCAATGAATCCAATATGTGATTCAATAGAGATCAATGTAAAGTCTTATATATGTAAAAAAGAAAAAAAGAAAACTTCACAAGTACAAGGCAGAGAAATGGTTCATATCAATCTGTCTGAAAAAGAGCTAAAACTTTTTGCAAACTTTAAGTTCAAATGAATCATTAGTGTAACATGGCAGCCCAAAAAATCTAATATAAATTTAAGCCACAGTAAAGGATATAGTCTGAATAATAAGGGGATACTCATTGTTCATGCTTCTTCCATACTAATATAATAAAAATGATAATACTACCCAAATTATTTTATAAATTCAGTGCTATGCCAATCAAAGCACCAAAGAATTATTTTATAAACTAAAGAAAATTCATTGGAAAATTCATTAAAAAAATAAATAACTGTAGGTATGATTCTTTTTGAAAGTTCTAGAAATGAGGTTCTAGAAAAGTGAGTTATAGAAATCTCTGGAGGACTGGAGGGTGGTTCAAAAAAACAAAACAAGCCTCCTTCCATAACCTCTCTTTATAGAGGGTTGAAAATTCTAGCTTCCCTGCAGGATTTCAGCTCCTCTATTATATCATACCCCATTCTGCCCTCCTATATTTCAGATTCCTTTTTTGTGCTGTCTTCTCCCTTTAGACCTTAAGCATCTTGAGGGCAGACAGATTTTCTTTTTCTTATTTGTTTGCACACACTTGCTTAGCACAGTGCCTGGCTCATAGTAACCACTAAAAAAATTTTTTTTAATTAAATAAGATAGTATAAAAAGGACTAAAAGTTAAGGATTTCAAGTGAAATTTTAAAACTAGTAAGGAAACTATGCTAGCTGTATAAGATACCAAATTTGCTACAAATCCATGATCATCAAAACAGGTTGGTACTAGTTAAAAATATTATTTACCTTCAAAACAATCAAAGATGTAGGAAAAAAACTCATAAGAAAAATATTTATGGCAGCACTTTTTGTTTTAGCAAAGAAGCAAAAACAAATTGGGTGACCGTGGATTGGAGAATAGCTGAACAATTTATCATATATGAATATAATTGAATATAATTATGCCATAAGAGATGATGAAAGGCATAGATTCAGTGAGACATAGGATCATTTGTATGCACTGATGCATACTGAAGAGAACAGAACCACAACTATTTATACAATAGCCACAACATTATAAAGAAAAACAACTTTGAAGTATTCTAGTGAATGCAAATATCAATTATGACTCCAGAAAAAATAATAATGAAGCAAGACTCCCACCTCTTGTCAGTCAGTCAGCAAAAATTTATTAAGTATATGTACCAGTATGTACCAGTCAGTAGGGCAGCTGTGTACCAGTCAGTAGGGCAGCTGTGTACTAGTCAGTAGGGCAGCTAGGTGGTACAGTGGATAGTGACAAGTCTGGAATCAGGAAGATGAGTCTTCCTGATTTCAAATCTGGCCTCAGACACTTATTAATTGTGTGGCCCTGGGAAAGTCACTTAACCCCTTTTTGCTTCAGTTTCCTCACCTGCAAAATGAACTGGAAAAAGAAATGGCAAACCACTCTAGTATCTTTGTCAAGAAAACCCCAAATTGGATCACAAGGAGAAGGGTGTGACTGAAACAATAGACAACAATAATATTGTGCCAGGTACTATCCTAAGCACTGGGAATACAAATACAAACAGAAAGTCCTCGCCCTCATGGCATTTATACTCTAATCAGGAAAGATGACAAATAAAATCCAGCTGAAGAGGAGAGGGACGGTGATGAAGGGACCAGGTAAGGAGGCCTGGTAGAGAAAGTCCAGGGTGAAGCCAAGAGGGGAATGAGACATGGCTGGCCTGCATACCTTCCTTAAGTGAAGGTTTTGAGAGAAGTCATTCAGTGGGGGTAGATGGTGATGCCAGTGTATGAATGCAGGAGCTGGAATGAGTTTCCAGAATGCAGGAGTTTCTTTGGGCATGGTAAAGTTCAAAGTACAGTCTGTAGAAGAATTGGTCAAGTGATGAAAGATGATGGGTGCAAAATGAAACATACATTTTCAGACAAGATCAATAAAACACAAATTTATTTTGCTCAACTACACTCATTTATTATGGGATTTTTATTTGGAGAGGGAAAAATTGGGAGTGAGGAAAGTAAGAATAGTGATAGGTATGCCAAGTTAAAAAAAAAAAAAGAAAAGAAAGTGTCAAAAAACATTTTTTTAAACACTCAGAAGAGAGCAGAAGGAAGGTGAGGAGACATACAAGCAGGGCAATGTTGAAGCCAACATTAAATTTAATATGTATTATTAAAAAGAGGTTATATTCTTCACATATAATCCATTCTTTTCTGATCTTTTTATATGGAAATGTTTGTGTCTTTTGATTTTCTAATTTACAATAACTTTTTTAGAGATAGCTATAGCTTCCTGAAATAAGAATGTGATAATCCATTTGTATCCTACACTGGTCAGACCACATCTGGAATATTGTGTTCATTTCCAGGTTTGCCTGTTTAGAAAGGGCACTGATAGGCTGTGAAGAATCAAGAGAAAAGCAGCCAGGTCAGTGTTCATGTCAAGTGGGGTTTAGCTGAAGGAATTAGAGATGTTTAATTTGTAGAAGAGATTGAAGAAAGATATGATGGCCCATGTTCAAGTTTTTGAAGGTCTCTCACATGGAAGAGGGATCTCGGTCTATTTCCTCCTAGAAGATGGAACTATGTAAAAATTTGCTAACAATCAGAGGTGTCCAAAAGTAGTCTGGGCTATATTGAGAAATGCTGGATTCTTGTTCAGTATGTTATAGTGAGGACTGCTTTGGGGTATGGGTTGGACTAGAGATGACCCATGACATCACTGCTGACTGCCAAATTCTGCAATTTTCTAATGACAGGTGTGGAATATTGTGTGTGTTGTGAAGTGTAGTTCAGGTTTTGGTTAGTTTTGCTTACCTCCTTTTCTTTGCTATGAGAGAAAGCTCCCAGTGTTGTAGGGAAGATGTAGATAGATAGATAGATAGATAGATAGATAGATAGATAGATAGATAGATAGATAGATAGATAGATAGATAGATAGATAGATAGATAGATAGATAGAAGGAAAAAAGACAATATAGTCAGGATCTCTAAAAGTGATAACAACATAGCAGATGACAAGTTTATATCACCAGGCCCACTTGTCCTTGCAATCCAAAAACAAAGGCAGGGAACTTCATTGTGGCTCTGAAGCAATTCTTAGAATACAAAGTTTTGTCTGTAGATAAAAAGCATTTTGACTTCTCTGACCTTATTCTATCATTCTATCCCTTACAAATATAGAGGATAACAACAGCATTTCAGATTCCACTCCCTCCCATGTTATTTCATTTTTTTTGTCCTTCCTACATACTTCTATCTAAATTAAATGATCTTTCAGACTTAACATCTTTGCAATGTCCTGGGTTGTATAAAGATCTATTTTCTATAATGCTGACCTTTTTTTTCTAGATAAAGGTGTGGTAAAGCTATTCTGATATACACTTAATTGATTTTACTTTTTGACCCCATAAATGAAATTAGTATCCCAAGTGTGTCCTTGTTCTAAAACTAGGTGCTGGGGTGGATAGAATATAGGACCCAGAGTCAGGAAGACCCGAGTTCAAACCCTGCCTCAGACATTTTTTGACTATGTGAGCCTGGACAAGTCACTTAACCTCTCTCTGTCAGTTTTCTCATCTGTAAAATGGTGATAATGAAATATGAGAGCACCTACCTCTCAGGTCCACATGAGGTTCACATAAGATGAGCATTTGTAATCCTTAAAGTGCTGTATATTGAAATGTTAGCCATTGTTATTGTTGTCATTCATTTCTAAATTAGTGAAGTATTAGAAATTAAATTTCCTGAAACTTTCCAGGAAATACCAAAGGATAACTTTTACAGTTAACTTTATTGTGGTAGTAGTATGAAATTTAAGCCACCAAGTTTTCATTACTTGTAACTAGGACAATAAAAAAGAGTGATAAGATTCCCCAAGAGGAAGGCAGGCTTTACCTTTTCCTATTTAATTCCATTTTGTTGATTGTGAAAATGACCAAATGGTATAGCTGTTCCTAATAGTAAAAGGGAATTTGAAGTTTTATGCTTATGAAGTTGAAATGATTTGAAAAAAAAAGCAATGGGTACAACTTGACTGTTATCCCTGGAATACCAGAGCATATTTTAAAACTAGAACAAAATTACTAATACTCCACATTTGTTTAATACTATCAGGTTTCTTGATATACATGTACATATACATATACACATATACATACATATGCATATACATGTACGTGTACAATGCATGTGCATAGACATAAATGTAGACATAGACATGGAAGCCCTTAGGGTATAAGTAGCATAAATATACGTGTTGTTATTGTTCAGACATTTTCAGACAAATCTGATTCTTCATCACCCCCTGTGGGATTTTCTGGGCAAAGACACAGGAGTGGTTTGACATTCCCCTCTCTAGCTCATTTCACAAATGAGGAAACTGAGACAAATAGGGCTAAGTGACTTGCCCAGGGTCATATAGTTAATAAGTATCTGAGGCAGATTTAAACTTGAGATGTCTTCCTGACTACAGTACTGACCCTCTATCCACTGCACCATCTAGCTGCCCATAAATATTATTATCCCAGTTTTTTTTTCCTTTTTGGAGGGCAATTGGGGTTAAGTGACTTGCCCAAAGTCACATGGTTAGTGTGTGTGTGTGTGTGTGTGTGTGTGTGTGTGTGTGCATGTTTTAAGTGTCTGAGGCCAGATTTGAACTCAGGTCCTCCTGACTCCAGGGCCAGTGCTCTATTTACTGTGCCACCTAGCCACCCCTATTATCCCAGTTTTATGGATAGTGACAAAACTGAGGCATGGACACTTTGTGCCTTGTTCAGAATCAAGCAGTTAATTCATGTAAAAGTAAGGATTCAAATCCAGGTTAGACTCCTGGTTCAGCATCATTCTACTATAACTCAATTAACAAACACTTATTCAGCTCCTACTATATATGATACACAGTGCTAGGTACTGAGGATACAAATACAAAAGTAAAGGGCAGTCCATGCCCTTAAGGAGCTTACATTCTACTGGCAGGTACAGCATGTTCAAAGGTAAGTAAATACAGGGTATATGCAAAATAAAAACTGAGTGATTTGAGAAGGGTCATCAACAACTGCAGCAATCATGAAGGAGGTGGTACTTGAGCTGCACCTTGAAAGAAGAATGGAGTTTCAAGAGGCATAAGAGTGAGGAAGAAAAGCATTGCAGTGATAGGGAGCCCAGAGGCAGGAGAGAGAACATCAATAACAGGAACCTGTAAGTGGGGCAGTTTGGCTAGACCTGACATTACATGGGAAGGAGGAGTTTAGCAAGATCCAGAGATAAGCTGGTGTCAGGTTATGAAAAACTTTAAATGCCAAACAAAAGGGTTTGTATTTTATCTTAGATGCCATAGAAAGATAGTAAAGCTTCTTGCACAGGGTAATGACATGAGCAGATCCGTGCTGGCTGTAGAATATCAATTTGGCTGCTGTGTAGAGACTGGATTGTGGAGGGGAGAGTCTGGAGGCACAGTCACCAATTAGGAATCCACAGCAATAATCCAAGTGAAAGGTGATGGGGGCCTGAACTAAGATGGATATTGTGTGAGCAACTGCCCAGTTAAATATCTTATTAATAAATCTTCTCTGTAATAAAAAGTTTTATAGCTATAATGTCTATTTATTTAAAAGGGAAATTAAACCCACATAGTTCCAATATAATCTTTTAATTTGGAACTGCTTGGCCAAGAAATCCAATCTGCCCTCTTTTACATAAAGGAAAATTGTCTTCATTATTTGTCTTTTAACCATGTTCCAGTTATTGCTTTCCTCCAGGATAATGCGGAGATAAAACCTTTCAGATTTGAGTCTAAGAAATGTTGTTGTGTCATGTGAATCAACTTAGTCAGAGGCCCACAGTTTATGTTGATAGCCCAACTCAGTTTCTAAAAGACTACAGAAGACCTCATTTTGCTATGATGTACATTTGCTATGATATACACATTGTTGCATTCAGCCCTTCCCCCCCAATCTCTCCAAGCTTACTTTCCTAAACCCTATCAGACCCCTACCACAATATGGAGGCAATCCCCTTGACATAATACTTTAAAGTTTAAATTGTATAATTTTATTCAAGGCCTCCACCCTCCCATATACCAAACCATTGGATTTCAATTTTTCTGTTTCTTTTTCTTTCCCTTTCTTCAGCATTTAACTTTGCTGGTCACCCCTCCTTCTGTATACTATCTCTTTCTTTGGCTTTCATGACACTCCTGTTCTATATGTATTATTGTTCCTACTTGGCCACATATGTTGGTTCATTATCATCTTTCCATTCTTTAAGAACTTGTCACTACCTGTGGCTCTACTTCTGTTCTCCATTCCTATGACTTCAATTATTCCCTCTATTTCGATGACTCCCAAGTCAATATGCCCAGCCCCACCCTCCGTATTGAGTTCCTGCCCTGCATCTCTAACTACCTACTCTACCTGGACATCCCTCTAGGGCCTGAAATACCTCAACGAATCTGCCTTGAATATACTCCTCTTTAAACTCTAAATTTTTGTTAATAGTTCTACCATCCTGCAATTGATCAGGCCCAAAATCTGAGCATCATCTTTGACTCATTCTTTTACCGCTCACCCCATAACCAATCAATAATAAAAGTTGACCCTACCTCTGTCATACCTCTAACATTCATCTTTTTATGTGACCTAGTTCAAGTCCTACTCACCTCTCACATATACTAATGTGATAGTATTTCAATTGGTCTCCCTGTTTCTAACTCAGTTTCTTGAATCCCTCTTTCACATAGCTATCAATATCATCTCTCTAATGCATCTACTCAAAGAACATCAGAGCCTTCCTTTTGCCTATAGAATAAATTATGAACTTCATAACCTTGGGTTTAAGGCATTTCCTAATCTGACTCCATTCTGCCTTCCATTTTATCACATTCTTCCACTTCATCCCAGCTTAAATGGCCTGCTAACCTTTCCATGATCCCCATTGTCCCCCATCTCAGAATTAAAGGTTTTCTCATTGATAAGTATTGGAATCCTATAAGGTTCACTTTGGGTGCTGTCTCACCCCTGACATTTTCTCTAATTTCCTAGATGGAAATATTCCCTCCTCACTTTCCTATATCCTTTTTTTCTAAATCTCTACTTTGCCCCCATCCCATTCTACTTTTTATTATGTTTATTTATATGTTGTGAAGAGATCTTGGGTGAGGTACCATGAGGGAATATAGGCACTCAAAGGGGATAAAAAGCACTTTGTTACTCACATGTATTCAGGAATGTGGCTCCCCAGCCCTACAGTTTCATGGGCACACCAATGAATTGTGGCTCAGGTGTATAGTGGGATGCATATCCTGATCAGCAGGCCAGATCTCTAGGTCTCTAAACTTATACCTGATTTTAATTGCTGGAAGAATTCATAGGACTAAAGGAAAGGATTGTAGGGGTAGTCAATCAGGTTGTGGTCTGGCTGGGCTATGATTTTTTATCCATTCCACCCATCTGCCAATTATGGACTACACAGGAGTTATGATTAGGAAATTTTCCTTAGCTGATTTACAAACCTTACATTTCTTACCTAAATGTAGCTGACCAAGTCAATTAAAGGAACTTTCTGATACAAAGGTGGGTCAATGAGTCAGAGTTACTTCTGTCAGCTACAATCTAACAATTGGACCTTTTTTATTTTTTATCTTTGTATCCCTCACTATCCACCATAGATTCTGCACATAGTAGGCACTCTTTTTTTTTTTTTAAGCAATTGGAGTTAAGTAACTTGCTCAAGGTTACACGGCCAGGTGTTTCTGGGTGGGTGCTAAGTGTCTGAGCCCAGGATTTGATCTCCAGGTCATTCTGACACCGGAGCCAGTGCTCTTACTCACTGTGCCACCTGGCCGCCCTAGCACTCATTTTTTTAGTTGAATTGGAAACTGAATTAGATTCTAGGTTATCTTTCGCAATATTAGTAAAAATCTGAGAAAAATCACAGCACTGGAAGAGTTAGAGTTGTTTGTCCTTTATCACTGTATCAAAGACCACATTTATAAAAGAATATACAAATCCCATTTTTATTGGAAATTCAATATTCTCTTCAGTCTTTTCTTCATTTTGACTCCTTTTGCAGGCCTTCTCAATGTCTTCTGTAGGAAATTTATAATTATTAATGTTAGACACCTGCAAGCTATAATTGATCTGGCAACGATGCAAGCATTCTGGTTTCTGTCCAAATTTATCTTGCGTTGGACCATACTGCAAACTGTCAGGTTTGTTAGCTGGTAAAAAAAAAATGTCTTAGGTTTGATTAATTCTTTTGAATCTTTCATACTTCTTTTGTCAGATAAATTCTTTTGATTCTTTTAAAGTTGTTTTTAATCAAATACTTTAAGAAAAATGCTATTTAAACTTTAGTTGCTTTTTTAGAAAGAAGTGTAATTCACCTTCTTGATTGATAGATTTGGCATAATTCCATATCAAAGTCTACATTTTCCATATTTTTCAAATAATTTCAAAATCATGATGTATTCTGAATTCATTTGTTGGCAGAGGAGGTAGGAGAGTTATATAGAGGATGTTTCATGCCATTTTAGCACAAAATCACTAGGTAGAGTATGTTCAATCATAATATGACTGTGTTATGTCTCTTTAATAAATATCTATCCACAACTGAATTTGGAGTTTGAAGACTTGGGTTTGAATCTCAACTCTGATATTAGTACTATCCATACTAATACACTCAGTAATTCACTTGGTTTCTCTGAACCTTGGTTTCCTTGTCTATAAAATGAGAATAATGATATTTGTATTTTGTTCCATGTAAGGTTGTAATGAGGAAAGTACATTCTAAATGCCAAAATGCTATTGGTATGCTGTTAATTATTATTGTTGTTATAATTATTATTACTTTTCAAAGACTTCCTTTTGCATTGCCATTTCATAATTTTAGAAGGAAGTTTCCTGGCAATTTCATGGAGCTCAAATATTTTCATTGTTTAATGCTTATGTTTAACAAGTATATCCCAGATACTCAGAAGAGGCACTAACTTATTCTCCCTTGCGGCAATTGGATATTTCCAAAATGAAAAGGAGACTTTCAGAAAGGGAAAGAAGAAGGGAAAAGTCACTAAACTAACAGAGACGTCCGATATGCTTTAAGCATCAAAAGTGTCACACATGAGCAGGTTTAAGGTTAATGGCATTTCACAAACAGAAGCCCTGAGTAATCTAAGTGACCAAATTCATTTAAGTCTGGAGAAATTGGCTGGCAGACAGCATCCCAGTGTAAGTGCTGAGACACCTTCCAAGCTAAATGCTAAAGCTTCTAAAGTCAACAATGATTGCGCCGACTGGGGTGTTAGTTAGACACCTAAGAAGGAAAGTCTCTAGAGCAATAGGTTACACATCTCTCAATAATTGGATGGACAGAAGCTACTTTAGCTGTGTTCACCTATGTATCCAATCCACTCATTTTATAGGTGAGGAAATTCAGGCATTTGCCACAGAACTGAAACTAGAAGCCAGACTTTCTGACTCTTAGTCAGCCAACTTGACTATCCTGACATTCCTCATTTTTAACGCAAGTGATAGAATCAATACTTCTTTTAGGAAAAAAAAGCATTTTTGCCATTTCAAAAGCATCTGGAATTGCCACTACCTCCATACCTAGTACTCTGTTAAAGAGCTTTCTTACACCTTTGTCCAAGCTCATCTTTGTCCATGCAGATATTTTTCTGTTTCACTTGGGTTGAGGGAAATGATCCTGTACTTCTGGCTATTCCCCCTACCCTAGTTAAAATTATAAGATCATAGATTCCCAGTTAGAAGAAACCTTAGAGGCTATCTAGACCAACTCTTTTACATAGACCAGGCATTTTTTGGTATTCGTTTCTTTCTGTCTTTCTTTGCCAGATCCCAGGAAGCCATCTCATTATGAAGGGACTTAAAAAAAAGTGTGTGTGTGTGTGTGTGTGTGTGTGTGAGTGTGTGTGTATACAATGTTCCACAACTACAGAGCTAGTTACCTCTACAAAGGAGTAAGAACAGGTATCTTCTCTTTCAGGCCAAACTTGTTCTTTGTCTTTCTTTACATTCATTTTTTATTGCTTTGTGATGGTTGTTCTTTTTTATTTACATTATTGTACAATGAGGATATTGTTTTCTTGCCTCATTTCAGTCATTGTGCATCAACTCATATAAGTCTTTCCATGATTTTCTGTACTCCTGATATTCATTATTTCTTGTAGCACACTATTATCTGCCAGAATTTGTTTAGCCATTTCCTAATCAATGGTCAAAGACTTTATCTCCAAATCCTTGATTCCACAAAAAGCAATGATGGTGATATATACATATGTGTGTGTATGTATGTGTATATGCATATGTATATGTATATTGGTGCATGTGTAACTTTTTATCAATGGTATTATTTGACTACTGGTACAATTTCTGGGTCAATCAACACTTTAGCCACTTTATTTTCAAATTTCAAATTGTTTTCCAGAATGATCATAATACTTCACAGCTCCACCAATAATTCATTAGTTTTCCTATCTTTCTGAAACCCCTCTGGTTTGATGATTGCTATCTTTTGTCATCTTTGCCAATTTTTCAGTATGAGGTGATACTGCAGACTTGTGATTTTCATTTCTCTTGTAATTTGGGACATTCTTTCATATGATCAATAATAGTTTGTAATTCATCTTTTGAGAACTATTTCCATAGACTTACTAGCTGTTCATATTGCCTAGCACATGATAAGATTGTTGAATTCCTCCCTTTTATGAATAGTAAATGTCATCATCACTATCAATATAATTCCCCATCTTTTTTGGTTGGGATCATCAGGACCTACGATTTCATTAATAAAAAAAATTATGAGAATTCCCACTCTTTGCAAATCAGCAGCTCATTTGCACTATAACTTAAAGTCACAAAGACAGACAAATTTAGAGGCTATTAATAAAGAGTTCAGGTGGAAAAGAATTAAGGTTTAAAGTGGGTAGTTTTAGTATGAGGAGAAAATTTAAATAAGAAGGGTGTTCTGGTAGTAGCATTGGCAGGATTTTGCAGTTGACTATAGTGGTCAAGGGGTGAAGGAGAGGGGAAAACTAAATATGGTTTGAAGATAATGAGCTCTTTGATAAATTTTACGCATATTGTAGTTAGATTTTTTATATATCCTGCCCTTTTGAATTATAGCAGTGGAATGATATTCAAAATTTTTGGTTTAAAAAGAAAATTTCCAACAAAGCTTTATTACAGTAGTTGCTTAAGGGTGATTCCTAGGAGTATAAGTCAGGTAATTTCTCCCAATTTGCTGCTCAGTTTAATATGATTGCATTTTATTTTTAAGAAAAAACAAATGAAATAAAATCTTACAACCTTCTACTAGATGAAAAAAGGTTGTTTTCATTAAATTATCAATATTGAGAAAGAGTTGCTCGTTATTTATTTCTGTAAAAATGATGCATGTGTTTTCTTTTAATGAAGAAAAAGATTCTCTTTGGGGTAAAAATTTCCTTAACTCAGGAAGCCTAGGTTTGAATTTAGGTAGAAATATTGAAATGGTTGCTAAGGGAGTCATTGTATTCAAATTACCTGTTCACTTACATGCAAGCTCTGATCACATGACATCTAATAACCATCATCAGTCAAAAGTACCCATTATGTTTCAAGCATTGTGCTATGCATCATGAATACAAAAACAAATGTGAAACAATTCCTTAAGGAGCTTACAATCCATAGGAATAGTTAAATGACCCACACACATTGGAGAGATATATGTGTGTATGCACATATATCACATCTCCACATATCTATTAATATATGTGTATATATACATATATACGTGTGTGTGTGTGTGTGAGAGAGAGAGAGAGAGAGAGAGAGAGAGAGAGAGAGAGAGAGAGAGAGAGAGAGATCAAGGTAGTCTGGAGAGAATGGATCCTAGCAACTGAGAAATTGGGAAAGGCTTCAAAAAGAAGAAAATTTAGCTATTATCCATGATGTATGAGCATAGTGCTGAACCTGGAATCAGGCATATCCAAGTTCAAATCCTGATTCAGAAATTTAATAGCTATGAAAAACTGGGCAAGTAGCTTAATTTCTCCTAGCCTCAGTTTCCTTGTCTGTAAAATGAAAGAGGTGAACTCAGTGGACTATAAAGCCCCTTCCAGCTCTAAATCTGATCTTGTGATCCTCAAGGATTTGTGATCTGTGGTCATCTTAAAGGAAATCATACTGAGGACAGAATGCATTCCTAACATGAGAAGTGAAGAGTAAAAAGGTACAAAGACAGGAGAAACTTCTTTCTGAATTAGAAAGTAGAGTTTTTATTGTTATCATTGTTTAAATTTCAGGGTATAACTGAAAATATTTTCTACAAAGAGCAGAGCAAATAATTTTTTAAAGCTCACATTTAAAATTACTGGAAAGACTGTTTAAATGGAAGCCAAGAGTTTGATCATATGTTGTACTAGTTAACATTTCACCTGGAGAATCTTTTGATTCCATAGCTCTAGGCTGCAGCCTTACTCAAGTGAACCATCTGGAATGTACATACTAATGATGGCAAGAGGGATTCATCAAGAAAATGTGTTGATTATATCTGTTAAAAGCAACAACCACTAGTGGAAAAGCAATCTCTGCCTGGTCTGCTCTTCATCCATTGCTTAAAGATTTCCAACCCATCCAATGTGCCAGTAAAGCAGTGTGACATTTATACAGAGCCCTAGTTCAAAGATTGGATTGCTCTCGCATCCGAGAGCCATATAGGATCCATATGCTCAGTTCCTCCATCCTTGAAAAACAGAGTAGAAATTGGTGTCCTACTGAGAGTGGGTCAGCATTGTCTATCGTAAAATTTTCACATTGTCAAATTTATACAAAGAATCAATCAGTGTACATTTATTAAATGCCTACTGTGTGCCTGGCACTGTGCTAAGCGCTGGCACACATATTTTATACTTGCTAGGCAAAGGGAAAATTACTGTTATGTACAATCCACATGAAAAACAAAAGAAATAAAACCAACCTACTTTTGACCCAATTCACTACATATGTAGAGGAACGTTGTTGCACTTTTTCCTGAATAATTGTCTCAATTCTCATTTCATTTTCCATGTATAGATAAAACCTCTGGTAAACCTTGAGACACAGGGGAGGTTACAATGATAAAGAGGGGAGGGGGAACGCATTCAATTATATGGCTAGGAGTTTAACACTTAGAATTCTCCAAATACTATATTTCAAGATCATGCAGTAATATTCCTTTTTTTCATTTAAGTCCCAGAGGCTAAGAGAAAAGCCTGTGTTCAGCTTGAACTCTGTTACCTAAAAGGAAATATAATAGTTTATTGGAGTCATATCCTTTGAGTTGGGTTCATTTGAAAAAAAAGAGGGGGGTTATTGGGAGGGAAGGAAAAGGCATAAATTGGATGTTGCCCTTTTTGCTCTTCACTGAAGATTAACCATATGATGTCTATACTTTCACCTTTCTGGGTTATTCTTCCTAAGAGAGATATACGATTGCTCTATTTCACTTTTATCTACCCTTTGGAAGAAAAGTCTTTTATCATCATCATATATAAAGATCTGGCCTAGGTCTTCTTAGGAGTTTGAATTCTTTCCTCAAAATGAAGATCTGGAGCTAAAAATAACTTCAGAGAAAAGGCAGAGCCAGCAGCCAAGAGCATGAAATACTGGACAACGGTTTCCAAGAAACTATCTTGTGATAACTGTGCAAATTGAATCACTAGACTTGAAAGTACATCACAGGTGGCAGGGGTGGAAAGTCTGAGCTTCTCTCCCTCCCTTCCAGCCAGTAAATTTGTCCATCAAAGTCATGTCATCAGCACTACTTGCTTGACTGAGCTTGTATTCAGGAAAGAAGAGATAACAGGCTCCTGAGATAAGTGAATTCATTCTTCCCAGGCAGAAAGAGCAGCTGCCTGACACCTGATGCAGAATTCCTTCTGGAAAGAGAGTGGCTTTTAGGCAGCTTTCCCAGAAATGCAGTGTACTGTCTCTGATCATCATCACAATTTATTGAACATGATGTAGCGGAAAGACCACTAAACTGGGAGCCAAGTGATCTGGATTCTAGTCCCTGCTCTGCCATTGACTCACTTCTCTGATCTGGTCCTCATGAGTTTCCACATTTGTGAAATGAAGGGTTTTGGAGTCAATGATCTCTAAGAGCCTTTCCAGCTATAAAATACTTCTATTTGTTTTTCCTACTACTGTACCATGTACAGTCTGAGAAAATCTCACATCCTACTTCTCTGACCTCATTCAATTGAATTCAACAATGACAGTTATTAGTAATAGCTAGTGTTTATATAGTACTGAAAAGTACCTTACATATATTATCTCGGATATTTATTAAGCACATGCAAGGGACTGGGTTAGGTGCTCATGACACAAAAACAAAATTGCCCTTACCGTTAAGGAATTTACATTCCACTAGGGAAATGTAGGGCAGCTAGATGGTACAGTGGATAGAGTGCCAGGCCGGACTCATCTTCCAAGTTCAAATCTGGCCTCAGACACTAGCTGTGTGACCCTAAGCATGTCACTTAACCCTGTTTGCCACAGTTTCCTCATCTGTAAAATGAGCTGGAGAAGGAAATAGCAAACCACTCCACCATCTTTGCCAAGAAAACCCCAAATGGGGTTAGGAAGCATCAGACATGACTGAAATGACTGAATAACAGCCCCTTCGTTTTATGGGAGAAAGAATTGAAGGCCAGAGAAGTGAAAGTGATACCCAAGGTCCCATGTGTAGTGAGTAGCAAAGTTGAGACTGGAGCCCACAATCTCTAACTCCAAATTCAGACCTTTTCACATCATAAGACAAAGCACATGTTTTTTAGAGTATTCTCCTTCAAAGAATAGCATTATATTGAAATGCATTGGCTATGTTATTCCTATAGGTTGAATGCAGTAAAGCCATGATGGTTCTTCATTCAAGCATTAAAAGATACCAGAAACCGTGCTGTGTATTTTTATTACACTACATATGGTAGCATGATTCTTTATCTTTGATATTGCCTTGGTCTGCACAGTACTTGGCATATTTCTGGATATTCACATACTGTACTACTTTTTATCTTACAGCATTATTGAAATATCTGGCTGGAGGACTTTCTGGCAATGTGAGCAATTTCCTCACTACCCTTGTGCTATCAATTAGGGTAGACTTAAAGCTCAGTCTAGCAGGACTAGAACATGAGATACAACCTCCAATCTTAGCAAAGTTTCTCTCTTTCATATTGTCATGCTAAAGGAAACATTCAGAGGCAAAGGCTGACTTGGACATTAGAATAAAGTGTCTTTCAGCTGCATCTCTTTGTGGTATGATTTTATTCTGCAACAGAAATCAGGAAAATTATTGATGTAAAGTTAAAATGACTTACAGATGTTAGGAGCTATCTTTGAGTCAATAATAAATTACTTGTTGCGAAATATTCAATAACAGAGGATTGATTTGAAGCCAGGCAGCATTTAAGACTTATCTATTGTCTTCAGCTGTGCTGAGTTAATGAGGATTTGTAATTACTTTGGATTTTAACTAATACAGCTTTTTCATTTTGGAAATTGATTTCATATTAGTGTCATATTTTACAGTTTACAGAATTGCCTGACTGTGGCAAGAGTTGACAGAAATGACCATAGTGGAAACCTCTGGAATACATTGAGATATATAAATGGGCACAATATGTTGTATTTTTTAGGAATATTCATCTTGTTTTCTAGCATATTTTAGGTAGAGTGGCAAAAAAATGTCGTACAGCTTTCAAAATATCCCTGGGGAAAGCTTTAAGTAGCTAATCACTACAATTCACAAAGTACTACTTATATTTTCAGTTTGCTTTTGATGAAATAGACAAATTAGAAAACTATGAGAACTTTTTTAATGTTTTAAATTTCTCTTTTATAAACAAGAAAAAAATCATAGCAGCTACATTAAAATTTGAGATGTCAGTTATTTCTAAGAACTGATTCCAAAGATGCACATCCTAGTGCCAAGTCAAAAGTGTCTTTCTTCACATAGTATACCATTATACTTCTAAAGGGGAAAGGGGAAAGGAGGGGATAAGCATTTATATAGCACATATTTTGTTCTAGGTACCATGCTAGGTTCAACTAATAATAGAATGGTCACTTGTGAAAAATGAGAGGAAAAAAAAAGACACAACCCTCTGCCCCCTGGAAAATGCTATTAACTTTTTTTAAGATAAGGTTTCCCCATCTTAGCTAGGCTGGAAGTGTAGCCACTCACAGGCCTTGTCCCACAACTGACCATTGGCACAGGAGCTTTGATGGATGTCCTTTCCAATTTGTGCTTGTTTGCCTCTCATTAGGAAACCTGGTCCATGCCCTGTTCCATGCCCTGCTCCTAGAGGCTCACCATATTGATGCCAAGCTTGGTATGGACCCCAGATTAAATTAATACACTGTAACTCAACACTTCTAAACACAAGAGATCCCCCAGCCTCAGCCTCTTTGGTAGTTAGAATTGAAGGAGTATACCACCATACTTGGTGTTACTATTATTAAATCTTATTCAGCTTTTGTTCAGAAGTGTCATTTAAATAGTGACATAAATTCATTTTCAATCCATCAGATGAAAACATGCTAAGCTGAAAACTCATGAGTATTTCAATCCAAGAGTACAACAGGATCATAATAGACAGTTACATAATGCTTTTGGGCTTCCAAAGTGCTTTACTTATACACTTACATTTTATCATCACAACAGCCCAGTAAAGAAGGTTCTACCTCAGCGAGTAAGAGCACTGGCTCCAATGTCGGGATGACCTGGATCAAATCCAGGCTCAGATACTCAGCACAACACCCAGAAATAACTGGCCGTGTAACCTTGAGCAAGTTACTTAACCCCGATTGCTTTAAAAAAAAAAAAAAAGAAAGAAAGTTCTACCTCTATCATTATCCCCATTTTACAGATGGGTATACTGATTATCCAAGAGAGCAGATCCATTTTGTCAGGCTTATTCATGCCCATTTCCCTTTTAGAATCCCTAGAAAGAAATGTTCTGCAAAGATCTGCAGAATTATTAGTTACATGATTGGAGATACTTACTGGTTGCTATTTACATGTAAATTACTTTTCTGGAAGACTGCAATTTTATCAGTAACTCAAAACAGCAGAATCTGATTGATGTAAGAGGCTTTGGGGTGATTAGGACTCTTTAGTCCAAGTTATTCCTAAAGGAATAATCCTGGAGATCATCTTTTGTTTTCACATTTTGTAAAGAATTAACTTGGGAAGAAAGAAATTATCAGAGAGTTTTCTGGGATGGTGCTTCTGCTCTCTAGAAGCCAATGTCAATTCAAGCCCATTATGGGCTGGACCTTTGAGCTCAGGAGACTGGAAAGTTAAGCCAAGGATATGAGCCTTAGTCCATGAGACCAATTAAGTCATGAAATAAGTTCCATAACTTTTTTGCAGGGGAAACTAGCCTAGTGGGGACCTTAGTAGACATTACTATTAAGACCTAAGTTGCTATTACAGAGACCTACCTTGTAATCTGAGACTGACTTTATAATTGCAAACACTTCAGGGAGAAAATTGGGAAGAAATATGAGTATATGTTTCCTAATGGGGGAACTCATTACATACTATTAAACGTTTCATTACTTTTTTAATAGGTCAGAGGTTGACTTCTAAGATTACTAAGAAAGCCTAGAAAACTGAAGAGGAAAATGGGAAGGTTTCAGAGAAATGCTTTTTTCCTCTTTTATGATTTTTTTTGCAAGCTCATCCTTTAATGCCCATTGGTGTTGATATCACCATAGCCTAGATTTGCTTATCGTTTTTACCAATCTCATGCACATTGTCTCATTTGTCTTCAAAACAACCATGTCAAGTATGTATTATAAGTATAATTATCCCCGTTTTACAAATGAAGCTGAGACAAAGAAATTCTTAGTAAGTTGGCCAAGATCAAAAGGCTAGTGAGTGTCAGACCTGAGACCTTAGAACTTAGCCCACATCTTCTGGCTCCAAATTGTATGCTTTTTTTCCACCATACTACATATTTCCTTCTAAAAGTAGGTCCCATAATAGAACTGTATGAAATGAATAAAACTGGAAAATGTATGCTCAAGACCATCATATTGAGGGATATTGGCCAACATTGGCTTCAATGCTTCATTTCCAATTATCTGAACAGTGATTAGAATGTAAAATTTTCAGAGTCCTGTGTTCTTTCAGGGTTAATGATTTCACTTTCTTCAAGTCATCAGTGTCTAGACCATGTGGATATGTTCTACTACTTACTACATGTGTGTCCTTGGGTAAAATCACTTCTCAACTTCAAGATTTAGGTTTTTGATTGTGTGTTTATTTTTATAATTGACAGTAGCAGACCAGTTAGCCTCCAAGATATCTTCATCCTAACAAGCCATGACTAAATCTGTAACTTTTAACATATGAAAACTTTTTGCGTTCCATTCTGTAACACTAAAATGTGGATGTGGAGATTGTGAACGTATTGAGGTTTTGGACTTTATAGGTTGTATTTCATTTTTCATGTGTTTTTTTTAATCTACTGTTTCAGAACTAATGATTTTGATGAAACTAAAGTAGGGCCTCATGTAACAAGGCAGAGAGAAAGGAAAAAGTTGCATTGGGGATAAAATCACCAATTTTATATATCTTTATACATATCTAGGAACCAGTGTCTTTTCAGTGATGCAGTTCAATTAAAATTCATTGAATGTTTACTACTTCTTTTTTTTAATGTGAAAGTTACTTTGTTATGCTCTGAGAATAGTCTGTTATGCTCTGAGGAGAGTCTGTTGCCCTTAAGAAGTTGTTCTTATTGGAGAGATACAACATATAAATGGATACATAAATACAAGATAATTTCAAGAGAGAGGTAGCACTAATTATTGGAGTGCTCTGGAACTGAATCACTACAGGATGTGGTCCTGAAGCTGAGACCTTAAAGAAGCTAGGGATTCTAAAAGGTAAGGAGGAACACATTCAAGGCCAGGAGACTGAGGTGGATCAATGAGAAGAAGCACCCTGGGAAAAAGCACAGACACAAGGAATGGTCTGCCCAATCTGACAACATCTAGAGTTGACCAGGCTGGCTGGTATCCTGAGTTTGGAAGAGAAATAAAATAAGATGTCTGAAATAGTAGGAGAGAATTGGATTTTCCAGAATTTCAAGAACCAAGCTGAAGAGTAGGTATTTTGTCCTAGAGATAAAAGGCAGCTATTGAAGGTTTTTGAGTAGAGGGGTATCATGTTAAGACCTGAGTTTTCAGACTATTATTTAGACAACTATCTGTGAACTGGAGGTTATGTGAGCTAGCTAATATATACTTTTCTATTAAAGGAGAAGTCTTCACTTAGGGAAGGGATTCTAGAAAAGAAGCTAAAAACTAATAGCATTTTCTAAATGTATTCTGTAGATTTTTCTCTCTGATAAATAAAGAAGTCTCACCAATAGGGAGAAATACCATTCTTTCCTCCCCTTGATGGTGTTCATCACATTAACTGAACTTTGAAACACAGAACACATGGTTTGTGGCTCCTCCTCTACACTTTTTGAACAATGGGAGCTTGTACTTTGTCAGACTTGAGTTGCTTTCCAGTCCCCCCACTCCCACTCCAGGAGTTACTTTGTCATTATCTCCTATTTTAGTATTCTGACAGAAATAACTATCCTGTCTTAAAATTTGTGAAATAATATAAGTAAATCTATCCATCATAATTTCTACCCTTTAAACATGAAATGGTTTTGCCACTGGGTTTTTCTGTTACTTGCGTTAGATGAAAATCAGCACTTCCCTTAACTTCTATATATATCTAGCCTTAATATTTCATGCTGAGAGAGGAATCAAATTCATAAATAATACATCTCAACCTCCTAGGTGGAACAAATATGAATAGAGAGAGTTGCCATGCAAATCACAAATGTAATACAATAGTTCACTACTTTAATGTCAAACAATCCTTTGATACCATTTATACTGATTAACTTGCCAATACTTCATCTAAATATCGAAATTAATCAGCATTGTGTATTTCCAAATTCTTCCATAAATTCCATATTTAATTATGTAGTACATCCAGTTCCTAGGCTGGAAAACAAAATTGGGTTATTTTGGGGCTATAATAAACAACATGTGCCATTTAAAAATTCATACAGTTCAGGACATTTTGAAAGGGTTAGAAATCCTATCAGATTGGAATTGCACCTAGGTTTAAGAGTGTTACAATTCAAATTTTGGAGTAGTAGGTGATGAAAGTTCTCTTCAAAGTGAAGAGTAATTTATAAAGGCGAAGGAACTTCCAAAATTAAACTAAATCAGCCAAAATGCATTAAGTGCCTACTATTTACAATGATAAATGATCCACTATTCACAGGCATGACAAGAAAAGCTCAAGGTATTGCTATTGGTGAGTGAAACACTGGGTATACACATGCAGGTGGAGGGGGTGGGAGGAGAGGAAGAGACTTCATGTTTAAAAGGAGTGCAATGCTAGGTTACTGTTTTTTAATCTAAACTTAAGCAGAAAGGATTCTCTTTTTTGTTACTTGTCAGTCTCTGATTGGAGAATAAGTATATAAAAATCAAATAATCATAAAATTTTAGTACTAGAAAGAACCTAAGAAATCATCTAGTTCAATTCCTTCATTTTACAGATCAGAAAGGTAAGAGTTGAAAGGATTTCTACTAAGTCACCTGTAAGTGAATTATAGGAAGTACTGGAACTAAAACCCAAGTCATCTGGCTCTTGATTCAGTGGAGCTTTGTATTATAAAAAGATTGTGAGGAATCCAAATCATGATGTGTAATTGGATGGGGAGCCCATAGAGCTGGTCCATCAGTATGTATATCTAGAAAAGGCATTATCATTGAACAATAAATGACCTGGAATTAAATAGGACAGTGGGCTGGATGGTGTTTGGAATATCATATGGTATTTCTAATGAACCCACCCTAACCTTCTCCCTGATTCAAAATCCCATCTTTTTAGCTACATATTTCCACTGATTCTCTATGTTCTAAAAGAACTAAATTGGGGGTGGGGAGAGGCATTACACAAAGGGCTAGAGAAAGGCACCTGATGATCTTGTGTGAACTATAACAATTACTAATGAAAAATTAAGCAGTGGTAGAGGCAGTGAAAAGGATGTCATCAGAAAGATATGTGAAGGCAGATTAGCCTTGCAGAAAGCCAATGGACAGTCTGAATGTTGTATTGGTATCCATGCAGTGCCAGATCTAGTTGAAGACTCCCACCATGTTGAATGGAACCCCAGTGGATAATTTATTAGATAATTTGAACAAGGAATGCACTGAAAAAGAAGATATGGATAGGTTAAGATCTGCACCTTTAGATGCAATACCTGTATTGATATGATCATGGATCCATTAAAGTATAGAGTACAAAGAGAAATATTTAACATGACAAAACATTGAGAAAACTGGACCTCTGAAAACCAGGATGTGCGATTAGTAGTTCCCCCAACCCTAATAATCTGTGTAGGATATGTGCCCTTCTTACTGTAATCAAGAGCCATCTACATAATTAAAATGTAAATACAGATGCTCTTAATTACTAATGTATGATAGATATTTTAAAAGATATTAAAGAGCCTCAGTACTGGGGAGAATTAGGAAGTTAGGGAACAAGAAAGTGTAAATAATCATAGATGAAAAAAGATAAGAGTGATCTATGAGCAAAAGAAAATTATTTGATAAGATAATATGGGCTAGGTAATAATCAAGAATTAGTTCATAAAGACTTCTAGAAACAGAGAATAGGTTTTTTTAGTGTATTTAGTAGCTCTGTGATGGTTATTTCAGTACAGCTTAAATCCAAGGGGTGATGTTTGAAAAACTATCCAGGAAGAAACTTGGATCTTCAGCATCCAAAGAAGCTGTTGAAAGAAGGAAAGAGAGGGAAAGGTAGGGAAGCCTAATATTTCATAGGTAGCCTCTTTATAGGAGAGGGGATCATCCATGTATGCAATAAATACTTTATTAAGTATGGTGTAAGTACAAGAGAAGACACAAAGGGAGCAGGTGGGTAGATACAATGAGAAATAAGACCTAGATTTTAATCTCAAGCTATCTAAGGAGTTAAGACACACATACAAATAGATATCATACAGAATAGAATTTGATAAAAGAATTAAACAAGGTAGCATATCATTTCAGAGTAGGAAATCATAACATCCTGTCTTCTGTCAAAACACTAGGATTTTGCTGTTCACTTGAGATTGCTCATTTAATATTTGATGGTCATAAAAATTGTATTTACAATCATTCATTTAATAGCCATGCTAAGTAAATGGAGGAAATCTACATTAAAGGACGAGAACAGTAGAATTCAATACCCCTAAGGTCATTCCATCTTTGTTCTAAAGGAATTCTCTCTATGTGACCTCCCCTTTTGGAATGTAAGCTCCTTGACAGCAAGGACTGATTTTGCTTTTCCTTTTGTATTCTTAGCACTTAGCACCAAACCTGAGATATAGTAAGACCTTAATAAAATATTATTGATTGGTTGATTAAATGAGTTCTATGATTTTCTACTTCTTCTGACATTGCAAGATAGAATGCTTTCCTGAAAATTATTTGGGATTACAGAGGCAGTCATTCAGTTTCTGCCACATGTACCACCAACAAAAAAAAAGTGATTTATTCCCTTGGAGAATGATTCTGTTACCTTTAGCTTATTTGAACTTCAAATGTTTGTTTTCTTTAAATGAGTTCTAAGAGGTTCCCAGAACCTAAGGATTTTGTTATGTCCTAGGAAGCTGGGGATTTGGAGTCTATTTTTACATGTCTGCCTAATTGTTGGTTAGTCTATTACTTACTGAGAAAAATACAAGAAGTATTTTTAAAATTTCTTTTCGAGGTGGTTTGTTTTGGGTTTTTTTTCTGTCTTTTACAAATGTGATAATGAAAGCCCCAGATTCACTAACCTCTATCTAACTTACTTGCATTTTCTGCCTTGTACATGGGCCTTCATCAAATCAAAATCTGGCCCTTCTCTTTCTTAGGAAAGACAAGCAATCAATGATAACAATTGCAGTTGCAAAAGATTGTGCATGACTGAAGGTCTTTTTTATCCAAATCCTTAGAAGGAATGAAATGAGAATATAGGTTTGGGAGCTCGAAAATTTTGTGATTTTTTTTCTTTTGAGTTGAAGAAATTTTTCAGTGGCTATCTGCAAAATGATGGGGAGGTTGATAGGACACCTTATTGATCAGGTAAATTATTTCCCTTAGGTGTGATACTGGTTACCTAGTAAGACAGTATTACTTACTAGAAACTATGCTAGGCCTGGCATCAGGAGACTGGGGTTCAAATAATGCCTTATTATCTGTACATTAATGGATGTCATAGGTTGTTGTAGATAAGGAAGAAAGAAACCTTAAAAGTTATCTAGTTCTACACTCATTTTGTGCTCAGAAAGAATACCCAAAATGAGCCCTGATTCGAGCCCAGGTTGTTTGACTCTAAATCTAGGGCTCTTTTCATTGTACCACACTTTTATTTCACCTCTAACTACCACAGGTATCTTTATCTTTAAAATGAGGATATAATATTTGAACTGCTTGTCTTGTAGGAAAGTTGTGATTAAGGTGCTTTTTAAACTTTGAAGTTCTGTATAGACATGAGTTGTTATTATTACTCAATGGAGGCATGAAAATGTATTACTACATACACATGCCTATATACATATATAAACACATATATGTATACATACAGACACAGATATACAAACATGCATTGGCTGCCCTGTGTATCTATCTATCTATCTATCTATCTATCTATCTATCTATCTATCTATCTATCTATCTATTGATCTATCTACAAGAAATGCATGTGTGAATAATATTTAAATATATGAATAACATACACATAATATAGTATGGTGTATATAATAAAACATACATTACATATTAAAAGCACGTGTGTTTATGTGTGTACTTCTTTATAGCTGCACGTATACACATGCATGTGTGCGTGTATTATATAGGCACAGAATAAACAAAGAAGAATAAATATAAATAAATATTAAGTAGTTAAATGAAGGATAGTGGAAGGGGCACTGGTAGTTGAAGGCTTCATGGGGTAATGCCGAAGCTGGTTCTTGGAGAAAAAAGACTTTATAAGGTAAAGATGAGGAGCAAGTATATTTCAGATATGAGAGACAGCACATTTTCATACCTGCCTCGCTTAGATAATGAGTCAGGGCTAGAAGAAGAGCCAAATGAGGGACAGAAGTTTTAAATAAGTTTTGTTTTTGTTTGTTTGTTTTACTCTGAAAGAATGAGGAGCTCATTAGGAACATGAGCTCCCAGATTTAGAGACATCTAGTGTTCCGGAGGTCTGAATGAAAGCAAATTATAGATTAGAGTCATAAGGAACCCTAGAGATAACTGAGTCCAAGATCTTCATTTTAGAATGAGGAAAATGAGGCCCAAAGGGGTGGAAGAAACAATTAAAAGATTAAGGGCTAAGCCAATCTGGTAGATCTTGTCTCTGGCCTCAAGTCATGGCTCTCACTTCTCCGAGAAAACAGAAAAATTGGATACTTGATGGTAAATATTTTTGGTAAAGCTTTATTTTCCCTCTATAGAGTAATGAAGAAAGTTATTGTACACTGCAAATCCAACTTAATTCTGTTGGTATTGAGTAAAAACACACCTCCTATAAAGATGTACAGGTATGCCACATCCCAAATGCGACCTTTCTCTTCTGGTAATAGGTAATTAATGTTTATCATATATATCCTTTGGGGGGGTTAAAAGACCTCCTGTTACCTTTGGGAGGTGTTAAAACTATGGGCTCAGCCTCCTCTTCCCCATTACATCCATGATAGTTTCATTTCTTCTCTCCACTATCCCTTTTCTTCCACTGAGCTCAGGTATTCACACAAACCAGGTTTTTCAGTGTTACCCTAATGTGTAACTTTTGCAAAAGTCAGGATAGAGTCCCTCAAGGAACAATACTTAATTTATGATACTTTAAGATTATAGCCAGCATTAGCAGCTGTGGGCTTTTTAAACTATCTCTGACCTGCTTCACTTTTAAAAACTCTTTTTTCCCTCATACCAGTGAAAGCTAAAGCTCATCCTAAAAAAATCCTACAACATGCTCTATAAATTTGTATTATATCCTTATAAGTTTGGAAAATAGAATTTGCTTCAAAGAAACAAGAGCAGAGAAGGGACAATGATTATTCTAACACAGGACATAGAGTTGTAAAGGATCTTAGAGACTGTCTTGTCCTACACTCTTATTTTCCAGAGAAGCAAACTAAGATCTAGAGAGACTGAGTGAATTTCTCAAGGTCATTATGGTACTTAGCATGTAATAGGACCTTAAATGTGAATGAAATAAAAGTATCCTATGACAATATTAACTAGAAAGCAAAAAGCATCTGTATTTTAATTGTATTTAATTGTATCATATCCAGAACAATTGAATTAAAAATCGTATTTTTTACTATGTTCCAGTCCCTATCCTAAATTTCAGATTTCGGTTTAAATTGTACTACCCTTCCACTAAAAATTATCTTCAGTGTTTGAAGCATTCATTCTGGTTAAGGCCTGACTTGCCTATAGAATACCAAGAAGAGGTTTCCCCTTCTCCTAAACTGCCTAGCTAACCTGCTCACTGATGCTTAAAATTCAGTTAACAAGGAGTGTCTTCTTACTGTTGCACAATTAGAGGCATACAATTAATAGAATGGGGACTTGAAATCCTCTTAAACTTTAAATAACTAAAACCTGATCCTGTTTTGAGATCAGGTTCATATTGGGGGGAAAATGAGTATTTACTGAGTGAGGAGGAAGAGGACCATGCCAAGAGGAGGAGAAGGATGGCAAATAGTTCAAATGAACTATCATGATTTTGCCAAGGTTTTACCTTGGTTTAGAATAGGGATGGGGAACCTGTGGCCTCAAGGATTTGTTCCATAAAATTTGGACTCGTTCAAAAGGCCACACCCAAGGACCTAGAAGGCCACAATGTGAGGCCACAGGTTCCCCATCCTTGGTTTAGACAAATCTAATTTGTGAAATTAAGAGATTCTAGATGGAAAAGGATACAGCTACATAAATGAGTTGACATTTAAGGAACAGAATTAAATCTAAGAATCTCTGAATTGGAAAGGACTTTATAGGTTATAAGAAAGGTTGGATGACTACTTAGTGATTATGGTATAGAGGCAATGCTTATTCAAGTACAGGTTACACTGGTAGACTTTTGACATCCCTTTCAACTCTGAATTTCTTTGTTTTCATTGAGTCCAACCTAGATGACAAAGAATATGAAAACATATGGAAAGATTTCCTATGTGGACACATCTGCAAGTAGAAATTTCGTTCTGGATTTGGTTATCAGTAACAAAGAGACAATGTTTTTAGGAGTTGGGAATGATGAGAATGTTACAGGGAAGAAGCCACTCCAACCAAAGAATTTATGTTAGAGAAGAGAATAAAAATTGTATTTTGTCTTACATCCACCCTAGATTTTGGGAATGTGAATTTCAGTGGATTCAAAGGAAAATTAGAGATGATCTCATGGACTAAAATGCTTCAGAGGAAGTCAGTGCAGTAGGCATGAGAAAGGCTGAAGAATGAAATTTGGAAAACACTAAAGGAAGCTATACAATGGTGAAGAAAAGTTTTATTGGTGTATGGAGATTAATGTGGATGCAAAGGGAACTCACCAACCAACTCAGAACTTTAAAAAATGTATAGGCAAGACCAGATAAAAGAACATGAATTTAACATGTAACTAAAGAACAAAAGAATAGAAGGATGACGCCCAATCATGTAAAGGTGCTGTCAGGAATTCTAATGCCCAAAATAAGCTAAGGCTAGCAAGGGAAGTTAAATATAACACAGAGAACTTTTAAAATTATATTGGAAGAAAAAAAAGGATAGGCTCTTTGGGGTGGATGGACTGATGACAACAGAGACAAAGGTTTTGTTTTTGTTTTCCCTCCAAAGGAAAATGACTTTTGTATTAGAAATGACAGAACATAAATTACCAATGGGTAGTACCTGCCGAAGAAAAATAAGAAGATAATAAGAGAGCATTTAGCTTCTCTTTAAGAATTCAAGTCTGCCCTTTTTGACTTCAAGGCCCCTTCAACCTTCCCCTTTTCTCCCCTCTCCTTTCCCCCCTTTTAGCCCTTCCCTCTCTGCTTCTCCTTTCCTATCTCCCTCCCCTTTATTCTCCCATCTTCCTCCCTTTCCCAGCCTAGATACTGCTGTAGTGGAGCTGGTCTAGGAGGCCACAGAGCCCACCAGGGCAGATATCACAGGGCTGTGCCAGAACATGATCTCCACGTAGCTGACAAGCAAGTTCACAGCCACCAGCGGAGACTAGAAACTTCTCAAAAGTATGAACAAATTAGCCAGCTTGGAGTGTCCAAGAAATGAAAGCGATTGCAATAAACCTAAGTAGAAATGTAAAGCTCATAGACCAGAAACATGCAGCACTTCAGCCTTATGTGGATCAGATCACTTTAATTAAGGAGCAAGTAGCAGCTCATGAGCAGACACTCTACAAGTTGGATGAATATTCTACTAAACTAGAAACAAAGTACAAGTTAGAGGTGGGGAAAGAAATCTTTAGCACAGAGACTTTAACTACAAGAATGTCTCATAAAAACTGAAATGCGTGGAATGGAACTTATTGAACAACTTTGCTTCAGTTCCATAAAAGGAAGCAGTACTGCCTATCCAAGGAAAATCCCAGCCCTAACCTTTGGTTGCATGTATAACTTCGCCCTCATTTAACTTCCCTGGACTCCTCTTACCATGTGCTTCATTATGTGCCCTGGACCAAAGCTCAGAAATCAGGATCAATCCCATCTAGAGCATCTACAAATGAGAGGCTCTAGTCTCCCAGGCTCCTCCAATACTAGGATGCTCCTTTCTTTCTTTCTCCCCTTCCCCTAGGAGTCCATTTTTTACTCCGTTCTGAATGTCTCTCATCCCTCCTTAAAAGCCTGTTTTTGGGGGTTTGTTTTTTTTTTAAGCAATAGGGGTTAAGTAACTTGCTCAAGGTTACACAGCCAGTTATTTCTGGGTGTTGTGCTGAGTATCTGAGCCCAGATTTGATCCCCAGGTCATCCCAACACTGGAGCCAGTGCTCTTACTCGCTGTACTACCTGGCCGCCCCTTAAAAGCCTGTTCTTGAACACAAATAATAAATGACAATTTGTAACCTTTAAAAAAAAGAATTCAAATCACCCAGCTAAGATGAATTACATTTGAGGGTCCTGAAAAAAATGGTAAATGTGATTATGCTCCCTTGTTAATGAGATTTTAAAGATCATGAAAAATAGGAAAGCTACTACAAAACTAGAAATGGGCAAATAATCAACTAATCAATAAGTGTTTATTAAGCATCTGCAATGTGCCAGGCACTGTGCTAAGTGTTTATGCTAAGCTAAATGTTCTAGTTTTCCAAAAGTGTCAATGTAGCAGAATATGTCCAGTGGAAAATCCCAGTGATCTGTACTTGACCTTGTTTTGGTTAACAGTTTTATCAATGGCTTTGATAAAGAAATAGATGCTATATTCATTAAAGTTGCAAGGGACAGCTAAAATACCAGATGATAGAGACAGGATCAAAAATTATTTTGACATGTTAGAGTACTGGGCTGAATCTAATAAATGAAATTCAATAGGAATAAATTCAGAGTCCTATGCTTAGATTCAAAAAAAAATTCAGCCCCACACATATAAGATGGGGAAGGTGTGAAAAGATAAATAGTAGTTATTCTAAAAAGTATCCAGGGGTTTTAGTGAACTGCAAATTCAATATGAGTCAGCAGGGTATGTATAAGACAAAAATAACTAATGCAATCTTGAGTTCACTTTAGGAAGGGCATAGTTTCCAGGAACAAGAACATAATAGTCTCAATGTACTCTGCCCTTGTCAGACATCTTCTGAAGTATTGTTTTTAGTTCTGGATTGTGTGTTTTAAACAGAACATTGATAAATTCAATAGCAACTAGGACGAGAAAGGGGCTTAAGGTCATGGCATATAAGAGTTAATTAAAGAACCTGTGGGGCTGTTTACCTTGGCAGGGAGAAAACAGAGGGATGAATGAGAGTTGAACATGATAGCTGTTCATGTACATATTTGAAGGACTGTCAAATGGAGGAAAAGACCTGTTCTATTTGGCCCCAGAGGGTAGAACCAAGAATCAGTATAATAATCTAATTTTCTGACTTAAGAGATATAGGGCAAATACAGAAGAATCAAGATATCACATGACTATGATTGTATAAAATGCAAAATCTGATAACTGCACAGATTTTCACAGGTAAGTAGAGTATGACAAAATGGAAAGAGAGCTAGATTTGGAGGAAGTAAATATTCAAATCTTTTTTTCTGCCACTATGTGACTTTGGGCAAGTCACTTACTCTGTCTGAAACTCCATTTCCTCATCTTTAAAATGAAGAAAATGTAGTAGATGACCTTTAAAACCCCTCCCAGGTTTAAATCTGTTGTTAAAATTAGTTCAATTATATGAACACATACCTATATATACTTTGAAATAAAGTAATCATATTTTCATATTACAAGTATACTATAAAATCTTTTATATATAACTTTATTTTGCTTATTATTATTTCTCTTGGAATTTATTATTTATAATATTTATAGTATTACTTAAATGAATGTAGACTAAAAAAAATTGCTGTAGTGACACCAGGGAAATAGTTGGTATTTTATCTGGTTATCAGTAGAAAAAAATCCCTGATATTTTTCACACAATATTTGATTATCAGACCTACAGAATGAGAATAACAGAGAGGATTCTGGGAAAATGGCAGAGTAGGTCAGACAATTCCAAGCTCTCAAGATTTTCCCTACACAAGAGATAAAATAGCCCCTTAGGGCAAACAAAGTGCACATAAAAGTAAATAAGGATAAAAGTACAAGGGTCTTCCTGGGACAATTCAAGAAGATTAGAAGAAAAGTCCCAGGAAGAGGTTTGGTCCAAGTGAAGAGTAAACACCTCAAGACTAGGTCCTTCCTTGTTAACAATAAGCTGCAAGCCCTTAAACAAGTAGGGAGCCCTGGGGATAGTTGGGTTGGAAAGTCACCTTAGCCCTAGCCACCTAAACATTTACCCCTGGAATAGGGAGGGCAGTTGAGTGACTAAGCCAGGGAAGATCAAGGGGAACCTCTGCTGACAAGGAACACCAGACCCAGCTGTGCTACAGAGAGCATAGGGGGCTGTTATGGCAAGTAAAAAAAAAAATAGTTAACAACTTGTTTCAGCTATTTAATTATTTAGCACCTTGTTTCAGTTCAAGTTTCCTTTAAGGCTTGCCCATGATTATATCAAGTCTTTGAACTTGTGAGCCCCTGTTGTTGATGCAACAGGAAGGGGTGGAATAGGGAGGAGCTTAATGATCATATATAAGGAGAAGCCCAGGCTGGAAGAGAGCAGAAATGAGAGTGCAGAATTGAGAAGAGGAACTTTGTGGTGGCCAGGCACTCTGTTTGTCTTTTCTGTCGCTGTTAACTTTTGTTTGTGATACTTTGTACAGAAGCCCTGGGACCTTACTAGAACCCTGAAAGAGGATTTTCTTGTCATCTATTTACAGAAGTCCTGGAGGAGGGTTTTGGAAGTCCTGGGACCATACTGAGATTTCTATTGAGTTCTCAGACCTTGTTTGTGGGTCTGTGTTGAGTTCCCAAACCTCATTGGTTGTTTTGAGTTGATTTCACAGGCAGATAGCAAATTGATGATGGTGCTGGCAATGTGAATAAATGTTTGTAATGGGAATGTAAATTTTAAAGATCTTCCCTGCCCCTAGGCTAAAGTGCACCTGGAGCCTGGGGTGGGAGGCTTGTTTTTCAGTAGATACTTTTTGATTGGCCAGTGGGTCCAGAAGGTTGTTACATTCTCTGAGCCAGGAGAAGGCTATATAAGCCCTGATTTGAGGCTTTGTTTTGGGGGCTCACTTTGAGAAGTGTTCTGTGATTTGATCAGATGAAACTCTGGGAAGCTGTTGTTGAGAGCCCCCCCTCGGCTTTGAAAAACCCAGATGTTGATTTGGTATGGATGTAATGGTTGGACAGTTTGGAAACTGTCTACTTGATCTGTTTCTCTGTCTTGATAATTCTGTCTATATATCCTGAAGTTCGGGGTGCTGACCTCTTACCCCTGAACTAGGTAAACGATGCATATTTGACTGATTAAAGTAAGGTTGTTAACCCATTTTGAGTTGCTTTCCTTTATCAAAGCAGATCTAAGAACCTGTATTGGCAGCCACCCTGGGGAAGCTTGAGGTGCTTGCTGATACAATGTTATTGTGGCTTTTTTAAGCTTTGTTTTCCCAGGAACAGAACCTGTGAGCTCCCATATGAAATGATAAATGGACAAGGAACTGGATGAAGAAATGAACAAGAAGCTGGACAAGGAACTGAGAGCTACCTGCCTTTGAATTCAGGTAACAGTTGAGTAGATTCGGGCAGGAGCTAGGACCATGGAAGAGGAACCATGGAATCTGAGAGCTAGCCTCGAGGAAAAATGAAAAGACCTCTCTTTGGGTATTTAATGCAAACTGAGAAGATCATGATTTACTGGGGCCTAGGGATGGGAAGACTTGTACTCTGTATCCTGTACCTCTTCAGGATGATTGAATTGAGGATGACTGGAAACTAATCCCCAATTAAGAAGAAAGAAGACTTTTTGACTGAGAGATTGACAGTGTGACCTAGGAGTAGAGAACTTTGACCTTTGTACTTTGTGTTCCTTAAGGAGGTTTACCCCCTAAGGATGACTGAGTTAAGGACTTACTAAATGATTATACCTCATTTGAAACTATGTGGCCACTTTGGTGAAAACTATGTGGCCACTTTAGTGATAAGTTGTTAAATTATAACATTGTGAAAGCTGTACTTTGATTTCTGTCGATGTCTGGGCTTAGTTTATTACTGAATAAATAGAGAGTTCACTATATTATATAATCACAACCTTGAAGCTGTTCACAGCAGGAGTCCTCTGGAAGTTGCTTGTGCTTGGCTTTACAGGAGTAAGAAGGAACTAGAACACCCCCAGTGAGTACAGAAGCAGTGGAGCTAAAATCCCCTGGCTGTGGGCCCTTACAGGAGGTTGAAGGTTTGGCTTTGGTTCCAGGCTAGAGGGCAGAACTGAGATCTGGGACAAGAGATACCATTCCCCATACTCCAGGGCCAGAGATGGTTACAAAAATCAAACTATTGCTACCAAAAAAAAAATGCATAGACAAAGGAGAAAGAATCCAATCATAGAAAGCTATTATGGAAATAGAGAAGACCTGGGGTCATTTTCAGAGGAGAATACTGAAGCAAAGAAACTCTCTTCTCCCCCAAAGAGTGCCATCAAATGGTCACCTGCCCAAAAATAATTCATGGAAGAACTTTAAAAAAGACTTTAAAAATCAAATGAGAAGGATGGAGGAAAAACTAAAAAAAAAATAAGGATAATCCAAGAAAAACAAGAGAAATATAAAAAGAAAGCAACCAATTAGAAAAGGAGATCCAGAATCTTAAGGAAGAAAATGACACCTTGAAAATTAGAATTGGGCAAGGTGAAGCAAACAAAGTTATAAGAGATCAAGGAATAATTAAACAAAATATAAAGAATGAAAAAATAGAAGAAAAAGTGAAACATCTTATAAGAAAAAAACTGATCTGGAGAACAGTTCAAGAGGAGAAAACAAGAATAATCAGTCTACCTGAAAGTTATGATAAAAAAGAATCTTGATACAAAAATACAAAAAATAATTAAAGAAAATTGTCCTGAAGCAATAGAACAAAGGGGGGAGGAGGAGAGGAGTAGAAATAGAAAAAAAAATCCAAAGAAAACCACTTGAAAGAGATCCTATAAGGAAAACTCATAGGAATATTACACTTAAATTCTGAAACCCCCAGCTCAAGGATAAAATGTTAAAAGCAACAAGAAAAAATCAATTTAAATATGTTGGTGCCACAATTGAAATCACACAATACCCAACAGCAGAGATAGTAATGGGCTGTAGGTCTTGGAACACTATATATTGAAGAGCAAAAGAACTGGGGCTCTGGTTGAGAATATCATGCCCAGCAAAGTTAAGCATAATCTTGAATGAAAAAAAAATGGATATATGACCAACTGTCAGACCTTCAAGACTTAAAAAAAAAACACTGAACTTAATAAAAGATTTTACATACAAGAGCCAAGAGAAACATTAGGTACATACCAAAGACTGATAACAAGGGATTCAATAATGTCAGACTGTTTCCTTTTTGTGTATATAAAATTTATATATGTTTAAGACTGTCATTTGTAAATGTGGATATAACATCATAACAAAGATTTGGGTAGACTTTAATATGATATGACTTTATAAAGTAAAACCATTTAGGAACAGCTAAAAAGAATAATTATTTTATACAAATGAGGTGCAAGAGGTAGAATAAATACAGAGGAATTAGATGGTAGGAGGAATAATAGTTCTGGTAACCTACTTTCAGTGCTAATGGGTATAAGAGGGAATAATACCTACACATCTGGAAGAGTATAAAAATCCTCTAAATTCAGAAGAAATAAAACAGTAAGGGGATGGGAAGAGGGGAGGGGACAAGGGAGTGATCTCTAGAGGGGAAGGTGAGGGAATAGATTCTAGGGTCCTACAGAAGAACATTCAGATTTATGGGAATGGGAAGATAGAGGAGGGATTCTTGGAAGGGGGGTAGGCTAAGTAATAGGAGGCAAGGTGGCAGGTGGAAGCAAAGTAGAAGAGTCAGAAGGGATAGGAAACAAGAGATATGAAATAACATTTAAAAATATCAGGAGTAGAATTTGTTAGGGAAAGTATATGTCTATATATGTATATATGAGCATATATGTATATGTTTATGTATATAATCTATTTTTATATAGTAATATATCCATACTTAACTGTAGCCTTCTGGGGGTGAGGGGTGAAAGAACAAAATAAAAAATGCACAGCAGAAAATGAAAGAAAATTTACAAGGAAGCTGTAGCAGAAAGAACCCTAGAATACCCAGGGTGGCTGCCAACACAGGTTCTTAGATCTGCTTTTCTAAAGGAAATCAACTCAAAATGGGTTAACAATCTTGCTTTAATCAAATATATGTCATTTACCTAGTTCATGGGGAAAAGGTCAGCACCCTGAACTTCAGAGAACACAAACAAGTTAACAAGCAGACAAAAAATACAGAGAAACATCAGCAGACAGGCTTCCCACTGTCTGACCATTGCATGAATACCTACTCAGTTACCAGAGAGGGAAGCACCAACATCTGGGTTTTCAAAGTTGGGGGGGGGGGCTCAATTGCTGCCCAGAGTCTCTGGTCAAATCACACAACTCTTCTCAAAGTGAGCCCCAAAGCAAAATCTCACATCAGGGTATATATAGCCTTCTCCTGGCTCAGAGAATGGCACAGCCCTCTTGATCCACTGCCCAATCACAAAGCAACAAGGTGTGGGCATTCCTGAAAATGAAGCCTTCCGCCACAGGCTCCATGTGACCACATTCAGCCTATTGGGGACAGAGTATATTTTCAAATCAAGGAAGGTTCTCAGAGTCACTTAAGCCTATCAAAGGGCCTAGGGGCAGGGAGGATCTTAGATTTCCATTCCCATAACAGAAGCAGAGAAAATAAAGACAACTCTCAACACAATGTGTAGTATTTATCATACAGATTTTCTTTAAATGAAAATTTATTATTATACATTCTGAATCCTCTCTTATGTTCTGCTATACACATGACATCCTTTTTTCTTCTCTTACTTTGTATTCAAGTTCCAATATTTAAGTTTATGATGTTTTTTTCTTTATTCTGTATTTGTGTTCTTGAGTTTGAGTCTAAAATAATTTTTTTTAAAAGAAAATAACTCATATTTATGTAGTTAATGTATTTATAATGCATTTTCCCTCACAATTACCCTGTGAGAAAAGTGGCATAATTTTTATTATCATCTTCTTTTCAGATTAATAAATAATTCAGAAAACTGAACTTGCTTTACAGGTTTAAGTAATTAATAAATTTCAGAACCAAGATTTAGACCCCATGTCTCTACTGACCCCAAGATTTTCAGGCCTAGGTCAGTTACTTGGAGAATGACGACACCATCAATAATCAATCAGTTTATCAAGTAAGATTTATTAAGTACTATGTGCCAATCACTGTTAAGTGTTGATGATTTAAAGACCCAATCACTTCCCTTGAAGAACTTATATTCTAATGGGATAGAGAACATGTATATCTTTAAAGTGTGTTAAGCTCAGAAAAGTTAGGATGAGAGCAGGCTTGGGAATAGGTTGAATGATGAATTCACTTTTAAATGAAGAATTTAAGGTGCTGGTATGATATCCAAATGGAGATGTCTGGCAGCAGTTTAAGACTATAACATAAGAGAGAAATAGAGCACTAGAAATATAGATTTAGAGCCACTTGTATAAGAAGTAATAATTGAAGTTGTAAGAGCAGATGGATGTACTGGCCTCACATTTACAATGTGACTACTCAGTCTCCCCATCTTTGAAGTGGGGGTAATAATACTTTCTCTTGGGTTGCATTGTGAATCAAATGTGATTATGGATGTAAGATACTTTGAAAAGTAAAGTACTTTGAAAACCTAAAGCCCTAAATAAATGTAAACTATTATTACTATTGCAATTTACCTTATGATTCACTTGTTAACTCATTCAGTGAAGCTGGGTACAGAAGACAGATACTTTCCTGTACTGAGTATTCCTGGGATAAACTGTAAGACTTCGAGGAGATTGTATCAGATTTCAGTGAACCAATCTCAAAATAAAATAGCCATTTCTAAGAATTGACAGGGCAGAATATGAACTGTCAGTAGGATTAGTTTGGTATGACCTGTTCTTAATGAAGCTGTGTTAATCACTGTTTACTGTATTTGATGTTCATTAACCATCCCTTTGATGATCAAGTGAAATGTGGTATCTTCCCAGAAATTTGTCAAATTCAGCAGCCCATCATCTACCTCTTTATTCTCTTAGCTTTTTTTACAATAAGTATAAGATTTGCCCTTTTCCAGTCCTGTGGACCTCTACTGCTCCTCAAAATAATTATCTGACAGGGACTCAGCAATCATATTTACCAGTTCTTTCAGTACCCAATTATGTAGTTCATCTGAGCAATTAAAAGCTATTTTACTATCCCCTTCTTTAACTTGGATATCAACTCACCATTAGACTTTTTTTGTTGTATTATTTCTAAAGTAAAGGCCATTTCCCTGGCAGAAAAAATGAGAAAAGTCAGAACTAAGCAGTTCTCCTTCTCTCTTTTGTCAGTTATAAAGGTAAAACACAATAAAAAATAGGCTTTTTTGTTTTCTTTAGGTTTCCACATCAGCCTCATCTCACTTTGAACTTTAGCACTCCAAGCACTTTATATATGACTGTGCTCTGGTCTTATATTCATCTTCTCCTACCTTGTCATTATTTTCAACTTCTGCAGCAATTATTTTAAAATTTAAATTATTTGGCAAGTTCTCTTTTCCATATACATTGGCATCTTTAGCAAGCTCCCATTTTTCCTTCTAATTATTATTGTTTTTCTTAGAGCCTTCAGGATTTCATTCTTAACATTTCCCCCATCTTTCTTGGGTTAACTTCCCTGGTAAAATTGTAATCCAGAAGATCCTACCTGTCCTTCCTCTGAACCCTTTAAAATCTGATTTATCCAAATGTAAAGTATATATCAGACTATGCTTGGTTTTTCAATCCCAAAGTCTGGAAAAAAATGGCAACTTTCACCCAGAGTTCTCATCATTTTCACTCAAGCAATCATACCTTCTCTTCCTGTACAAGACAAATCACTAATAAAATTACTATTTGTTGGTGCTTCTATACTTGAGGTTAAAATTATAATTTAGAGAAGTCAAAAAGTGACTAGATATTTAGCTTTTGACAGAGAGTTCCAGAAGATGTTTGGACAATTGAAGTCTCCTATCATAATATGTAATGCCACTATGCAAAATTTGTGGTCCATTTCATGAACTCTTCACTTATTTGCTCTTTCTTTTTAGGTAGTCTGCATTATACTCCATGACAAAATAATTTCATTTTTGTTTCTCCTTAAAATTATGATCATCCAAATGTTCTCCACTATGCTTTCTCAACCCACCCTAGATTTCCTAGATAACTAGGTTCCTAAATTTCATTAAATTAGTATACCATCTTGACAAACAAGATAAAGACACAAAGCAAACCCATTATTACTAGTCTTTGTTAGGCATGCTTCATCCCTGGCTAAGTGTCTGTCATTCCTGCAAGCAAAAGTGTATTGGAAGGTGTAATATGGGAGAAATAATTATGATTAACATTAGAGAAGGTTCTGGGGAAGAGGTAGCATTTAAAAGTTGGGTAGGACAGTCTAGATGTAGGGTACAGTCTGAGCAAAGGCGGGATCATGCAGGACATATATCAGCGGCATTGAATGGTTCAGTTTGGTCTCATTTTAGAGTATTTAGATAACAGTATTATGAAAAAGAAGATCTGAAAGAACTGGGTAGATACAGATTAAAAAGAGTCTTGAATCAGTTTGATTCATCAGGCTGATCAGTTTGAATTTTCCTCAATAAACAATATGAAGGCACTGAAGTCCATTGAGTAAAGGAATGGCATAACTATATAATAATAATGATAGCTAACATTTGTGTAGTGCTTTAAAGTCTGCAAAACACTTTGTAGATCCTCTGTGTCATTTGATACCCATAAAAGTCTTGTGAAGTAGATGGTCTTATTTTCTTTATCTTTTAAATGAGAAAATTGAAGCTGAGAGAAGCTAAGGGACTTGCCCAGCTCATAAATGTCTGAGGCGAGATTCAAACTGAAGTTTTTCTGATTCCAAGTCAGGTGCTCTACCTACTAAGCCAATCTAACTCATTAGATCTTCCTTTTTCTTTTCCACCATTATCATCTTTTTCTCTGTTCCTATCTTTTACTCCACTTTTCTTCATTATAATAGCAGTTAAGCTATTTACTAAGCTCTACAATTGACCCTTCATCACTTTCCACACCTCCTTAACACCCTATTATCCAGCCACACACAAAGTTTAGGAGCTTTATAAATGTACTTTATAATACCATTTACTCAGGGTTAAATTCTACAAAACTGACTGGGAATGATCTGATAAAGAGACTACCCTAAGGACAGAATTTTCTAGTTTCTGCTGCTTGAAGAATATAGATAATGAGGCAGATAAGATGGCAATTTAGATATAGAAGAGCCATAGCACAATACTTAACACATCATAAGCATCATAGGCCCTTGTTGTTGTTGTTCAGTTGTGTCTGACTCATCCTTACCCCATGGAGTTTTATTGGCTGTCTTGATGGTCCATGAAGTTTTCTTGGCAAAGATACTGGAGTGGTTTGACATTTCCTTCTCCAGTCAATTAAGGCAAACAGACATTATAGGACTTACTCAGGGTCACACTGCTAGTAGGTTTCTAAGGCCAGATTTTAACTCTGGTCTTCCTGACTCCAGTCCCAGCACTCTATCTACTGAAGCATATAGCTAATTCACTACAGGCCCTTATTAATGTCTATTGACTGATTGGTTGTTTGGAAATCAAAGTACCTGGATATGAATCCAACTCTTCCACTTAAGAGCTATGTGACCTTGAAAAATCATCCCTTACCTTCAGAAGGTTGTTTCCTCATCTATAAATGGAGCAAATAATACCTTCCCTGTTAAATTTATGAGGTGGTTGTGAGAATCAAACATTATAATTTATGTAAAGCTTTTTGTAAATTATATATCCACATCTGCTCTCATTATCACTACTATTGTGGGAGGGGCAGAGTAAGTGAGGTAAAAGTAATTGATGTGGATGAAGATATTTTGAAGATAGAAAATATGGCATACTGCTCTTACCTTTTGTTGTGTAACTCTATAGATACATATTGCTAATTTAGACCTATTCTTTAAGGCTTATTCATTAACCTGGAAATCCTAGAACAAGAACTATTTAATTTATGTAGCACAATATTGGTACCTGTACTATACATGTTTAACCACTGGTTTGCATTCTTGGTAGCTTATGTTTCAGCAGTTCATTTCAACAAAATGTGTTAAGCACAAGTCACTGTGAGGCACTGACTTTCTATCTCTGGGGCAGAGATGGAAATGAAATAGTCTCTACCCTCAGGGAGTTTACATCCTACTGAAGGGAGATTTACTTACTTCTTGAAGAAGTAAATACAATCTATACAAAATCATTTCAAGAGGGAGAGAACACTAACATCTGGAGGAGTCCAGATTGGACAAAGGCAGGAACCCCTTCTTCATAACCAGTCAAAACCTTTACTAAAAAAAATCACCCAATTATGTCACTGATTCTTAATTCAATTTAGTTCATTCAGCATTTATTAAGTATCATGTAAAAGGCAATATGAAAATTACAAATTGATGATTCAGAAGAATATATTACCAAATAAACAAAGTTTAACAGGAACTCTTTCCTACTTAGCACATTTTTTATCTATTTTACAATTTTATCACATTATTTAATATTTTCTCCAATTTCTTTTTTATAACTTTTAACTGTCAGCTTTTCCAGGATTAATTTCTGTGTCCTTCTACTCAAGGGTCAGCTTCTCCACCTAGCTGCTAAGCAACTTAGCCTTCTTCAGGGTACATAACTGGCAATGATTATTAGCTGGTAGGTGTACAAAGCAATTGAATTGAATTGCCCTCACCCAATCCAATTACAAAGACAGATGATCATTTTCTCCCCTTTTTTTCTGGAACCAGAAGAGCAACTCAAACTGAGCTAATGCTCAACATGATTGTTCCTAGCCTTCAAGTCTGGACAAATGACTAGTCCAGTCAAAAGACCTTTTTGAGTGCTGTAGGACTGGAAAGATGTTAATACACAAGGAACCTGAGTACTTAGACAGTTTTGGACAAAAATTCAGTACCAGGGTGGGAAACCTGTAGCCTCAAGGCCAGATGTGACCCTCTAGGTACTCAAGAGCAGCCGCTTGACTGAATCCAAGCTTCACAAAACAAATCCCTTTAATAAAAGGATTTGTTCTGTAAAACTTGGACTCAGAAGGCCATACCCAAAGACCTAGAAAGCCACATGTGGCCTCAAGGCCACAGGTTCCCCACCCTTGCTGCACTATTTATAATTGTAATAGTAATGAAATTTGAAGATCCCCTTATATTGCCGAGCTAAGAGGTACTTAGCACTTAGTTTCAAATGAAGCCTCTTTAAAGAAACAGAAGGTATGAACCCATGTTGCTGATGTAACAGGAAGGGGCTGAACAGGGAGGAGGTAATACCATATATAAGGAAAAGCCCCAGCTGGGAGAGTCAGAATGTCTTGGGGCAAGCATTGTGGAGGCAGAACAGCTACTGCTGGAGAGACAGAGAGAGACAGACAGACAGACAGACAGAGAGAACTTTTCTCAGTGAGCATCTGGAAGCTGGGCTGCTACTAAGCAATTCTGATTTTAAGAACAGGAGAAGGCCAGCCACAGCTGCCAAAGATTTCTGACAGCCAGCCTGAGCTGCCAGAGGAAGCATGGCTGTTGTGTTGGTACTTTGTCTGCAGCTTTGTTAAGCTTTGTCTTCCCAGGAACAGAAACTGTGAAGGACTTGAGGTGGACTGGACACTGTGAGCTTCAATATGAACAGGAACTGCAGGGAGAGCTGGACAAGGAACTGGGAGCTGTCTGCTTTTGAACCCAGGTGACAATTTGGTAGATTTGGGCAGGAGCTGGGACCATGGAAGAGGAACCATGGAAACTGAGAGCCTGCCTTGAGTTAAGATGAAAAGACCTCTCCATGGGTACTGAATAATGACTGATGAAATTATAACTTACTTGTGACGTAGGGGTAGATGGCCTTTGTATTTTCCACTACCCCTTAAGTGGGTACTGAGTTGTGATGAAATTATAACTTATTTGTGACCTAGGGGTGATTGGCCCTTGGACTTTCCACTACTCCTTAAGAGGGTATTGAGTAGTGACTGATGAAATTGTAACTTAATTGCATTCCATGGGTGGAGGACTTTGACTTTTGTACTTTGTGATTGAATTAAAGACTTTGTGATTAACTAAATAAATGTACTTTGTTTAAAACTATGTGACCACTCTGGCGAAAACTATGTGGCCATTTTAGTGTTAATTTTGTTAAGTTGTGAACATTGTAAATGAAAGTACTTTGTTCTCTGTGAATGTTTAGTCTGATTTGTTACTGAATAAATAGTTAGCTATACTATGTAATCAGAACCTTGAAAGCTGTTCACAGTAGCAGTCCTCTGAAAAGCTGCTTTTGCTTGGCTTTACATTAATATATTGGAGTTACTGGCTTATTAGCCACTGCCTTTGGGCAAACACAAGTTATCAATCAATTTAATTCATACTGACACTTTTTCAAAACTGCCTTTTTTTTCAAACCTGAACATTTTTTCTGACCTTAATCAATGTAGTCAATGTTAAACACATCTAGCAGTGATCTTGAAGCTACATAACTACTAGGTGGATGACATCTAAATGGAAGGTTATATTCAATTGTGTAATGAATGTGTCATTCTTGAGAACACACAAGTGGAATTCTGTAAAAGTCTGTCATGAGATGTCTTCACCAATGGCAAGTTAAAGTTTGCAGAAGACAATAAGTTTGCAGAAGACATCTATGTTGGAGAGAAGTAAGATAGTCCTTTTGAGGTACAGGTAACAATAATAATATCTGACATTCATATAGCATTTTAAAGTTTTCATAGTCCTTTATTTACATTAGTCATTCATTCCTCAAAATAATCCTGTAAGCAATACACATATTATTGTCCATATTATAAAAACCAATGCCCAGATGAATGTACAGGTAAATTATACCAAATATTCAAGAATATTAACTCCAATGTTTTTAGTTTGAAAAGTGAGAGAAAGAAGGCATTCTACTAATCTCCTTGTATAGACAAATGTGATCCCAGTACCAAAACCAGGAAAAGATAAAGCAAAGAAAGAAAATATTGGAAGAAACCAAGGCTCAGAGAGCTCATATGACTTTTCTAAGGTCACATACATAAGTAGTAAGAGTTAGAGGGAGAATTTTAATCTAGTTCCCCCAAACTCCAAATCCAGCACTTTATCCATGTTGCCATGTTACCTTTTAATGAAAATCAAAGATGACCTTGGTAAAATGAGAAAGGAATCAGAAAATTATAACCTGAGAAGTTAGCTCAAAGAATGAACTTTAAATGGGAGCAGATTCAAGTTATATTACATTGTGCAAGAAAACAAATTGATCACTGAATATAGCAAATCAAAATTTAATTGACATCAGCAATATAAAATGAGAAATAGATACATGAAAAATAAAAGCTATCATAGCAATATTTTTCTTAATTATAATAAGCTTAATAACAAAATTAAATGGATAGTTAGAAAAAACATACAGAATACCAAGATTAAGATTAATGAGAAATAGGTAATTCAAATATCTCAATCTTAGAAAAATAAATTGAACTTCTTAAAGGGAAAAAAGAATCAGGCCAATATGAATTATAAGACATTTAAGGACAATTAGCACCAATATTACATAATTTTTTGCAAAAATAGGGAGAGTAGGCATCCCATAAAACTGATTCAGTGTGACAAATATGAGCCCAGTACACCAAAACAGAAATATCAGGCAAAGAAAGAAAATGATAGAATAATATCACTAATGAATATCAAAGCAAACATGTTAAATAAAATGTTAGCAAAGATACTATACCAAAATATTTAAAAGATTCTGCAACATGAGCAAATCAGGCTTATAGCAAGAATACAAGGGGTGGTTCAATTTTATGAAAATAAAAATAATAATGGACCATATTCATGATAAAACACAAAAAAAAATTCTACCCATAGACACAGGAAAAAATTTGACAAAATACAGAACCCATTTCTGTTATTGAAAATATTTTAAAATCATTGGAATAAACAAAATTTCATTAATAAGGTAAATATTATCTATCAAAAATCAAGAGCTTATTGGTAGCATTATTGATAGTGAAAAAATACTGGAGATCATTTCTGTAAGTTTATAGGAAGTAAGAATGCCCATTGCCATCACTGTAATTAGGTATAGGGAGAAAAAGGGAGAGGTGATAAGCATTTATATTGCACCTACAGTGTCAGGTTCTGTGCTAAGCACTTTACAAATATTATCTAATTTAGTTCTCACAGTAAGTCTGTGAGATAGGTACTATTATTATCCCCATTTTACAGTTAAGAAAACTGAGCCAAACAGAGGTTAAGTGACTTGCCCAGGGTCACAGAAGTATTAAGTGTTTGAGATTGGATTTGAATTCAGGTCTTCATGAATCCAAGTCCAATGCTTTAGTCTCTGAGCCACCAGTGGCCTCTAAAGGCTACAGGGGTGGTTGGATATCTCAGTGCAAGAAGACCTTAGGCTCTGAGAAAACTTCCAGGATGTGTCTGTCAGATGTTTAAGAATCAGAAGGTTCAACAATCTAACAAGAACTATATAAAAGGGAGGGATGAAACTACTTCCTGATATAGATGATGTTATTCAAGATTATAATGGGTAGGGGCAGCCAGGTGGTGCAGTAAGTAAGAGCACCAGCCCTGGCATCAGGAGATCCGAGATCAGTTCTGGCCTCAGATACTTGGCACCCACACAAAATAACTGGCTGTGTAACCTTGAGCAAGTTACTTAACCCCAATTGATTAAAAAAAGATTATAATGGGTTACTAAGTGAGAGTATACATACCTTTTCACTTTCATTCAACAAATGCATGTATTGCATCTTCTATAAGTATTGGGTTAAAAGCAGAGGATAAACAGAGGGTGATAGAATTCTTGACCTCTTGGAACTGTGAAAGTCTTTAAAATAGGAGATTTTAAAAAATCTCTCTAGAATAATTTGCGTGTCTAAAGTTATGAATGTAGGTTAAAAACCTCCACAAATACCTGTCATTCCTATGATTTATTATATATATATATATATATATATGTAAAGTCATCAAGCTTTATTAATGAAAGGGAACATCATTCGATTATGGAAAACCTGGGAGACCATCATGGCTGAGTGAAACCAGCACTTAACTTGGATCCTGAAAACCTGGGTTCCAACTTTTTATCTGCCAACTTTATATTCTCCTCAAGATTTTGGTGAATTATGCAAGTCACTATATCTCTGAGCCTCTATTTCCTCCCTTTCCACATTTGTAAAATGGGGATAAATATATATGCATTTCCATAAAGCATTATACAAAAGTTACTTATTTTTTATGATTAGATCTGATTCCTGAGATAGGCATCATCCCCTAGGTAGTAGCCCAGCCTCAATTTCCAGAATGTCAAGCTTTTTATATACTCATACTATATCATTCTAGCTTAAATTGTGTCAGATAACCAATGTTTCTTTCAACAAGTTCCTATTAGTTTAAATTTAAAAAAAAACAATGGAGCATCTTATCTTCAAAGTGGCTACCTTATTTTTTTTATCTTCCAATGCTTAGCACATTGCCTAGAACATAGCTGGTGCTTAATAAATGTTTGTTGATTTACTTATTGACTCAGTTGAATAAGTAATAAATCAGAAATAAAGACACATTAGTAATTGAGAATTCTTGAGGCAGAATCTGACCTGAATAGAAATAACCTCATAAATGATAGGGACTTAGACCTTAAAAGGAATTTTAATAATAATAATAACAATTATCATTTATATAAAGTTTACTATGTGCCAAGCATTGTGCTAAGTATTTTAAAATTATTATTTCACTTGTTACTCACAACAACCCTGGTAGGTAGATGCTATTATTATTCCCATTTTACAGATGAGCAAACTGAGGCAAATGGAGGGGAAAGTGACTTGCCCAGGGTCACAGAGCCAATAAGTATGTGAGACCATAGTTGAAATCAGGTCTTCCTGACTTCAAGCCCAGCACACTACCTACTGTACCACCAATCTCTGATTTTACAGATTCTATTATCTATTATCAACTAATCAATCAATATTTATTCAATACAAGTTGGAATAATATGGAAAGGGAACAGTTGAACATGTACCAGACTGGAAATCAGTCAGGAGACCAGGGTTATAGTCCCACCAACAGCATTTAGTGACATGAGAAGGAAGTCACTTCATTAGGCTTGTTCCTCCATCTGTAAAATGAAGGGATGGGATTAGATTAAGTCAAAAATTTCTTCCAGCAATGACTATTTCATTGTTCTACACAGAGTGCAAGATACTACGATTGGCAATGAGTGGAATATAAGGAAGTATTCTGTTTCAGAAGTAGTGAGATTCCATGTGGCTATTAACCCACAAAAGATAGCTCGCCCCAACATTCCCAAAAGATATTGACCAAGTCCCTGGAATATTTCATTTGTGCTAGGTCAGGATGCTGTTGCTCTTTCCATCGTCAGTGGTATTTTGTAATTTTCATCTCTCGTCTGGGTTTATGAGCTCTTGTTTCCACTTGGCTTCAATCATAGCTAACTGTTTGGTGCTAAATAATGGCCCGTCATCCACTTTGTCAGATATATCTTCTGGTGTTCTGTAGAGTTCCGTTCTTGGTTCATTGCTGTCTGTGATTTATGGAATTCTGGTACATGACGTTATTTGTCACCAAAGCCTGCAGGTTCATTGCTATGCTCAGGGCATATAAACACAGTGCTCGGCATCCATAGATCTTCCACCACTGTCTTAACTTTGGAATGGTGTTTTGTTGAATTAGGAAAACAGATGTGGCTAAATCATCTATGCCTCAGTAAAGAGCAGATTAAACCCCTGACCAGAGGAGGAAAGGTACAAAATAACAACAATAGCAATAATAATAATTCTGGCCTTAGCAGTTGGAGCTCCATTGCCCTTGAATCAAATATGCTTTATCCTCCAAATAGCCATGTCATTTTGAATCTTCTGCTCAATATAAATGGAAATAAAATTTCTCCATTTATCAATGGTTTATGACAGTGGCATTTTTCTATCTTTCCTATAAATCATATATTCATCTGTATTTGGACTTAGAAACTGCCAGGAGTCCAATTTGTCACTCTTTTTACCCTTCATTTATTTATTTTATTTTTTGGCTTTTGGAAAAAATAAACCTTTTCTTGATTCTATAGAGGTATGCAGTGGTTCTCACTAAACATAAAACCAATAACAGTGAACTTACATTCCTCATTTAATTTTCTCCTTTTCTTACTTTTCTTTTTTTAATTTTAAAGTTAGATTCAGCATCTGTTGGTATTTAAATATACATTAATCAAAGTAAGATTTCTTTAACTTTATGAAAAAGGCTAAGACATTCATAATTTCTATTCTGGCCAGTAATATATAGATAGATGATAGATGTGTATGTGTATATATGTTCATATATACATATATATATAACATATGTATGTGTGTATATAGATATATGTATAACACATATGGGCAGCCAGGTGGCACAGTGGATAGAGTGCCAGGCTTGGAGACAGGAAGACTCATCTTCCCGAGTTCAAATTTGGCCTTAGACACTTACTCTTACACTTATTTAGGTTACTCTGGGAAAGTCACATGATCCTGTTTGCCTCAGTTTTCTCAACTAAAAAATGAGAAGGAAATAAACCACACCAGTATCTTTGCCAAGAAAAAGCCAAAAGGAATCACAAAGAATCAGACATAATTTAAAACAAATAAACAACATATAATGCATATATATGCATATATGTGTATAAAGGTGTGTGTGTATTTCTCTTTCAGATATTCTCTTGAATAAGATATTGATGACCTGTTTTTAAAAGATTTTGTTTTAAATAAGATCTTTCATGCTAGTAGCATGCAATTATTTCAGCTACCATGAAAATAAGTATGTATTCATAATCTTGGGGCCCAAGAAAAATAAGAACAAAAATAAACTGAAATAATGTAAAAAAAAGTATTATATTCAGCATTGCCTTTTTTATTTAACAATAATGATAGCTAGTATTTGTATTGAACTTTAGGGATTAGAAACAGTCTATATAGGTTATCTTTTTTGATTTCATTTATATGAGGTCATGAGTGATAGGAGCATGCATTTATGGTACTCGAAGGTAATATCTCGACATAGTAATTAAAATGAGTCATTGACTCAATTATCTGGATAATTCAGGATAAAACAAATATTTTTGCCTGAAATAACTATACCCATTTTCTATCTGAGGTGACCTGCTGCTACTCATTTAAATATTTATTACTAAAAAGTATTTTAGCATTTATTCAAGTAATTTTCTCAGTCTGCACATCACTTTGCTTGTGTACAATTTATGTGTGTAACTATGGATATGTATATACATATATAAGCCTACATACATACACAAACACACACATATATACACATAAATGCATTTAAGCTTAACAAGAGATGATGTGGAATGTAGATAAGTTTAGAAGGAAAGTTTTGATTTAATGCAGTCTGTGCATGGCGCCTTTACAGGAGGAATTGGAACTTTGGAAAATTTGCAAATTTTTAAAATCCAAACTTCCTGTTTAAACTAGAAATAAATCAGAAACCCAAACACCAATTCATAAAATTTTAGAGTTGGAAGGGACAATACAAATCATCTAGTCTAGGCCCTATCCCCTCTCCAGAATACCTGACAATGGGTTATCCAACCCCAATCAAAATACTTCCAATAGGAAACTCACTTCCTAATGAGGTGACCTATTCCATTTTACAATGTTTTTTTTTTCCCATTAAGTCAAAATCTGCTTTTTTTGTAACTTCCATCCATTCATCCTAGTTCTATTCTTTGACACTATCCAAAATAGATCTATTGCATTTGGAGTCAGAAGAACTGGGTTCAAAAACTACCTCCATCACTTACTAGAAGGCAGCTGGATGATATAGTGGAGGGCTGAGCCCAAAGTCAGGAAAACCTGAGCTCAAATCCAGCCTCAGACAATTACTATGTGTTACCCTGAGCAAGTCACTTGACCTCTATTTTCCTCAGTTTTATCATCTGTAAAATGGGAATAATAATAGCACCTACTTCCTAAGGCTGTTGTGAGCATCAAATGAGATGATAATTGCAAAATGCTTGGCACAGTGCCAAGAACATAGTAAATACTATATAAATAATACATCTTCGTGAGTTCAAATGTGGCATAGACACTAACTGCATGACCCTGGGCAAGTCACTTAACCCTATTTGTCTCAGTTTCTCATCTGTATAATAAGCTTGAGAAGGAAATGGCAAACCATTTTAGTATCTTTGCCAAGAGAATCCCAAAGAAGGGTCACAAAAAGTTGGACACAAATTAAAGAACTCAACAATAACAAACTATTACTACTACTATTACTGCTACTACTACTACACCATGACCACAACCACCACCATCCATGTGATCTTGTCCCAGATTTCCTCATCTGTAAGATAAAAGGACTGAATTAGAGGATCTCTGATGTCTCTTTCAGTCCTAGAGCAGAGGTCCTTGGCTTTTGTGTGTGTGTCATGAACCCATTGGCAGTCTAGTAAAAAACCTATACCATCTCAAAATGTTTTAAAATTCATAAAGTAAAATATAAAAGATTCAAAGGGAACCAATTAGATTGAAATCATTATTAATTTTAAGAAGGTTCACAGACCCCAGGTTAAGAACCCCTTCTCTAGATCTATAATTCACTTGCCTATCATAGATAACGGCCTTCTTTCCCCCAAAATTTTCATCTGTTAGCTTTTCCCAAAAACTCTTCCTTCAACTTTCCTGTTCCTGTTGAGGACACCATCATTCTTCTAGTCATCTAGGCTCTTCATTCACACTCACTCTACATGTTCAATATATTGCCAAATCTTATCATTTCTACCTTCCCAGCAACATCTCTCATATATGTCCATTTCTCTCCAGTCACACAGACACTATCCTTAGTGTAGACCAGTATCAGCTCTCACCAGAACTTTTGTGGTACCCTTCAAATCAGACCAGCCAATTAAATGTGTGTATCTGCAACCATTTTTTACCAGTAATATTTTTATTTCAGTGTTTTATTATCTCCATTTTCCAGATGAGAACTTGTTTGTCCTTAATTTTTAAGAGGACCAATAACAGGTGATGTTTTGACTTGTGTGCATGAATTGGATTTAAGTGAGACAGAATTGCACAAAGTCATTCTCTTCACTCTTTCTTCTTGAGTCATCCAAGTCCAGTGGCAAGACAAAAGATGACTGCTTATGGTGTGGGATGCATTGGATGACCTTGGCATCTTCAATGACTGACCAAGTTCTAAGTACTCCACACCACCTACTTCAGCCACCTTCATGACTATTGGAACAAATTTTTCTCTACCCATTCCACCTATGGAAGTCTTCACATACTTGGGGTAGACATCCTCTTAACTCACCAACAGGTTTGAGGCCTGTCGGTTACCCTTAACCTGGTTTAGTTCCTCTGCTGAGATGGTTTTACCAGGGTGAAGCTGCCAAATATACCATAGTTTCTTGGAGTCATAGGTTACAGTTGGGTGATAGGTAGACACCAAAGGTGGATGAGCAGTACTGAAAAGGGCTTGGTAAGCCCTCACACCAGAGGTGCAAGTCTTCCCTGAATACCCCGTCTGAAGATAGTGGCCATGTTAGGATTCTCATAATTCCTGAGTTTTGAAGAATGATTCAGACTTCCTCTACAATTATACCAGGGAGCATCGAGACAGAGAAAGAAAGGAAAGGAAGAAGGAGTTAGAAGAAGCTAGGAAAAGAAGTCTAAATTCAGACTGAGCTTCACTTCTAAGAACCCTGAAAGGCTTAGAGCAGTCAATATGTGTCAGAAAACTTTCCCCCAATCATCCTCAAGTGACCTTTTTCCAAAAAAGAGAAATGGTGCTTGATTAAACTGAAACAGGACCAAGTAACATTTGGCAAGAATTGGGCTCTTAAAAACTCAAAGAACTCCCACATTTTTGTTGCTCTGGTACAGTATCCTTCTGTAATCTTCTTTACAAATGGGCTCTATGGCCTAGCATCCCCCCTCTCCCCTCCCCCACATCATCTCTACCCCAGCCCCCAGGCACAGCCTACTGCCTGACGGGCTGCTCAGGAGCCCCCACTAAGGTTTACATCATCATAAGAACAAGCAACATGGCAGCAATCCCACCCAGCGTCTTGGAAGGCATCTAGGTTCCACTTCCAGCAACAACTCCTATGGAAGTGCTGAGTACTCTGGGAAAGTGATCCCCCACCATCCTGGTTTTCCCAAATCAGAAACAGACCACTGGTGGGCAAGCTTCTTCTTTGGGAGTAGAGATATCCATTCATGACAACTGTATTTGAATCCCCCAGAGCACTCAGGAACTTTCCAGGTTGCTCATGGCACGATCACCTGTGACCTGACTCAGGAGGCCATGAGGAAGCTGCATGTCAGTGAGCCCAGCAAGGCCAGCACTGGGCCCTGTGCATGAGCAGCAGCGCCCACCTTGCTGCTCCCCTGCTTCTGAAGCGTGCTAGGCACCAGAGTCCATTTCTCCCTCCCCCTACTTCCCTCTCCCACCTTTTCCTTTAGAATAGATATAAGTATAGAAGTAGTTGTGTTGTGTGTGTGGTTTCTTTTTTTAAAGGAAAACAAAAGCAAAACACCAAAAAATGAGTAAAAGAAACCACACTGCTATTGTTTGTTTTTTGACCTGTGTGCTTTTCAGCAGCCTCAGTAACTGTTTATTTTGTACTCAACAAAAACTAACAAACTTTGAGCAGCCTTTAAAAAATTGGGCTTTTAATATAATATATAATATTGTATTGTATGTAGTTATCTATGATATATATATATGTTATATTAATATGTAGAATGTTTGATCATACCTACCTAGCTTCCCATAAAAAAAAAGTAAAAGTGGCAGTTTCTGGAGGCATAAATATAATTCCTTACGCAGCAACAAACATATCTTTTGAATTTTAATTATTCCTAAGGCAAAAGTCTAATAGTGTTACTCTCTTACTCAAAAATCTTCAGCAGCCTCAAGAATAAAATATATAGTCCTCAGCTTGCCATTAAAATTCTTCCACAATCTGGCTCCAATCTACTTGGCATTATTCCCTTTTATATACTATATTCCAGAAAAACAGTATGATAAGCTCTTCCCTAAACTTTTGTATACCTATCATTGAGATCTGGACCTTTACATAGACTGTCCTACCATGACTGGAAAGTTTTCTTCAAGGTTCAGCTCAGATATTCATATGAAATCTTTCCTGATCTCTCCAGCTATTAGTGTCTATCCTTCCTCAAATTATGTTGTTATTACTTATCAATGTCTATGTTATATCCCATCCCCTGTAATTGTAAGCATTTTTAAAGGTAAGTGCTATTTCCTCCTATAATTTGTGTTTCCTATGCCTAGGACAGTACTTTATACATGCTAGCAGGTATTTCAATACAAGGGATAGTAATTTTTCAATGTTTGAAATAATGCTAGTGCTCTTAGTCATAATCTTTCTTCATTTGATTGTCAACTCACCCATTGTGTCTCATATAAAATACCAAATAAAAGATGAATGACATACTTCATTCTCATATTCCTTCACACTTAACCACAAAACAAAACTAAAGTCAATTTCTCTTTAATTCAACAAGCATTTCCCTGGCATATAAAAAAGGCATTTGTTAAAGTACTGGTATACACTTGGATTTTTTTAGGAAAGCCCTCCCTTTGTCAGATCATCATTCATATACAAAAGTATAAGTATTTTCCCATGAATATGTGGACTCTCTTCACATTACAATTCTTTAACCATGTACTGAAGGTTCTATTGCTGTAAGGTGAGGATGGCAGAATGAAAATAGATTGGAAAGAGTTAAATGAGAATGCTTTTTGTGTATGGTTTTTTAACTTTTCTTTTTTCAAAAGAAATTAAGAAAGAACTCATGGGGATGGACCCCCAAGAAGAATAAGAATATGGAGAGAGAAAAATTTTTTTTTCCTTCTAGGAAAAAAAAAGTTCTTGTTTTTAAGATTTTTATTCATTACTAAGTATCTCCTTAGAACTCAAGTTTCACAATAGCAAATGAAATTAGATATTTCTGTGATGGGCATGAGTTTTTAATAGCTCCAAGGATGTTGTAAACAAAATGCTTGACTTTGATGTAACCAACAAGCAGACAGTTTTCAATTGTTGAAAATAGCAGGAAACATTTAGGAAAGACTTCTAAATGATCATTAAGTATTCAAGATAAAGGTTCATTTCTTCCTGATAGATTTTCCCCTTAATGTAATATAAAAGAATACTCAGCAAATTGAGTACTTTAGTGAGCAATAAAGCAAAAACAATCTTGGCAAAAATAAAGCAGAAAATAATTCATGGGTCCATACAGTGGGTAAGTTTCTATGTTTAGTGATGTGAGAAAGACAAGAGTATAACATGTAACTCCTGCCCTCAAGGAAACTACTCTAATAGTTACCTCCATTGCCAAAATAACAAGCAAGATAAGACTTCTTACTCTACCATTCCAGCCTTTCAATAATCTGGTTCTACCTTCCCTCACTAGCCATCTTTCTCCCTCATTAGCTCCCAATACATTTTGCTTCAATTAAAATAGTTTTTCATCTGACTCTTAAATATATCTTGCTCCTCTTGGTCTCTATGCTTTACTTTTGGTTTGATTCTGTATTTTTGTTTGTTTATTTGCTATGTGGAGGTCTGGGAATCCATTAGTGTAAAAAACTTGTGGGGAGGGAAACTCCTTCCACCCATGCAGAGCTACCCCTCATGAATAGAATAGTTTTATGGAATTGCATAAGGTACTGTAAGATTAAGTAGCTTGCCCCCTGGTCCCAGTGCAGATCAGCTAATACTCCTAACATTTCCAGGGGCAAGTATGGAGTCTTCCTGACTCTGTCTGTCTTATCAATTGAGCTAGCCCACTTGTCATTCTTTCGTTGTCTCTGCAGTGAACTCATTCCCTCTTCCCCTCTGTATTCACTGCATCCATCAAGGCCTACCTCTACCATGAATTGCCTGAATACTCTGCCGCATAATGATCCTTCCCCTTCCATACCACTTCTTTTCTATACTATAATTTTGTCACTTAATCACTTAATGATATGCTACTTTATATTTCCTGACCAAGAATTCCTAAAGCAAGAATTATACCTTATACTTCTTTTCCAACCATGCTGATCCCTATCCCTAAGATAGGCATACAGAAGGTATACAATAAATAACTTTAATTAAATTGAACTTATCTTTTGTGTGGTGGTATTTTTTTTTTGGCTTAATCTGTGATGTTCCCAGTTAGGAGACTCCCACTAATGAAACTTCCTCACCAATATAGATCTCCAATTTGTTCTGTGATACATAATCTTAGAAAGTGGCTTGGATATGGAAAACTACATGTCCAGATTATAAAGTCAATTTGTGTCAGAAATGGGATAGCTATTAGGTTGCCCCCCTCAAAAAAAAAAAAAGAAAGAAAGAAAAGTTGTTGAAATATTTCTAAGTACACAGACAGAACAGAAAGGAAACACAAACAAACAGGAAACCTTTGAAAGTTATACAATGAATTAATTTTATAATTAAAAAATAAAAGTAGTTTTAGGTACAATCTTTTCAATTCTACTTTGTTTAGAGAAATTATTATTTTATTAAGTAGTTTTTCAGTTCAAAATTAAAGTAAAATTTAAAACATTTTAAATAATAATATCATAATAAATAATGGTGAGTATTATTACTAGTAGGAAATAATTATTCCTCTACTCAAACTCTTTGGGAATATATAGATGAATAATATTTCTTTGCTTTCCTAAACTTGAGTTATTTTGATTTTTTTTCAAGTAACAGAGGATTAATGGGGTATTTTATAGTAAAGGTGAAAGGGCATATGATTTAAAAATATAGATATTCTCAAACTAGATAGTAAACTCCTTAAACTCCTCAAGGGAATAATCCTACCTTATATAAAAATGTAACTCTACAAATCTATAGTGTGTCATACTGTGTGGGTGCTTAATAAATGTTGCATGATAGGGGCAGCTAGATGGCACAGTGAATAGAGCACCGGCCCTGGAGTCAGGAGAACCTTAGTTCAAATCCGACCTCAGACACTTACCACTTACTAGCCATGTGACCTTGGGCAAGTCACTTAACCCCAGTTGCCCTGCCTTCTCCCTCCAAAAAAAAAAGGCAATTTTTTAAAATTTAAAAATAAATGTATGATAAGTGAGCATTTTTTCACTGTATACATTATAACCTCTATTCTTTCTTATATAAAAATCCCTTTAAGTCAGCTCTGATGACCTATTTCTCTTTTTACACATACATTCCAGAATGTGATCACGTATAGTCATTTAAGCATCTTTCAATCCTATGTACTTACAATATGATTCTAAATAGTTGGCTTCTTAGATTATATTTACATGTCATCTTCTTCCAGTTTGCATGTGTTCAAACATGAAGTCTTTCCTTCTCTCAGAACCCCATATACTATATCTCTAGCCTTCCATAAGATAATATGATTCATATTACAATTCTTAACCTTAACTTCTTTTATGCATATTTCTGTAATTTTCATTAACTCTTCAAGGCTTCCTTTGAACTCTCACTTCTCTTTGCCCTTTTGACTCCTGTCTTTTTTTGGTTTTGCCATTTGTTTCAGAATCTATTATTCTACCCTTCCTGTATTCATATTTCTGAGTTCTTGGATTTCATTTACAATGTGCCTCTTATCCTCATTTTCTTTTATCTTTCTTTCCATTAATTTCCTTTGCCTTTCCTCCTCTATTGATCTAAGATTAAGTTATCTCCCTGGAGGTAAATCTACCCTTGTCTGCTTGTACTTCCCATTGTCATGCTGTGCAGAAGCTTCATCCCTATCCAGTTTTGTCATCTTTTTCTCCCTCTTACTTCCACTCTTTAGAAAAAAATCTTTACTCCATTTCTTCCTGAAATTCTTATTTCATGACTTCCTTATAGTCATTAAAAAATAAATTACTCTCAACTGTTTCATTTTCCTCTTGATTCTAGGTTCTTAATTATGTCAGGCCCTTTTCTTCATAATGTTATGTCCTTGAGGGGTTTGCATTGTTAATAATAACTGCTCCCATTTGTGGATGACCTTTATACCTAAAGAGTTGACTTTTTAACAGGAAATGGTTTGATGCTCTAGTCCTCTACACCTGGAACAATTTTCCTACTTATTCATCACACTTCAATGATTTTTTGAAGCCTCATATTTGACATTAAACACAATCCCCTCCAACTTGGGACGCTATCATCCCATGGCTTCTAAGACACTGAAATCTCATAATTCTCCTGCTTCTCTGAATGTTCCTTCTGATGGGGTACCTGGGGTCTAGGTCAAACCAACTTGTAAAACCAGTCTGTGAAGTTGTAACTGCAACTTGTCCTTTCCCACCCTTGAGCTCTGCCCCTTCTCCCTATCCCACATTCTACCTAGGCAACACCCGGTAACCCCTTTTGTTCTTACTTAATCTCTTCACTTCTTCTGGGCCTGGCCCACACCCTCCTTTGTCCTTGCCTTTTGTCTCCTTAACGACCTGGCCCAAATCTTATCTAAACTATCTATTCACATTCTCCTCTTGGTCAGCTCTGACCTTTGTCTATGCACTGACGCCCCTCCCTTCAGGTAAGCCTGACAATGGCAGCCCTACCCTTTAAAGGTAAAAGCATGTACCCCTCTCACTGGCAGGTCCCCTAAAGGACTCTTGCCTGCTGTAATGGCATAATAATAAACTTTCTCAACTCTAACTCCAAGCAAGGCTGAGCTGAATTCTTTCCAGACACCCTTGCAGGTTTCCTGGTCTTGGATGAGATCGGGGTTGCTGCTGAACCTATTGGGATCCCATCCCCCATCACTTCCATGTCTCTTTTGCTGGCTCTTCATCTTTTCACTTTTTAGTGCAGGTACTCCAAAAAGTTGTTCCTATACTCAATTTTCTTTTTCTAAAATTTTCCCTTGATGATCTCATTTATCACCTCCCTATAGAGGAATCCTTTACATCCTCAGCTTGATGGCTATCTCTACCTGGATGTCTCTGGCTTTTAAGGATAACATGTCCAAAATTTAACTCATCCTGCCTTACTTTCCCTGTCCTCCTAACTGCTCTATCTCTCTCCCTTCTTCCAAGGCCTGTCCCGGATTTTCATAAAGAGTCTACTTGGAAAATGATTCCTTGTCTCCTCAGATTTCTCATGTTACTTTGCCCAGACAAAATAACTATTAAAATTGATATATACATGCATATGTGTATACTTGTGTATGTGGGGTAGCTAGGTGGTGTGCAGGACCTGAAGTCAGGAAGATTCATGCTGTTGAGTTCAAATCTGACCTCAGAAACTAATTAGCTGTGTGATCCTGGGCAAGTCACTCAATCCTGTTGGCCTCAGTTTCTTCATCTGTAAAATGAGGTGGAGAAGGAAATGGCAAACCACTTCAGTATCTTTGCTAAGAAAACCCCAATGGGATCACAAAGAGTCAGACATGACTGAGATGACTCAACAACACCATGCATGTATGTGTGTACAGAGAGACAATATTGAGAAGTAGATCCTATGAGACAGGAAATTTGAATATATGAAAATGTGGTTTCTTGACTCAAAGGAAAATATACATCTGTTATGAGTATTGTTTCACCTGTGGAATGGGTTACCTGGTTAGAAAAATCAGTATCTGCTCAGTTTAATGCATGGATCATTTTTAAAAATTATTTTTGATGATAAGATAAAGTAGACAGCTCAAATGCCTTACTAAAATTTAAATACACTACATGGATGACATTTTCCTGATCAGAAAAGTCAATGAAGTCATTATGGCATGCCTTGCTTTTGAAGCATTTATGCTGGCTCTTCGCCATTACTGCTTCCTTTTCAAAGTGTTTATAAACTATTCATTTATGTGAGAAATCAAAAATGAGCTCACTGGCCTATTATATGAAGGGTCTCTCTTCATTTTCATTGAAAACAAGGGTACAACTTATCCTTTAGTATCCTCAGAAATAGTTGGGTCAGGTCTGGTAATTTGAACCCATAAAAAATAGTCACATATTCTAACATTATGTCTTATTTTATCTTGGGTTTAATTTCCTATTAACCACATAGAAAGTTCTATGCTGTCTTGTCTGATGCAAAGAAAAGAGAAATCAGAAAGAAAATAAGCAGTTAGTTACCTTTTCTTCCTGCATTCTTCCAAACTATCTAAAGAGCCAGAACTCCTGTAACATATTGGGCAAATACTCAGAGAAGAATTTGTAGAAAAACATAAATAAAAAACCCTCAAGTATTTGAGGTGTTTGAAGGCAAACAACAATCCAATCAGATCCCAGATCCAACAAAACTCAGCTCATTTTGGGCTTTAATTCTGATGCTATTCATAAAGGACCATGCCACCTTTTTGAATTCTTTTTCAGTTATCTGCCTTTGCTCCTAAGCTTCTCTTTATAGATATTTTTTAAAAAACAAAACTAAGTTATTTGGCTGTCCACCAGAGTCTCTCTGGACATAATCTTTCCTTTTTCCCCTCATCTAATTTTTTTTTATTCTTATCAGTCCCCCATTCTTCATAAGTCAGCTTCTTTTATAGAAGAGTAGACCATAGGCCTCCAGTAATGCTTTTTCTGAACTATGAAATCAATTTTCCCCAAATCCAGGTTATACATCCAACTAAGCTTGGCAGTTTCCATAAGACTATGCTTGGCATAAGCTGACTTTCCCAGATTCTGGGGACTATAATAGACACTTAATAAATGCTAGTTATCTAAGATAACTTTTTCCCAACTTTCCTATCATTTCATCTTCCATTACAAGTTGTTCTTAATTAGTTAGAATCACATTCAGAAGAGCGGATTTCTAGATCAAAACTCAAAGCTCTCTGCTACTTGTCCTAAAGTGAGGAATGCATCTTAACCTCTTTAAGTGAGTTACAATATTTCTTAAAGCACTGTATCATTAACAGTCATTAGCCTTGACTTGCTTAGTGGAATATATCCAGCAATTCTGTCATCTTCTGTCTGATCCTTTCTCCAAAATTAATTCAATTTTTATGTTTATGTGAAGTTCACATCAAGTTCTTCCCCAAAGGTTTGAATCACCAAAAATATGTCTAGTAGATACTAAACATTTGCAATTATTGTTTCATTTGATGTTCACAAAAACATTGGATGGTAGGCACTATTATTATTTCCATTTTGCAGTTGAAGAAACTGGAGACAAACAGAGATTGAGTGACTTGCCCAGGGTCGTGCAACTAATAAATATCTGGGACCTAATTTGAACTCAGGTCTTTCTGATTTCAGGTCCAGGACTCTATCCATTGTGCCTCTATATGTGACTCTATCCACTTAGCTTGGGGAACAACATGATTGAACATTAATTCTGAAACTGTATGGAGGTTAGATTGTAAAGGTGAAATGCTGTCTGCAGGGAGATGACTTTTGATCAAAGGAAGTTTATTTTTCCTCAGTCTTCCATTAAGCTACTGGAAATGTGCTCCCACAGGAAAACTCCAGTAAAACAAACTGAAAGCTTCCATCTAACACAAGTGCATTCCAAACCTGAAGATTCCTTAAGTTGGAGGCTATCATTTGGGTTACATCAATACATCAGTGAATGTATGATTTCGTCAATGTGGGTATTCCTTCCCTCGGGGCAGATCACAGTCCATCTAAGTCTTCTTGTCCTATGTAATCCCTCCTTATGCCTTCCCAAGAAGCATTTGGTAGGATCAAGCCTCTGTTGTTAAACAGCTCTTCTCAGGGTTTTTGACACATCCAATCTTCCTTTGGGGAACTAACCCTCTTTCTTCTAACTGAAGCTACAGAGGTTTTTCCCTTTTTCTCCTCCTAAAAATCTTTCTGAAACCAAATGGACAAAGCAGACTATATACTGATTTGCCTTCTTTTTTTACCCTCTTTCTACTTTTCATTTTTTTTAAACTTCCTTTTTCCATCTACCTTAATTTCTTTGACTTCCCCACCACCACCACCATTTTTCCTAGTTAGAGAATCAAAGCACAATGTCAAAAATATAACTGATGGCTAAAATATATTTTGATTGCTGACAATTAGGCTCATTATTGCTTCTATTTTGCCCCAAATCAGAAAATGCACTTATTCCCATAGTTCAGTAACATCAATGCCTATATAGCATTGATATAGATTCCAATTCTCTATCATTCTATGTTCTATTTCATAAATATCATAAAATTAGGATACAGTCATCATTCCTAATAACCAATCTGAGTAAAAAAATGCATATATTTTCATAATTTCACTCTTTAGATAGTCTGTTTTCCTTTCTCACAGGTTTATAACATTATCATTATCATATGACAAATCAGTATTCAACTAATTCAAAACTATTCATTTACACAGGAGTCCAGAACAAGTTCCATATCATTTGTGATTTCTTTAATCATCATATATATCAGTTCAGAGAACTGAAGGGCCTATATACCCTGAAAAGTCAGATTATGGCATATCTTTAAGTATTTTTTTATTGATTTTGCTTTTAAAACTTCATTAATTTAATCAAGTATAAAGGAAAGCCCTCAGTTTTATCTCCAAATTGCATTGAGGAATAATGAATAGTAAATCAAATTTTAATTTCCTTGATACTCTTTGCTTGCCCCTTTTGTAAGACATGATGATTTTGCAAAAATAGGCATTGCCTTGGGGCGGCTAGGGGGTGCAGTGAGTAAAGCGCTGGCCCCAGAGTCAGGAGGACCCAAGTTCAGTTCCAGCCTCAGACATTTAACACCCACACAAAAAATAACTAGCTGTGTAACCTTGGCCAAGTTACTTAACCCCAACTGCCTTCCAAAAAGCAAAATATATATATATATATATATATATATATGTATTGCCAACATCCAGTGGTCTCATTGCAATTAAGAGACCTGAACTCTAATCCTGAGCTACTCTGGAATTGCCATATTAACTTGGGCAATACACTTTTTTATCCTTTTTTTTTTTTTTTGCTTAAAATAGCATTTGTGATTTCTTACAATTGGAAGTTCCATTTTTCTAAAACAAAAATTTCTAAATTGTTCCCAGGAATTTGGCCTACATTTAGGGTTTCAAAATTTAAATGATAAAATTTTTACATTTGCTTAGATAAATCAGAAAAGTAACATCTGGAAAAGTTTTCTTTCTAGTACAAATTGATTCCACATTTTTCAGGCACATTCTTATTTTAAGTCAAATAAATCATTTTTAAGCATCACAGTGGAGTAGAAATAGACTGAGAAAAAGAGTCAATCCTGAATTTGCCACTTAACTCAAGCAAGTGAACTGCAATCTCTGAGCCTCCATTTCTTTATATGTAAAAAGACAGCATTGAACTAGAGAGGCTGCTGCTAAAGTTTTCCAGATCTATTTTGCGAATGATTAATGCTTCAAAACACACCAAAATAGCTTGTTATTTAAATCACTTTCTCTAATACTACTTTTAAAAGATAATCCTATTTTTTTTTACCAATTGTCATTTTATTTTAGTTTTGAAGGGCTTTAGTTTAAAGTTATTACTTTTCACAAGTATCAGGAAAATTTGGGGGTGAAAATCACAATTAGCTTAGGCCAATTACCAGTACAGGACCAGTCAAAGGACCAGCTCTTCAATAAATTATTTAGACATTCAATTGCTTGCACCATTCATAAGTCTTTTCTTCTACTGTTATTGCACAGATAAGTTTTGCTAATATAGTCTCAAAAACCTTATGATTTCAAATATGGTGCATCATCCATTAAATGCCACAAATTAACTGCTCCTGTAATTGATGAGATCAAGAGTTCTTTTTGCTCCCTTGGTTGATGAATGCTTTTCCCCACTTGTACTTCCTTCCACTTAACATTGTCTTTATCAATGCAGTAGCAACCTCAAAGACAAATGTGATTTAGCATTCTATCTTGAGGTAATGTGATGGCATTATAACAAATTCCCAAATAATTGCTGTTTATTTCCAATGGAGCTCATGAATTTTTGCCATGGAGTTAATTCTACAAAGTCTCACAGATAGATATAATGAAGAATGATTGAGCATTTCTGTGTCACTTTAGGCAAGGATCTGTTATTCTTTTTAAATTTTCTTGTTCATTCACTTTTAAAACAATATGCATATCCCTAATAATTCAGGCTATCCAAAAGCCTACTTATTGAAGGATTTTGGCAGATGTGATTTCAGTCATTATAAACAGCCCAAATTTTTGGTAATTACATTAAAATGGACCCACCATTTTGTTTCTGGGAATATGACTTCAAGAGGGAAGAAGAATGATCTCCTCTACAGTGAAATATTCTTCAGTTACACTTGAGTGAAATGAAGTCACACTTCGGAGCCCAGGATTTTTCTGAGTGTAGAAAAGTCTCTATCTAGTATTATTGGGTTTAGAGCTAAAAAGGATCTCAGAGATGATGTAATCAGATTCTGTCATTTTACAAATGAAAAAATTGAAAACTATAGTCACTAAGAAAGTAGGTCTTGAGAAGTCATGTCCTCAAGAAAACTAAGTGAAGAAACTAAACCCATTTTAGTTAAGTGTCTGCACTTATGCTTTGCCTATATGCACTAGGGCAGGTAAGTGGCATAGTGAATAGAGTACCAGGACTGGAATCAAGAAGTCTTATGTTCCTGAGTTCAAATCTGGCCTCAAACACTAATTGTGTGACACTGGGCAAGTCACTTAACCCTGCTTGCCTCAGTTTTTTTCATCTGCAAAATGAACTGGAGAATAAAATGGCAATCATTCTAGGATTTTTGCCAAGAAAACCTAAAATTAGGTTGCAAAGAGTCTGCCATGACAGAAAAGGTCTAAACAACAACAAATTGTTAAGGAATAATATTGTTTGTTGTTGTTGGTTTTTTTTAAAGCAATCGGGGTTAAGTAACTTGCTCAAGGTTACATGGCCAGTTATTTCTGGGTGTGGTGCTAAGTATCTGCACCCAGATTTAATCCCCAGGTCATCCCAACACTGGAGTTGGTGCTCTTACTCGCTGTGCTACCTGGCTGCCCCAATAATGTTGTTTTAATTATTAATATAGCTCCTTATCAGTTAAGAGGCCAGTGGGAAGTGTAATTTTTCCCAACTGAGAAAGGATTAAAAGGTCATGTGAGGTAGAAGCCCTGTTAGATTCAGGGAAAGTCCTAGAATCTTTGAGGAGACCACAAAATAGAAAAAAGGGAAGCAGACTTACCAGTACCAGGAGCCAGTCAATTACAAATTAAGAGAACTGCTAGTCCAAATTGAATATAATCATGAGGAGCTGTAGCTTTGTCTGGCTCACTGACTTAAGGAGTGATCTGTCTGGACAGAATTTTGTGGTTTCTCTGGCTGTCATTGCTAATGGGATCTGGTGAAATTGTCCCCTCTCTACTTTATCCCTTTCCCTTTCCTCATCACTGGCTAGCAAACTGATATCACTTATCCTGAGAAGTTTCTTACTATCTTTAAACATTCTTTATTTGTTGTACATACTTTTACAATGTCTTTTATCATGATATAAAGACAAGCTGATTTTAACTAAAAACTGTTTGAGTGTTGGATATAAAGGAGTGGACCACACAGTGGGGAAAGGGAAAAGGAAAACAAGAATCAAAAGCTCTTGACTCCACTACTATGACCCTTTATCAAAGTTTTCCCTCCCTCTCTCTCTCTCTCTCTCTCTCTCTCTCTCTCTCTCTCTCTCTCTCTCTCTCTCTCTCTCTCTCTCATCTCTCTCTCATCTCCCTCTCCTCTCTCAACACAATATGTGAGTAATAGAAGTTTAGATATGCATAGCATTTCACAATTTATGAAACACTTCCTCACAACCTTCTTGTAATATAGATAATACAAATATCATTTTAACCATTTTATAGATTAATAAACCAAGATGTGGAGAGTTAAATGCCTTGTCTAAGGCTACATAGTTAACAAGAAGCAAAGCTGAGATTTAAACCAATGTATTTGGCTCTAGGTAAGGCAAGGGTTCAAACATTCATTCATTCTCTGTTCACTATATGCTGTTATTATCTCTTGGAGACACTAGAGTACTAGATAAGTACAGTGATTTGTTGGATTAAATCCTGTGTTAGCTTGGTGTAGTAGACCCAGGTTCAAGTCTTCGATTTGCTACTTAGCAATCACAGTTGCATGACTTTCAGCAAGTTTTTTCATTTTACCAAGCCTTAAACTCTTTGTCAGTGAAATAGTGAATTACTAATCCTACTTTACAGTGTTATTCTACCTCCAAAATAAGAAAAGGAGAGGGATAGGAACTGAAACTGGGATTCCATTGGCATAGGAAACTAAAAATAAGGAATCTTCTTTTGTGGACACTGGTTGACAACTTCTCTGCAATTAATGTCTTAAAGAAATGAAAACATAATGTCTTAAAGAGGTTAAATGACTTGCTTGAATCACACAGCAGTATGTGTTAGGTCTTTCTGATTCTCAGGCCAGCTCTATATCCGCTATTTCATGGTAGCTCTCATGCTCTATAAATTAAAAAGTGCTATGCAAACATGGGCTATGGTTTTTTTTATATTAACATGAAACTTCATTAATTAAAACCAGTAATGCAGAATTTGTGATAACAGGAATTTTTATCTGAATTGACTCATGCTACTTGTGAAGAAAGGGGTTTTGTAAGCAAATGAATACTGGTAACAAGGTTTGTCTTCTAAGAAAAATAACTATTCTCTTACACTTCAGAAATATTAATTTGCCTATGATCAGTATCATTTGTATAGCAAAGAGAGGCCTGCTAAGCTTGGACTGGAATGTTTACTGATCTACTAATTATTTCTTATTTATTCATTTAAAAATCTTCTATTATGAAGAACTAATTAGCTTAGTATGAGCTATAAAGGTATAAAAGAACCTCCTAAGATCCTTTTCAGCACTAGATTCTGCTCATATGAACAGAGTAGTTAAAATGTATATACATTTATATTTTACAAGAGTTTAACTTTATTCCCTTATACATATTCAGTGCTTTACACTTAAAATTAATTCTGATGGTCTCATATTAGTCTAAATTAATGAGGTCTTAAAGTATCTGTGCTGTGTTGTTTATTAAGTTTTGATAACCAGCCATGGTTTACCACCATAATTTTCTTAAATAGCTAAAACATCATCTGCATTGGGCAGCAATTTAATACATTGCCTGTCTCAACAGGTTAATTTCACGTCTTCTTTCCAGACACTAAAATTAGCTTCATTATCATCCTTCAAGAACAACACCTCCTCTTAGGTTGTTAATTCTCCACCCCGTCAGAAACCACAAAGATAGGCAAAATGAATGTGAATTTAAAGGTTCAAACATTCAACTCAATATGCTGTCTGCTAGTACGGAACAAATGTGTTTTTCACTCAATATTGATCATAATAAGGAGTATAATACATGCTTCTTCATAACTACTATTTTCCAGTTGCTAAGTGATATTTTACCTTTCATCAGAATAGAAAGATAGATGGAACTTATTCTGCATTGCAAGTCAGAAAACCAGTTAATTCATTTCTTTCTAGAATACGAAATAAGGTCATTCTCAATGGAGCTGGCCACAGTACTCATTTATTATACCTTTAATATCTCTTATAGTTCTAGAAAATTCCTATAGCAGGCCATTTAACAAAGCAACATTTCCTTATAGAAGAGCTAGCTGAATATCATCTTTCTAAACTGCTCTAGGCCATATTACTTTTCATAAGTAAAAAAAAATCATAAACTTCATGATACAGTCAGACACATCACTTATCAAAATTAAAACAAAGTAAGATCATCAAAATCTGGTTAGATTACTAGCCAGCAGAGCTAATAGTAAAAGGAGATTATAAAGATATAGAAGCATAATTATAGATTATGAATTTTAGCATTTTGAAAATTGCTTACCGCTGTCATAGTTATCTGATTATAAGGTTTGCAATTTAAATGAATTGTTTTTCTATTAGTGCAATAAATGTGTCTGAAAATATTTACTGGAAAAAAATGTCTTTGATCAACAAGATGAAGTCATTCTTTTTGTATTGCACCTAGAACAATAACATACACAATGAGATGCTAAAAAAAAAAAAGGCTTTCTGATGCTGGTGACAGTGCTGCTTTTGGCCAAATGATAATAAAGGAAATGGAAATGATAAAGATACAACAGCTAGATATTAATCCTTCTTCAAATACTTCATATACGTATTTTATATCTCTGTATTTTACCAAATATTTAAATTCTTAAGCTGTACTGGGCATTATAAGGACAAAAACAAAAAGGAAACAGGCCCTACTCTCAAGGCTTACATTCCATGTGAAAGCAGTTAAATGGCAGAGTGGATATAGGGTTAGACTGGGGATCAGGAAGACCCGAGTACTTCCTCAGACACATAACAGCAGCTTGTATTGTGCCATGGATAGAGCACTTGGGCTGGGGTCAGGAAAACCTAAGGTCAAAACTAGCCTCAGATTCTTATTCATCGTGTGACCCTGGGTAGATTGTTTAACTTCTTAAATTTTTAACTGAGGAAGACAGAATTTTAGCCACCTGCCCAGGGTCACACAACTAGTCACTGCCTCAGTTTTGTAAAATGGGAAGAACAATAGCACCTACTTCCCAGGGTTGTTGGGAGGATCAAATGAGATATTTATACAGTGCTTACAGTGCCTGGCCCATAGCAGTTACTTAATAAATACTCCTCTTCTCCTTCCCCTCTTCCCTTCATTTTTTTTATCTGGAAGTATATATTCCAAAATTTTTTTGTCTACCCTTCCCTGTGAACTAACTAGCATTATTACTATTAACTAGTAGCATTATTTGGATGGGGAGTAGAATCTGCTCATAAGCTTTTCCTAGAAACAATGCAAGCCAATACAAACACACGACATAGAAACAAAATACATCCTCATTCTGACTGCCCTCCCCTTCCAGGGGATCTGTCCTTTTCTTCCACAGAGAGGTTTGATCTGAATCTTGCTCTCCACCTATCAGTATAATCAACTCTTTAGCCTCTGCTTGCAGGTCAGGTTAGAGGCAGTCAGTATCACTGGTTCTGGTTCTCCTGACTTTAATCTACTCATAGTCTCAGATTTGCCAAGGGCATGATACCTCTCTTAGTAGTAGCTACTGCCTCCCTGCTCCCATAACTTAACTACCCTTCCATGTCACCAGTGCTGCTAAAGGCAGCATCACAGCATCTCCTGGTCACTATACTGGTTGGGCTGCTATGTCCACATTTTAGAACGGACATTGAAAAGCAGTGTGGCATCATGGCAAGAGTGTCATACTTAAAATCAGAAGACAATTGATGTCAAACATTGCTGTATGCTTCATTCCACTCCACAGAATAAGGTGCTCCTCCTAGGCTAAGCTCATCACCTCTGATCTCATCACCATACTGCTAAGTCAAGCCTTGATTACAACCTTGATCCTCAAATTTCTCTCCCCTCTTATTACTGGGCTGAAGGGTGATACCCAACTCCTCCCAATACCTTCCTTTATAGAGGGCAGAAACTGGACTTTGGGGGCTCACTCCACTCTGCATCTGTTGCTCTGCCTCCTTTCAACTCTATAGTACAATAACCCACCATTTATGCCATGGTGGTTGCCCACTGCCTACAGATTTCCTGCCTCTTTTGTGTGTTGTCTCCCTCTTTAGATTGTAAGCTCCTTGAAGGCAGGGACTGGTTTTCTTTATATTGATTGTGTCTATCACTTAACACAGTGTCTAGTACAATAGAAGCTGCTTAATAAAAGTTTATTGGATTGGATTATAGGATTGAATTGTTACCTGTGAGACTTCAAGCCAAATCACTTCCCCTTTCTAGGACTCAATTTCATCATCTGTCTGGGGAATCAGCTCATTATATGATTTTTGAGCTTCTTTGCAAATCTAACTCTTTTCAGTCCCATGAAACTACAGTACATTCAGAGGACAGGATAATGAGCATTGTGGAAACTTTGTTAGATGAAATGCAAGTCTTAGGAAAGACATGATAATGATTTTCAGTGTACAAAGAGAGGGAGAGTATAATGTAGAAAAGGGGATGTACTTATTCTTTGAAGTTCTACAGGGAACATCCTTTGAGTAGAACAATCACCGGATCAGGAGTCAAAAACTTAGGTTTAGGTTCAGTTTTATTAATTGCTTTCTGTGAGACTGAGTAAATTATTTCACTTCTCTAACCCTTAGTTTCCTAATCTATAAAATGCCTTATCTATCTTACAGGTGACATGACACAACATGTAAATGTTGTTGTTCTGTCCTTTTTCATTCAAAGTGAACTTTTCATGACATCATTTGGGGTTTTCTTGGCAAAGATACTAGAGGGGTTTGCCATTTCTTTCTCCAGTTCATTTTTCAAATAAAGAAACTGAGGCAAACAGAGACACACAGGTAGTAAGTGTCTGAGGTCAGATTTGAGCACAGAAAAATAAGTCTTCCTGACTCTTGGCCCAGTGTTCTATCCACTGCATAACCTAGCTGCCCACTTCACAAATACTATTGCAAGTTATTATTAAGCTTTGAGGTATATGTTTCAGAGTGATAATAGCTATAGAAATTGAAAGCTGTCAAGTCATGGAATTCCCTAGAAAGTTAAGGAGCTTCCCATTCCTGGAAGTACTCTATAACTGCCAGAGATTTTTAAGAAGTTAAGAAGGTGAGCTACATGACCTCTGAGATCCCTTCTAAAGCTAAGATTCAGAATGTATAAAATAGTATGTGCCATTGTGAATCATTTATTATTGATTGATTTTGTTCAGTTGCTTTTCAGTCATATCCCACTCTTCATGAACCCATTTGGGTTTTTCTTGACAAAGATAATGGAGTGATTGCCATTTCCTTCTCCAGCTTATTTAACAGATGAAGAAACTGAGGCAAATAGGGTTAACTGACCTGCCGAGGGTAACACAACTAGTAAGTGTCTGAAGCCAGATTTGAACTGAGCAAGATGAGTCTTCCTAACTTTGGGCCCTGCACTCCATCCACTGTGCCTCCTAGCTGCCTACTTGGGGTCATAGCATTGACCCTTGATCTCTACCATGTCCCAATTTCCTCAGCAAATTAATAGATATAGGAAATCCCCGTTAGCAGCAGCTTGAAGGTTTAAGCTCTATCTCATCAGTCATAGAAAATTAAAAGTAGCAATTTGTGATTTCACTAACTATTTAATCTCACTATAAGATAAATGTGTCTGCATAAAGAGAACCAAGAAATAGCAATGCTGTTTTCAGGTTCCCAAAAAAGAGATTTAAGACATTTTATGTCAATATTATAAAAGTGTCATCCATGGTTAATATTCTAACAGTGATGATGAACATGAAACTCAGTAAAGTATCTGGTTCCATATGACTGGACATTATTACAATGCTTATAATAATAATGTTTTAGCTGGATGATTGCTGCCCCAAGGATAAGAAATTTTCCATGTAAACATCTAATTAACAGTTTTAAATTTACAAGAACCTCATTCCAGTGAAATTAAGTTTCTTTGGGCTTCAGGATAATATGGAAATAATTCTGCTACTCATTTTGTATTCTTCTTGGCACTTCTAACTGTGTTTATCCTCCAGACAGATAGATAGTTTTGTACATGGTCTATCAGTCATTAACCCTTGATAATTATACCCAGAATATGGGTTTGCCATTGTAGTTAACCATTTTTATCCCAAGGGCCTTTTTAGTGGAAATTGTTCATGCAACTGAGATGTAGAGGAAAAAAGGTCTCAGCTATAGTCAGTCATCCAAGGATTACATTAGCCTCTCATCCAGTCTGGTTTGGTTAGTTGGTTGGTGTCCTTCAAGAGGATCAAAATGATTTCATTAATTAGAGTCAAGTTACAATGTGTCCAACTATGGCTGATCGGACGAATACCAGCTTGGAATCCTCTACCACAGGTCAGGCACAAATAGTCCATGTGAACATTTGGAGTGGATTCTCAAAATTTACACATCTCACTTTTTTTTTGAGGTACTTCAATTCTACTTTTCCCATAGAGCACAGCAACTTCCTTGATGAGGGCACACCATGCTGCGAAGTCCTGTGCCAGTGTCTCCCATGTCACAAAACAATTCCAAAGTTCTTAAGAGAGACCTTGAGTGTGTCCTCGTATCACTTCTTCTGAACACAATGTGAGCTGTGTAAGTTCTCCATAAAATAGTCTTTTAGACAAGCATACATTTGGCAGTTACTAAGCCAGTCTGGGTTAGTAAACCAGAACAAGCAATGAAACCAGAAAGGAAAGGAAAGGCATTCATTAAGTATCAACTCTGTGTCAGACACTGTGCTAAGCCCTAGGGATACAAATATAAGCAAAAATTAAAGACTAGCTCTTCCATTAAGGTACTTAAATTTTTTTTAAAGCAATTGGGATTAAGTAACTTGCTCAAGGTTACATGGCCAGTTATTTCTGTGTGTGGTGCTAAGTATCTGAGCCTGGATTCCAGGTCATCCCAACTCTGGGGCTGGTGCTCTTACTCACTGCACCACCTGGCCGCCCCTAAGGTACTTAAATTTTAATGGAAGAAGCTAAAAAGGCTAGAGTGGCTGTTTAGAGAGGAGAGAGGTTGCTTGTGTGAAAGCATGGCATTGAAAAGTCAGAAACTGGACCAGGAGAATAAAGGTAGGACAGCCTGAGTCCTTTCACAAAATGGAGACTCCAGGAGGAACTCATCAGTGGGAGAAGTAGAGTGGGCCTTGTGACAGGTTTTCCAGGATGGGTCCACAGTAGGGTGTGTAGGCTGTTCCCAGGGCATAGGAACCCCAGAACTGGAGAATGAAGAAAATGAAAATAAGCAGGCAGAAGCAAACTTTTCATTATTTGTGTTTAGAAATGGGTCCCCATCATCCCACCTGTACGGAAGCCTGTCAGACTTGGAGAAGGTACAAAAACCACAGATGAATCTTCATGTCTTCGGAGAGCCTGTATTCCCTTGGAAATTTTTCCCTTTATGTCTGTAGGTGTGTTTTCTTTTTGTATCGAAGACTTCCCTAGTGGGGTTTTATATGCAGTTTTGCATTTAAACTGCCCGAGTTCTTAGGTAGGCAGGATGCCATAGAGAATTGGCAGAAATGAATTTGTATCACACATTAGGCATTATTGGGTACTTTGATAGCCCCTTTCAGGTAATTCCCTCTCCTTTAGAAGACATGTATGTCTAAGGTCAGACGAGACCTTGCTGGAAATACACTTGGTTGTTTGGTTTAGGTTCAGTTTAGATCTGTTTATTTGCATCTTTCTGAATCATGGAAAAGCCTCTAGAATTACTATGTCTGAAGAAACTACATATATCACTGCAGCTAAGCCAGACCAAGAACGAATGAAAGTTGGGTGACTATGTGTGTGCTATAGTATAAAACAGACAGAAAGAAACAGAGAGAGAGGAAAGGAAATAGGTAGACAAAGAAAGACAGAGTGCTAAGCGCCAACAAACAAGAAGTCCCTTTGACTTAATTAATTCCCTCACTTTACAGATGAGGGAATTGAAGCCAACAAATTGTATGTGACTTGTTCAAGTAGTGTGTGTCAGAAATTTTAAAGGCTAGAGCCCAAAATTCTTAATTCCCTGTCTAAAAAGCACCCATCATACTACCATTTGAGGTCCTTTAATTTCTACCTTTAACTGGATATTATTTCTCAACTTAGAAAAAGTTCAGAAAAATTATTTCTCTTCCTTGAAAACCTAAATAAAGTAACCTACCAAATTATTATGCACTGCTGAAATTGAATCAAGAGAAAGCAGTGTTAAATTAATAATGAGATAATTAGTACTTGATCTTCCTTTCAGATGCTTTTTGAGACTGAAGAAAGCATATCATATATATTGATATATGCTAGTAGTTTTTCTTTGAGATCAGGCCAATAAGCTTTTTATTGCAATAATTGATAAGATCCATAGGAGGGAAATATTCATATCCTATGTCAACTTGGTATCTAAAGTAATGGCAGATAAAGTTTCTTTGGATGAGAGCTAAAGTCTCATTTTTTCATATGGAAAATTAGATATTGAAACCAGGGAAAAATCTGTGGGACTTGAACAGCAATTAAAATTAAGAAGAAGTGACCTGGTGCCACCATTACCACCTAAATAGCAACAAAAACTCTTCAAAAGCATTCACAATTACTACCATTTTTAATAATGTGCATTCAAATGGGGTCCCTCTAATCAGTGGATATTTGGTTCCTCCAGTCAGGAGAAACCTGATTGAGTTTATGCAATAAGAATATGATTCAATTATACAAATAGTTTTTAACTACTTTAGTTTACATAGACATTGTTATCTTTAGAAAAGTATTGGGTACAATTGAATAATACTAACTCTCAAGTCAGAATATCTAAATTCAATCTCACCTTTGACAGTTATGGTCCATATAGCTTTGGGTAAGTCATTTGCCTTCCCTGAACCTTAGTTCTTTCATCTGTTAAATGATGGGGTTGGAATAGATGGCCTCTGCAGTTTCTTCCACCTTTGAATCTAGGATTCTATGATGCTATGAAATCCTCCATTACCTCCACTAATCTCTCAAGGATTTAATTATATAAATTCTGTGTCTTCTCAAATAAAGTGAAAAGAGAGAGGAGCAACTACCCAGATAATGTGATTATTATAGAGAGATGAAATAATTCTCACCAAAAGTGAATTGTTATACTGGAAAGAGATTTGGAGTAAAAATATCTGGTGTGCTCAGCTCATAGTATCTGTGAGAGACTGAACAAGTATTTTCTCTCTTGTCCTTTGTTTCCTCATTTAGAAAAATGAGAAGATTAAACTAGATCATCAAGAAGGTCTCTTCCAGTTCTAAATCTATCTGAACACTCTTTTTCCATGTCCTCTACTGAATCCTCCTCAAGTTCACACTCTCTGACTGTAGGTGTGCCTCACTCGTCTGTCCTGGGTCCTTTTCTCTTCTTCTTACCATTTCACTTGGTGATCTCATTAGCTCCAGTGAATTTAATTACCATCTTTATGCTGATATTCAGTTCTACCTTTCCTGCCCCATTCTCTCTCCTGACTTCCAATCTGGAGTCTTACTGGATGTCCAGTAGGTATCTTAAACTCAATATGTCCTAAATAGAATTCATTAGCCCCCACTTTCCTTATTACTCTAGAGGTCAACACCATGTTCCCAGTCCCTCAGACTCACAACCTAGAAGTTATCCTGCCTTCCTCACTATCTCTCCCTCCCCATATCCAAGGTGTCAGTTTAACCTTGCAGCATTTCTCCAATATTCCCCCTCTCCTCTTCTGACACTGCCACTTCTCTAGTGAAGGCCCTCATCACCTCTTGCCTAAATTATTGCAATAGCCTACCTGTGGGTCTGCCTACCTCAAATCTCTCTCTATGTCAAACCATTCTCCATTCTTCCATTAAAACAAGCCTGCAAAACCTGTGGCCCTAGGGCTACTTAGAGTACACCAAAGGATTTCAGGCAGCCTGTGAAAAATATAGAGGAAAACTCTAACCCTGACCTTAACCCTAAATGCCTCCAACTCTAATGCAGGTTGTGCAGACCTGCACGAAAGTAATTTTCCTAAAACAGAGGTCTGATCATATCACCCTTCCCCTCCCCCCGCCAAACACCCATTCAATAATCTCCAGTGGTTTCCTACTGTCTTCAGGAGCAAATACAAAATGCTCTGTTTGGCATTCAAGGCCCTTCCAGTTTTCTTAGGCCTTACTCCCAGACATATACTCTTCAATCCAGTGACACTGACCTCCTGACTGTTCCAGAAACAAGACACACCATCTCTTAGTCTTTTCTCTGACTGTCTCCCGTGCCTGGAATGCTCTTCTTCCTCCACTCTAACTACTGACCTCCATAGATTCCCTTAATTCCCAACTAAAATTCCATCTTCCACAGGAAGCTTCTGCAAATCCCTCTTGATTCCCATGCTGTACCTCTTTTATTTCCTATTTATCCTGTATATAACTTGCTTCGTATATACTTGTTTACTTGTCTCCCTCTTAGACTGTAAGCTCCTTGAGGGAAGGAACTATCTTTTGCCTCTTTTTGTATCCCCAGTCCTTAGCACTATGGCACAAGTAGACACTTGATAAATTTTTTTTAATTGAATTCATTTTTAAATTCTCCTTTTTTTCTTCAGGAGGAATTGTTGGAATCTAAAATATCCAGTTAATTTGCTTAAATTTACTCTATCAATATAAAGTCAGTTAGTGAAACAGATGAATATTTTATATTCCTTTATTCTGATACACTGAAAATGTGTTTACATATTCAAATTGAAATGCAGCATGATTGAGATAATTATTGGGATGATCAAGTCCAAGAAATATTTTTACCAGAAATACTCAGATAGCCCAGGCAAAATGTAGCTTAATTGCCTCAATTTCCCAAACATTTGCATTTGAGGTACCATATGAGTACTAACCCTGGCTCAAACCACTGCTCCTCCCTGAAACCTCTTGTCACTATGGCAACCAACAGTGAGATTTCCCTCTCTGAATTCCCACAACACCTGTCAGTCTATAAGATGCTATTTATCATTTGATTATACAAAGCCTTATTTTGTTCTCAGATTGTCTCACATATCTGGAAACCCAAGAATAATTGCCTTAAGAATACGGATGATTTCTTTTCATTTGTGTATTTCTCAATTCTTAGTATACAGTCTGGGACAGAGAATCATATTATTTTAGAGCTGGATGATGCCATTAGTTTAATCTTGTCCTACTCCAACATATCTGTAACTGACTAAACTGAAGTATGGAAACTATGTGGTTTGTCCATGTGTCCAGAACTAGATCACTTCAGAGCTACATTTAAGATCAACAATCTGGTTCAGTCCCCCTCCTTTTTTTTTTTTTAAGCAATTGGAGTTAAGTAACTTGCTCAAGGTTACACGGCCAGTTATTTCTGGGTGTGGTGCTAAGTATCTGAGCCCGGATTTGATCCCCAGGTCGTCCGGACACTGGAGCCAGTGCTCTTACTCACTGAGCCACCTGGCCGCCCCCCCCTCCTTACTTTCAATATTAGGTACTTAATAAGTGCTATTTACTTGACATTTAAGAGGCAGCAAGATGGCTCAGTGGATAGAATGCTGGGCCTGGAGTCAGAACAGATCTGAGTTCAACTCTAGCCTCAGACACTTACTAGCTGTGTGACCCTGAGCAAGTCACTGCACCAGTGACTATTTGACTCAATTTCCTTATCTGTAAAATGAGCAGGAGAAGAAATTGACAAACCACTCTCATATCTTTGCCAAGAATACCTCATGAACAGTATAGCCCACAGGGGTCACAAAGAGTCAGACACCACTGAACAACAATAATTTAACTTTACTTCTGGAGAAGTGATGTGAGTGAAGCAAATGAACAAAATCTTTTAAAAAATAAAGTAATAAAATCTATTTTTCTTCATTAATATTATAAACCTTAGCCAGGCACATTTTCTAATCAGATCAGCACACTTTAAATGGAGAGAAAAAAAATTCCTGGTATGAATATCATAAAGTTCATCTATACATGAAACCCCTGTGACCTTAGAGATTCTGGTGTCATGATAATTCATTCATAGCTTCTATGATATTTAGAAGGCTATAATGTAATATACTGAGCAGGTAGGTAGCACAGTGGGTAGAGCACTGACCTTAGAGTCAAAAAGACATATGTCACTGAGTTCAAATCTGGCCTCAGACACTTATTAGCTGTGTGACCCTGGGTAAGTCACTTAACCCTATTTTCCTCAATTATTTTTATCTGTAAAATGAGCTGGAGAAGGAAATGGTAAACCACTCTATTATCTTTGCCAAGAAAACCCCAAGTGGAGTCACAAAGTGTCAGATACCACAAACAACTCAACAATAACAACAGTGTAATGTACTTACAGAAAAAAAGAAGCCACAGATTTTCAAGGAGAAATAAAAGTTTCATATTTTCACTCACTCTTTGTTTTAGAGTCTACATTGAAAAAGCACTGGCAAGTTCAGTGTCCAAAATCTGAAATGATGGCACAGGTCAGATCATTATGAGAAGCCTCAGGGCAAATGAGCCAATACCATGTCAATTAAATATGTGACTAAAAAGTTTGCAAACTGGAATGTACCCAAATCCACAGTATCTTCTACTTTTAGAATAATATTAGTAGAAAAGGTTAGACTCTGTATAGCAATCATAGGAACTGCTTGCTTAGCTTTATTTAAGTGCAAGGTTTTAATTTCCCTTTGTTGATGAAATCAATTTCTCATTAGTACTAAGCTAAATGCTTCAAGGGGAAAAGATGAAAAATAAATGTGTTTGGTACAGGTATTTACAGTAGGCTGAGACCTATAGTTTAAAAATACCAAGAATAACGAAAACTGAAGTGTATCTTAAGTAGACAGGTTTAATCTGTTGGAGGAGAGAGTTTTCCAAAGTATGATTCAAAACACTAGCCAGGACTTCCAACTATAATTCAGGATTGTCAGACAATTTTCCCAGTACTTCTTTGTTTAATAGTTAGTCCTTACCCCAATAGCTGGTGTCTTTGGTTTATCAAACTCTCAGACTGTAGGTTCATTTCCTTCTATATTTTATATGCCAAGTCTGTTCCACTGATCAACCCTTCTATTTCTTAGTCAAAAGCAAATAATTTCAATGATTACTGTTTTGTAGTATAATTTAAGATCTGGAACTCCTAGGCCTCTTTCCTTCTCACTTTTTTCATTATTTCCCTTGAGATTCTTGACCTTTTGTTCCTCCATATGAATTTTGTGATTATTATTTTTCTACTTCTATAAAATAATCCTTTGGCAGTTTCATTAGTATGGCATTGAATAAGTAAATTACTTATTATCATGATTATTTATTATATTTGCTTAGCCTAGCCATGAACAAATAATATTTCTAAATAAAAATTTGATTTTAAAAAATTCAAGATTGGCACCTCTAGATGCTTCTGTCTCTGTGAATATAATGCAGACTTATACATTCACTAAGCTTCATGTCAGTTACAAAATGAATCTCATTTTTTTAGTTGTTTTATTTTTTGAAAAATTCTCGTTTCTCAACTCCATAGTGAGGTCCTACATTATGAGGAATAGAGGTGATCCAGGGTCCTCGAAGTATTGATTAGGCAAAAAATCACAAACTCTGGCAAGCTCTATCCAATGGGAAAGGTTTTGAATGTAGGAAAGGAAACATATGATCCATGGGCTGGACAACCTAAGATTAAAGCTATTCATGACTAGGTTTTCTGCCAGTGATATATTTCTGTAGAGAATTTACAAAGGCATAGAATGATTTTAATGGTGAGGGAGGGCCACAAAATCACAGAATTTCAGAGTTTGAAGGAACTTCAGAAAGCCAACCCAGAGCTAAGAAGGAATCCTATCTACAACTAACCCATAAGGAGAAATCTTCTCGCTTTTATTGGAAGACCTTAAATGAGGAGGAAACCCAGAAGGGTTATTTGCCAGGCTGCCCATCTGACTTTTGTGTAGCTCTAATTATTAGGAAGCTATTTTCCCCTTTATGGCAAGTCTCTGTTGACCTTTTTGTCACATAGATTTAGATCTGGAGGGATCCATAGAGGCAATCTATTTTTTTTATAGTTCAGAAAACTGAGGCCTGAAGAAGTTATGTGACTTCCTTGAAGTTACATATAAAGTATCATGGCCAGAATTTGAACAAAGGCCTTCTGACTTGAAATCCAGTGTTCTTTTCTACTATGCTCTAGTGCTCCTAGATTTGGCTTTTAGGACCAGGTAAAATAAATCTGATTCCTTTCCCATGTGATAGCCATTTGAAAACCTGAAGATAGTGAAGCTAAACAAAACTCAGTTCCTTCAAATGATTGTCATAAGGTATGAACTAGAGGCCCTTTATCATGCTAATTGCCATCTTCTGTATAATCTCTAGATTATCATTTTTCTCCCTAACCTATGATGCCCATAGCTTAGCACAATGTTCCTGAAATGGTTTAATAATAGAGGGGGTTAATACATCCATATTCCTAGAAGCTAGGCTACTACTTGGCACAATGGATAGAGAGCTGGGCCTAGAAATGGGAAGATCTGAATTTAAATCCAGCTTCAAATACTTACTGTGTGACCTTGGACAAGACACCTAAAAACCTCTGCCTGCTTCAGGTTCCTCAAGTGTAAAATGGGGAGAGTAATAGCATCTACCTCCCAGGATTGTCGTGAGGGTCAAATAAGATATTTGTAAAAAAAATAAATAAACCTTAGTACAGTATCTGGCTCAGAGTTGGCACTTAATAAATGTTTGTTTCCTTCTTCCTTATGCTTATCTTAATTTAGCCCCATATTCCTTTAGCTTTCTTCATCTACATAGCTCTGCAAACTCATATTGTTATAGTCTGCTATAACTCACCAATATTTCAAAACTGATTTTTTTAAACCCAAGTGTACAACTTTAACTATATTTCTATTAAATTTCATATTATTGAACTCAGCCCAAAGTTCATACCTACCTTGATCTTTGTCCTTTTGTACCTTTCATCTTCCTGATTCAGGAATTCAGCACATTAGCTATCCCTCCTAGCTTCGTATTTAATTTGATAAGTATGCCTTCTGTATCTTTATCCAAATCAATCATAAGCATAAAAATTACCAGAGGGCCAAGCCCAAGATCCATAGTGAGCTCCACTGAGATCTCCCTACAAATTGTAATCAGCTAGCATTCTTTGAATCTGGCCATTCAAGGAGTGCCCACGTGGACAAAATCATGGCTCCTTAAATAATTGAAACCTAAGATATAAAGGATCACAGTAATCTTTAGAAGTTCTTAGAGAATGACTAAAGTACATCTGATACCCAGTGGAGATCCTCAGGGATCTGTCCTTCACCTTATGTTGTTCGCCCAACATTTTTATCATTGACTTGGATAAAGAAATCAATTGCAATTGTCATCCAATTTAGATTACATAAAACTGGTAATGTCTTTAGACTAGTAAATCTTTAGATATTTAAAGGATTGTCATGTAGAAATATGAGTAGACATTTTGCATTATATGTGAGGAAAGAACTAAGACAAATAGGTAGAATTTCCTAGGGAAACTACTGAAGAAGAGACTTCTAATAATTTAGAGCTTTATGGGCTCTTTAAGGGCTGTTTAAAAACTCCTGTAAACAGCTGGGAACTTTGTCACTGTGGGTGTTTAAACAAAGACTAGATGACTATAGCGCAAGGAGCTCTACACTGTGAATTAGGATATGGATTTGAATTCCAGTATTGCTATTACCTACATGATATTTGGCATGTCATTTAACCTCTCTGAGCCTCAGTTTCCTCATTAGTAGACCAAGGGAAGTAATTGGATCAGGGATCTCAAAATAGCCACAAATTGGCTTTGGGCTATTCGCTGCCTCACAAATCAAGTTATTCAGGCTTTTGTCCCTATGTTCAAGTCGAAATGCAATTAAGTCTTGCATGATGAGCCTTGCAGAGACACAGAAATAAAAGAGAGTAGTTAAAACAAGCATTCAATGTTACCTTGAGATCACTGTACTTGAAGTTCTCTGAAGTCTCTTCCAGTGCTGTCATTTTCCAATTTCTTAGGTAAGTTAGAATCGTCAGATTATAGAAATTAAGTAGATCAAACTCTCATTTTACAGATGAAAAAACTGGGTTCCAGAGAAGTCAAGTCATTCATTTAACTAAAATGGCAAAGATAGTAAAAGTGGCAAAAATGAACACCCAAATCCAGGGTGAGACAACTAGAGAAGGAGCATGGCGAAGTCAGTCAGTCAAAAAACATTTATTAAGTGCCTACTGCATGCTCGGACCTGAAGTGGAAACAGCACAGAATTTAGGTTCAGAGGATCTGAGTTGGAGCTAGTAATACACCTCATAAGTAGTACAGTCAGAGATTCAAACCAGGTGTCGACTCAGACTCCCATCCTGTCTCATGGTGGTCTAGTAGAAAGAGAAAGGTACTTAGAGTGAAGACTTCGTGTAAAACCACCTCTGACACTGACCTACTCTGTGACTACAGACAAGTCAGTAAACTTCTCTCTACCTCTGTCTCTTCATTTCTAAAGTGGGGATTTTACCTGTCATGCCTAGCTCACAGACAGGATGCAAGCACAGGTCTAAGTGACCTCAAATCCAGAACTATATCTACTTTGCCATGTTCTCTCTAACAAGACAGGGTGCTAGAGAGGATAAAGTACTAGTATAGAGACAGGAAGATCCAAGTCACACCTCAGAACTTTACTAGCTCTGTGTGTGATCCAGGGAAAGGCCTTTAATCTCTCTTGATCTCAGTTTCTGTGAAACCCTTGAAAGCAGGGACTGATTTTGCCTATCTTTGTGTCCCCAGCATTTATCATAGCACCTGATAATGGCTTAATAAATGCTTATTAACTGACTGATAATGAGGAGGATGGACTCAATGACCTCTAAGACTGTTTCTAGCTCTAAATCTATGATGCTTTAATCATATAGTCTACATCTCTCTCCATATTTTGG